>NC_054547.1:23185474-23542974 GCF_017654505.1 Polyodon spathula
ATGATATACACAGTGAAGCTGAACAGTAGGTAGAATACATCAGTTTATAACACATTTCATTTCAGAACCATACCAAGTTGCAGTATACAGTATTTTTTCAATGGAGTGTTCTTTTTTGTATTATTATATCAGTTTAAAGATCAATTTCTATACTGTGAATGAAGTGTGCTTGGAGGTGAAAAATATATATGATCCAAAATGAATGATTTTGAAAATACCCCCGCCCCCTTCCTAATGGAACTGCAGGTGACAGTAAAATAAGAGAAAGCATAAGGAAATGTATACAGGACATGTCCTTAAAAATATCTACTGCAATCTTTAAAATGTGAACAATCTAATTGCTTGGGTAAGGAAGCCAGGGATTTATTTCATGTGTAGAAGAAAGGTGGGCCGTGAGCAGTCATTCACCTCAATGACTTAGCTAATCTCTAGTGCTGTTTGTAATTTCCTCAAAGACAGCGATACCATTTAATCTTTATGTGCACTGTAAAGCAGAATCTTTATCTAGGAGGTGATATTAAGCTCTCTTGCGGCCCCTCTAAAACCTACGCTCAATACCAACAGACTATACATTTTAGCCAGGCTCCTGTTCTCTGATAGCTATCAGCACAGTAATATTGTTCCTGCATTCATAGCGTCTGGGGCTGGATGGAGTGCCAAGCTCAGTTTCAAGTGACTTCAGTAGCAGTAAATAGCAGAATAGTTTATATATTTAAGATGTAAGAGCTGTTTCATTATTTGCAAGTATGTCTGTTCTGTACTGGGGGCTAATAAACACTGTGAGCTTGGTACTTTAGAAAGTAAATTCAAAACAAAGAACTTGGTACCGGGAATGTTAGACCCAGCAATTGCATTGCAGTATAGATCATCTATATCACTGTAGTATAGAGGACTCAGTACAGGGAATATGAGAGCCAGCAAATGCAATGCAGGAATTCAATTTAGTGCAACTATTGTCAAGGTTAAACTAATCGGCTAGTCACCACAAAAATATTAATAAACCATTAATTTCATTATGTCTGGTGCTCTGTTTGTGAAAGTACTGTTTTATAACAATTTGCTTTTTGTAAATGTGTCAGTGTTGTGCACAGGTATGTGTGTGTGGGAATACTGGTGGCAGGGAGGGACTTAAAATCCTCCCTGAAAACACATTTGGGAATGTGGCTGGAGCCATCAATTGAATACATGTTTAAATGATTAATTAAGGCTCCAGCCATAGGTGTATAAATAAGGTAATCACAGGTGGTGAAATGGCTAGTGTGTTAAATGTTGATATTGGTGAGAAGTGAAGGATTGTCTATGTTCCCTGTTGTCTCATCCTGTCTGTTTACATTTTGTGAGTTTTTGTGTAGCCTTTTATTTTGGCCCTTATGCCGTTTACTTTGTCAACTGTGTTATGTTAAGTGTCTGTATCTTTTTTATAATTTTGTTTATTTATGTATTAAAAAGTGTGCACCAGTGCTTACACTTGCCTTCTCTGCCTCTAAGTCTCTTCCTGGTTACAACAGCCTGACCAGTGATGTTATAGGTGTTGCCAACTTAGTGAATTTGTCGCTAAATCTAGAGACTTTAAGGGCTGACTTGGCGACTAGTTACAAATCTTGCGATTTCCAGGACAGTCATCAGAGAATTTCAGAGATATAAAATTGTCAAAATGTTTAGATTATCCTCTATTTGCAACATCCTTTTAGAGTCATTGTCGGGGGTAATTCAAATTAAATCCAATATTGCCCTGCCCCATTTGAATAGCAAGGAAAGTCAATGTGTCATTTGCTTAGTAATGGGCTTAACAACCACGAACCTGGTTCTAAACAAACCAACAACATGGTGTCGCCAGTGGTAAAGTTGGTTTGAAATTCAATATTGTAAAGCGCTTTGTGATGGTGTTCCACTATGAAAGGCGCCATATAAAATAAAGATTGATTGATAATGCAGGCTGATCTATGAAATTCAGTATGGGGGGAACAATTTTCTCATGACATCGGCACGCTTGCTTTTCTATAACCATCCCAAACCTAGCATTAATGTACTTCTAGATTTAGGACTACACCACTGCATTACTGGGTCATTCTACAGAAATGGGACAAATTGGGTCCCCTCCTTAAAATTGTCATTACCATACAGTCATTACCATAACAACTTATTTTGTTACGGTAATGACACTTTTTAGAAATGCTTTATACTAAATTATTGTTAAATATAAATGAATTCATCAGTATTTCACAAACGTATTTTCTTTGAATGCAGAATGACTAGGGGAAGGGCATTAAGTCCACTCTTAAAAAATTATTATATTTTGGGGTATATATTCCCTTGTAAGATGGCCTTGTGATTTAAATATTTGCCTATTAATAATAATTCATATATAATATGAATATTTTGCTCAATTTAACAATGCCAAGATTTAGTCAGTATGTGGGGTAAAATGGGGTAATAATGGCCTCAACCCCACCAAATCCAATAGGATAGAAATGCACACAATAAAGTGGCCAGGCAGTGCATATCCTAATGCTTACACTTTTTTTAGAGTAATTTGCATTGCTCTGAAGTTTATATAGGCCACAGTGCAAAATAATTGCCTGGACACTGGGCAATTTGGATTTTGCAGCCACAATTGTTTGCACTACGGCTATCCTTACATCAGTCCCAATGTGTTATAAAGTCCCAATGTGTTATAAAGTTTTACGATTTCCAATAAAACCTATTTTGAAATCTGTGCAGTGTCATTATAAATGGTTTATTTCTTTACATACTTATTTAAAATCACTGTTTAAATCTTTAAGTGTCATTACCATAACAAGCTGTCATTACTGTAACTATAATGTCATTACCGTAACAATAGTTATTTTAATGAATAAAACTGCAGAACCATTCGCCATTGGCAGGAGTGAATGTTATATTAGCAGAGGGTTAAGGGTTCGTATTTTAAAAAATAAAATATTTTGGTATATTTTTAATCATTGCTAACATATTTCTGAATTAAATTTTATTAATTAAATAATATTCTGAAAAATACCAGTACAAAATCAGATACAAGTGCCAAAAAGTTTAACTTAAATTTCATTAGTCAATAAATATGAAAATCAAAGTTTATCTCTTGAAAAATGAAATAAATATTTTTACTAATGTGTAATGATATAATACCTAATCGATTTTATGTATATTTATCTTTATACAACAGTTTTTAGTTGCGTTACGGCAATCACAGAATTATGTGCTAAAACATTTTTGAACAAAAATATTTTTAAAAAATACTAAAAAATGTCATATCGGTAGAGTTATGTTATATGCAGATAAGACTTTTTCTTATTTAATTTTGGTTGTTTCACTAAAAAAATATGACATCAATTTCTCAATTTTTTGGAACCCCAATTTGTCCCCTTTCTGTGGAATGATCCCACTATGTGTAGTTATTGGTGTCTATGTACTATGATTGTTTTACTTTAAAATAGCAACTTTCTGAGGCCGATCTAGCGACTTTTAGATCTGAAAAGTTGGCAACACTGGATGTCACCCTGTCTACGGTGCACTATATTTAAAATTGCATGAAATCTTTTAAAACTCTGTAATGTTAAGAAATGTCATATATACATTACTCATTTATTCAGTTCATCTGCAACCACACACTTCACAATTACTTTCAGTTTCAATACAAACAGATGTATACAAGTAAAATATTGACATTTCTACATAAAAACATTTATATTTGTGTTAAGTTTGAAGTTTTGCTGGTAGTAAAATCCTGCTCTGCTACTGCTTTGAGACTGAAGGGTAATGATTACGACCTTGACTGTCACTTTTCTAGTTGACTATTTCATGCTACCCATAGTATAGATCAGTACTAGAGATCCCAGTTTAAGAAAATTAAATGCAATCTAGAGAACTCACATATTTGCCTCCAAGTCATTAAAATCAATGCAAGTCTTTCCATGAGCAGCCCCACAATTCATTAATTAGTAAGCCTGATAAATAATGACCTAGCAGAACACACATAACATGATATTAGAAAAGAAATTAAGTATAAAAAATGTACATGACATAAAGTATTACTTCACAAAATCTAATACTGATCTGAGAGAATTAGAATGCAAAAACTGTTGCAAGTAGAATAGATATCAAAAGTCACATATACTTTGCTGTGTGTGTGGCCCCACAGCTCCTAAACATGACTTTCTCTCAACACTGACTAAAAAATGTTTCCTCCTGGGTGTCTAGGTCGGCTCCCGTAATAAATCAACAGTTTCACCTGATCATTGAGATGATTACAACCAACTTTCTCCCTGCACACATGTACTGTTGTTGCATCTAATTATTATGTACAGTAATATGTCACGTATGCAACTGCCACATATCCGCCCTAACCATTTATCTGCCATGATCAAGCTCTTCAGCAAAGATAGTTTATTATTAAACTGTTCAGAATTAGTTCAGTGACTGTCGAGCCCACCAACGTTTTCATACACTGTTGTAAGTGCTCCGTGTGCTACCATTGCTGCTAATGTCATGTGAGATGTTCAGTGTGTTGATATGTAAATAAATCCTGTTACCCTGCAAGCGTATCAACTTCAACCACAGTCTCCATCTCCTGCCTGTCACTGAGCAGCGAATGACAGACAGCTATTCTGTCACAAGCATTAATACTCTGTATCTTTCTAAACAAGGGATTTAGGTGAGCTCCCTAATAAAAGCTGAATCTCAAAACAATAATAATGTGAATATTGTAATCGTTACAGCTGTGTATAATGGTATTTAAAACAGGATTCATTCATTCGACTTTACATGTCCGCCCTTACTGGTCCCACTACAGTCGGGTATGCAACAAATTAACAGATTCTTAAAAAATGGCAGGCGTCTATAAGATGGGCATTATGCCTACAAGTGGTAAAAAATGCAATATAATTGCTGTGGAAGATATTTCACCTTTAATGGGACTGCTACATAGGGTATTTTTTGCAGAAATTTGCTTATCTTTTTAAACCATTTTTTTTTCTTCACAAAAGTAGCCTGCGTGTTAAATTTGAGTACAGCATAGTGATGCGTTATTAAAATCAGCAACAAAAGACGTCACTGCTAGAATACTCAAGCAGCAACGTGACTCACTGCTGAGAAAAGACGAACCAAAACGTTACTGCCCGATCTTGAATCACCCATGACATACAGGCAGCTATTTTCAAAGAAGCGTCATTAGCTTTCTGAGGAATTCGAAGACAAGTTTTTACAAGTTTTTATCTTTGTAATTGCACATTTACTTGATGTTTTATTTTTTCCTTAAATTGAGGGTGGGAAATTTGGATTGCATTTTAAATTCGAGGGCGCCTTAAATTTGAATATCTTTAGAGAACATTAGTTGTTCCACACAGTGTAGTGAATCTGAGAGAATCAAATGGAACAGCAGCAGCTGCAGAGCCATTCTTCTAGAACATCCTTCAAAGGAATACATGCTTGTCCTTGCCAAATGTACTCCTGTTCCCCCCAGTAAATGAACATTTATCAAAGCCTGCAGCTTGACCCTCCAGCCCTATGGGACCCCATACCACCTCTATGTACCAGCAGATACAGAAAAAACAGTTTGTTGGCACATATGACTCCTGCCCACACAAAGAGCTGGGAAGTGACCACATTTGACCCTCTTGATTTGTTGCGGTGACCTGCTGGCTGCTTCAGCCTGCTCTCCACTAAGTTGGGGGTAATTTATGCATTGAGCTCTTCAATCAAAAACTGTTTTTTTCTGTGTCTCTCCTAATGCTTGAGGAAGCTGACTGATTGACAGGGCTAATGAGGAAGCTGTATTTGTTGTGTTGTGACTTGAAGGCTGACTGCCCTGGGGTCAATTCCTTGGTAAAGTCCAGCATGTATAAACGCTGCAAACAAGCTCGCTGTTTGTCTATCTATCCGTGAGGCAGGTACAGCTCTTTGGTGGATTTAGATGAAGTTGAACCATTCTGTCTGCATGTCTATCTGAACTGTGGACTGAAGCCTTCTTCCTGACTTTCTGTATTGTATAGTTACAGGTAAATAGATCTGGACAATGGGGTACTAGCACAGCTACGCAATTAGCTTTATTAACATTATAACAGGTAACCTTCCCTTTTATTTTACAGATACTCTTCATGTACATTCATTCAAGATATGCAAATATTTGAAATACAGTGCAATAGATAAACTGCTACTTCCTGGTACTTTTGATAGCCACATGATCTGTTTGCAACTAGACCACTGGACTCTGGTGACTAGGTACCAGGAAGTAAGAGCAACTTTTTATCTGTAACATTGTGCTACAGTATTAGGACTACTGTGTGATTGGTATTCAACATCCATCGTGTTGCCATTGCTGATGATGGTGTGGTCTGTGAGTCGAAAAGGCAGCAAGAGTGAATGAAGATAACATGTTGAATAGTTTAAAAGATGTGAATTGTGTGACTGCAGATATAAAGAGTCAAATTAAGAAATACAGATGGTTTATTCTAGGCAAGCAGGTGAGCTTTGTCACACTGCAGCTTGTTTTTTTGTGACAAGAGGGAATGTGTGTTACGCAGATCTAAGACAGAAAGTCAGGTGAGCAAAACAGTACAAGCAGTCAATTGGTTGTATATTTTATGATAAACCCTATCTAGCAGATATACTTTTAACAATGTATAAACCAAATTATTGTACTATAGTGCTTGGTGTCTGCTGATATCCCTTAAGAAAAAGCACCAGCTTCCTCTCACTTTATTCTAACTTTGCTTTGCTTTTATTATTGTAAAATATACAAAAACACAGGCAGATTCATAATGGTTTAAATGACTTTAGTAGTAAGATGTGCCAGCGTTTCGATCAGGTACAACCAAAAAACTCAAAACGAATCTGGAAGCTAGAAGACAACAAATAGAACTGCCATGCTCTTATTTTTTTAAATATGCTTTACCATACCTCTAACAATAATGTTTTAAAATTAGAAATACACCATTGCAGTGCTTAAGAGAACTTGAATGACATAACCAAAGGGTTGATCTAGTAACTGCTTATCAAGGGATGTGGTCTTTTGTTTTAGTCTTGTCTAGAATCCCAGATTCTCCACTGAATCAATGAGTGGCCAAAGGGTGTACATCCAAGTTCAGCCCCAGCTGCAAAACTGGGCAGAAACCGTAACTGGAAAAACTCTCTCCCAGTTAGGCTATCCTGCTGGGAAATACATTCTAAATAAGGAAACAAGAATCAGACATGGGTTTGGTACTGATTGGTGGATGTGTTGCTGACCTTTCACAGTCCATTGTAATTAAGCTGGAATCTTCTGACGTTTTGGTCAAAAGAAAAAAAGCTCACAGGCGGTCACCCATTGTTGCACTCTCCCAGGAATCCCCAGTGAATCAAGAACATGAAATCACTGGGCTATTTTCACTGTGAGAACACTGATGTGACCCCTTAACAGGAAACTGTGTAGGCTTTGTATCTGGAGACAGCACCACCAGGAAATTGTGTCACATGTTGATGTTCCTATCTTCGGTTTTCTTTTGTTTCACTGACCTTAGAAAATCCCATTCCTTTACACTTCTCATCAATAAAATTAGACATTCAAAATTTGAGTTAGACAACCGACCAGAATCCTCATTTTTGGTGACTGACATTCATACAAGTTTTTAAATCTAATTCTGCTTATCGAAGCACCCCCGTCAGTTTGTGTCTTGTTGAATTATTAGAATCCTAATAATTGGTCTTTTGGGTGCAGTTCTGCAATAATAATTGTGTCCAATGATTTTGCTGACTGTGCACATTTTTACAAGTAACGCAGGTATGAGGACTTATAAAAGTTAACACTTCTGAAAATAACAAACCATTTAAAAACTGAATAAAATACCTTAGTAACAGGTAGAAGCTATTCATTTATTGTTCTCTGCAGGTCCTTTTTTCATGTTTTATGTAGTTAAAACTAAACTACTTTATTCCTTTAAAAAAAAAAATAGCTTTTTACAAGATTCTAACTTCTAAAAAAAAGTATAACAATAAGCACAGATACTAATAAAAAGGGAGCACATAGCTGGCACTATATTATATTTTAACAAATTGGTTAGCTGATCAGAATTGAGGATACCTACATGCAATTCAAACAAGTGTGCTACAAATCTTTAAAAGAGTGACAAAGCGTGAAGAAAAACAGCCCTCTCCTATAATTTCTCAGAAGCCACACTTTGGCTGTGGCCCAAAATCCACAGGTAACTCCCTCCCCCTTCCTCACCCCACAAACACACTCACTCAGCTGTCCACAGTGGGAGAGGGGGCAGTGTGCTGGCTGAGGTAACGGATTGCTATGATAATGAGATGGCTTGCTGGGACTCTGACATTTTAATGAGACAGGGCGTGGCAGAGAGGAGATATGTTGGACAAATTAGCACAGGCAGGCGGTTGTCATGTCAAGGTAAATCATTTTCCCTGTTACATGCCTCCAGAGCTTGAAATACAAAATGAAACTTCAAACAACTAAATAACATATTGAACGTAAGGGCTCAGAGGAGAGTTATGAGCTTACTGTAAGTACATTCTGTCCAGTTTGCATGTACATTTTGAAAGGGTTTTTTTTTTTGTTTGTTTTTTTTTTTTTTTTTTTTTGTTGATACCTTCAAATCAGATTCACTGAATAACTTTCTCTCTCTCCATTTAATTTACTGAACATTTTTAAAAACATATTTAAACTTTAACATTTAGAGCATTTTTGTAGCCTCAAAAATTTAATAAATAAATAAATAAATAAATAAACAAACCATCATGAGAAGCCATCCATTAGAGCGCTGTTACATTTTTATGATGCAACATTGATGTGGATGAGACTGCCTGTGCGCAACCTACTGTATATGAATAAATACTGAATAAATAACCTTGCACTGCACACAACCTACTGTGAAAATACCACAGATTACCTCTATATTTGACATACATAATTTTTACAATGGTTAAACATTTAGGGGAATTTCTTATGTTTAAACTCTAAACTTAACATCCCTTGAAAGTATGTGAATACTGAAACAGTGGTGTGAAACAAAATTGCAAGAGTGTAGAAATATTTAGCAGTCAAGAGTAGCTGTGTTTGTAATGATGACACTGGAAGTATTGCGAGCTCTGTCAGTAAAATGAGATTTTAATAGGGTAATCAATTATTCTCAGTGCTTCTGGGTTCGCTTGCTCATTTTTCTCTAAAACTTTACCTGGCTTTGGGCTTGTCCAGAGTATCCCAAGTGCTGGGACTAACAGCCTTCCTAATTCTATTCAAATCATGTGCTAATATAGCCCTGTCCAACTTACTGTCCCTGCCTATAGTACAAATATTTATATATGAAAAGTAGCTGGTGCTTATTTATATATTGTAGCGTGCACAAGGATAGGGGTCAGGGCTGGTAGGTGATTGTGACAGAGAATGAATCCTACTCAACAATCTTCCTCCTGACCTGTGACAGAGAACAAATGAATCCTAGTCAACAATCTCCCTCCCGACCTGTGAGGGCATGTTATAACAGGAACAGAGAGCCCCAGGCTGGATGGTTTGACAGTTAATTCCAGGGTCATTCGGAAGTCGGCCATCCAAAAAGGGAGCAAAGCCACAATACTAGAAGTCAGTGCCTTACTGCAGTAGGCGATGTGTCAGTCATGGATTGGAGGAGACGTGATTGCACTTGCTACCAAAGGGGGCATGACTAAAGGTATATCAGAGAATGGGGCTGAGTGATCTGTTCCTTTGTTATGGTTGTGAAAGACCTGTGTAAAGGACAGTAAAAGCCAAAAGTAACCATGAGTTTTTGTTGTGTTGTATCTGTCTGTCTGTTAATTGTCATGCTTATCATTCTTAGAAGATTAAATCTGGGAGCTGTCGCTATTCAGCCAGCATCAACCCCGGACTACACTGCACTACTGTTTCACTGTTACTGTATAATTCACCACTTACACAAGGAGCACTCACTGTTGGGATTCGTGACCGTGTCCGTGTACAGTGTGTGTTAATATTATTTCGAGACTGAGCCCCTGTGTTTTGACTAGTTTTACACATCGCTGGGTATAGTCAGTCTTATTATTTAAAGCACCAAAGAAAGTTTAGTTTTCACCATTGTAACTGTTGTTGGACTGTTGTTATTAAGCACTGCATCACCTCTACACCTATGCACTACAAACCACTTTGCCACAGTGATGCAATCAAATATGAAGACATAAGCCCAATACCAGCACCTGCAAGGTAGCCAACTCTTTTGTACAGCAGAATCGGCATTATGCTTCAGAGTGGGAGGACCTGGGTTCACATCACACCTCCGCCTAAGAGAAGCTCCTGAACAGTGTGGTTCGCCACAATATGAAGTGCTTTTAAGAGGGCTATCAGTGAATTAGCCCACTGTGCCACCAAACCCTCCAAGCCAAATGTGTTGTCGACAGACCTAAATTACCTTTTGAGCCATTATATGGCTGCTGCTGCCAGGGTGCCAACATGCAGGGTATCGTCACCATAGCAACAGGACAACCAGTGTGTTCCTGGCAGGGGAGGCCTTTCTCACTTATCAGGATCCTGCAACAGATGGACTGCACTGCGCAGCCTAGGATACTACATAGGAAACCCTTGCCAGTTTCAAACAAACACAGGGGATGTTGTTTCAGAGCTCACAATTGGGACCCAGTGCCCAACTTGGCAATTATATCAAGGTTTACAAAGCCGGAACTTAGCCAAAACATGACCCCAACAGATGAGGATTTTCAGATTAACAAAAAAAAAAAAAAAAAAAACAGCCAGTTGATTATTGTGAAAACACTTTATAAAAATCTTGAATAGACGTGCCAAGAAATTAGGGCAGAATAAAATCTGCAAACAGATATTTGGGGTGGGGTTAATTGAATAAACGTACCTCTAAACTGTAGACTCTTAGAATTCCCTTTTGATACAAAACTGTGTAAGGGTAAAGAGTAATCAGATTTATTGTTCAGTATTCAGCACATTCAATACAGGATTACAGCCATACAGACAGAAAATAAAACCAGATAAAACCATTATCTCTGTTTGACAATAGATGACTCACTATTACTTTTACATAATGGTCTTTGACATTTTACAACTATTCTTTAACACCAACCAGGCACAAAAAGAAAAAAAAAAACTAAACATAATACATGCTTCCATAGCCTCAAGGCATGGCTTTAAATGAGAGGACACTGAAACTCGCAAGCATGAAGTCTAACTCCTTTCATCCAAACTCATTTGTATTGTAATTATGCTGGAATGGGTCCTTAATAATGTTTGCTATGTGTTTAAATTGCCTAAATTAAAAAGTCAATACCTTCATAATAATTTCACCGTGTCATACTAAGTGGTTCTGTCTATTTAGCTTTGGTTTTAATTCAAGTACAATAAGACCTTTAAAATCTGACAAGCTCAAATCAACTCAAACCAGGTAAAGAAAGATACTGACCCGATCTGTTGTTAATGAAGAAGCGGCTATGTGATTGTGCAAAAAGTGACCCTCTCATTTAAAACAAGAGTCATTATTAAAACAGTCATTATTAACGTGAGTACTGTTTTACTATAGTACTTTATACTCAATTGCCAGTTTGTTACTTTAATCTTTAGTATTATTATTAGTAGTCGTAGTATTATTATTATTATTATTATTATTATTATTATTATTATCGTAGATATACCGCTCATGAGTGCATTACTTATTATTATTATTAAGTATTTATTATTTATTAAAGTTTTCATATGCTGTAATTAAATAATTCACCACCTACAAAACGAGCTCCTTTTCTCACATGGCACATGCATACAGTATAATCATAAATCTCGAAAAACTACTCACTTCTAAATCTTTTGTAGTCATCGTTGTATTACTTTAGTATAAATACATGTTAATTTGGATTCATATGTTGTTTTTTTCTGACTTTATGTGAATGAAAAGACACACATTTGCCCATTTTCCCATTGGAAATAGTGATATTTTGAAATATCACTGTCCTGGTCACAAAAGCAAAGTTTGTGGGGAATAATAGTCATTTTCTATACTTTTGAGGCATAAGCAATTAGGAAATAACACTTACTACCCAGGAACAAAAATTGTGTTACATAGTGTAATCCAAACTTTCATTTTTCCGAACTGGCTCCGGTCCCAATTAGATCGGATTAATGGGGTTCACCTGTATTTTGAAACAAGTTCCTGGCATCTTTCTGGAGATATTTTTCCCCATTCTTCAACACATACAGATAAGAGTCCTGCAATCGACTTTGGTTTCCTTTTTGAAACAGCAGCCTTAAGTCAATCCATAATATCTCGATGGGATTCAAGTTTGGGGACTGAGATGGCCTATCTATAACTGTAATGTTCCTTTTGTTTTAAGAAATTCCTTTGTAGACGTTGCAGAATGCTTAGGGTCTTTATCCTTCTAGATTACAAACTTCCATCCAATAAATCTTCTAGCACTGGGTAACAAATGAGAGTGCAATATGTCTTGATATTTTGCAGAATGCATTGATCCTTCTACAATACAAAGGTTGCCAGTGCCTGAGGAAGAAAAACAAGCCCATACCATCACACAACCTCAACTCTGTTTAACACGGGGTATGATGAACTTTTGTTAAAATTCTCATATTCTCGTTAGACATCTTCAAGTATTCAATGGAAAACTCCTTTATTTTGTGTACTATTTTTAATAAAGATTTGCTTCTTGGTTTTCACCCATGGGCATTCATCTTGTTAAGGTATCATTGAATTGTTCACTTGTGAATTTCTTGAAATTCTTGTGTCAAATCTTTTGCAGTAATCCAAAGATTTTGCTGGGCTGCTCGAATGACTCTTCTTCAAGATTTTGCAGAAATCTTTCTTGGTATTCCACACCTGGAGCTAGTTGCAGTAGTTTCTGTTCTCCTGTGTTTGTCAATAATAGCCCACACAGTGCTTTTTGGTAAAATTAGTCTTTCTGCTATTTTTCTGGTAGCTTCTCCTTTTTCGTTTAGTTGTATCATTGCCATTTTGAGATTGTTGCTGTACTCTTCAGTTTGAACCATTTTTGTTGCTTTTTTAATCACAAATTTCCAATGTATTTTTCAGCACAATGATTATGTATTTAATTATTCAATTATCATCAGGTGTTAGTTTTCAATCATGGTAAGTCAATATTTAGCAAGGAATGGGTTTCATACAAAAACAAACAAGAGGTATAATATGAGGGCCTGTACAATGACAGAGGGGCTCCTGAGGGCACATGTTTTTCTGTAGAAATCAGTCAGTGCTGAGGAGGAGGTATTCTTTTTTTAATGCTATATTAATTTACAGATACGATATTTGTTTTATAATATCTTAAACATGAATTCTAAATAAAATATTATAAAGAGTTTGCAGAGAGTGCTGCTAGAGAACATCTAGTTTAGGAGGTATTGGGTGGGTGTGTGTGAGATGTGTTTAACAGAGCTTAATAAGTCACAACGAATGCAAGGAAATATCCCACCCAAAACTTAATGAGGGGAGTGTGGAATCTCCATAGCTTCGACCCACAAAACCATAAACATGCATCCTTTGTCTTTCATTGCTCATAATGAACAGGGTACCACTCCTTTACATTATCATGCCTTTTCACATCCTAGCCCCCACTTCTCTTCCTGCCTCACATAAACAGCAGTGTCTGAATCGTCTTGTGCACTGCAGATAACAAAGACAGCCGAGCACTCCACAAAGAAGGGTCTTCTTCACAAAAGGCTTTGTTTCTCACACCTAATTAATCAGTTGGGAGTCCATTGCTTTCTCTTTGGATCTGTTTGTTGACATCTCAGGTTGTTTTGGTTACACCACACGCTCCACTGAACCGGGCTGTGGCATTTCTAAAAGGAGAGATTGTCCAAGGCCCTTTTCTTTGTTTTCCCACATTTTGTGTTCCTAGTCAAATGGGCTTGGTTAAAAGCCTGGAGACTGAATGCTTACAATGAATCACAAAGCAACCCTAATCAAAAAGATATATTTCCAGATACTGTGGTGGCCATAAGTATTGACACTCACTATTCATTTCAGTGTTATTCTTCTGATGAGAATATCATTTAAATATTGACTTTGATAGATGTGTCATTCTAGTTTCATTTTACATGTCACTTACTGTTTTATGGTGAGTTGCTCTGGGTACTGTTGCTGAAATATTAGGAGTTTTTTTTCATGTTATTCTAATGTAATGTATAATACACTACAAGTGTTGAGATATCTAGCACTGAATAACTTTTTCACATCTGGTGGTACTGAGTGAATATTTCTCATTTTGGAATCTCTCTTGCATTTATTCAAGTCCAACGACAATGACTGGGTGAATCACACTGTTCCAAATTACTAAGCTTAGCATATGCACAGCTTGTTCTAGTAATTATCAAAATCAGCTGTTAAATATAGGTTTAAACAGACTTTCTTTTCCAAAATGTGGACTTGTTATAGAATTCATAGACTGCTGTGGTTATCCTCATGAGGATAGCTGAAACAACTTGCTCAATCCCTTGGGTGGCTCCTTGGTTATCTGGCTATCCTCATTTGTTGAATAACACCAGTACTCTGTGAATGTCATAGCATATCCCTTATGTATCCAAAGTCATCTTAACCACTACACATCTTGCAGTTTTCCCAAACTTTTCCCATGGTTATACTATGCAATTACCATAGTTTACCATTGCTTGTCATTTTTTTGTTGTTGTTTTTTTTAATGCTTTACCATTCTTCTCTGGGATTTACAATGCATATCTATGCTTTACCATGCTTTCACTATGCTTTATTATAGTTTGCTATTCTTTTACTATGATAAACCTTTATAAAACACCACTAAAGGCATTCCCTACCACTTAAATATTTTACATATAATGTGTTTCATTCCCAATGTCTCTCCTTTCTCAGGCAGGGGTAGCAGATGCCTGTACAGTCATTGAGCATATGCTTCTGCACATCAGGGGATATGTTTTTTATGGTCATCTGCTAGCATGGTTTGCTGTCTGGCCCATCTGCTTTCATTAGGGACGAATCTCATTCAGGATTTCAGGAACAGACCTACAGGATAACCTGCTCAAGGTTTGACTGAGACAATCAGGGCATCTTCAGTCGGACAATTGGGTTGCAAGCACTCAAACAATCTTCATCTAGCACCCACTACAACACACTTAACATCATCATAGCATCTATGCCTTGGCAAAATGGTGGACATGAATCTGTTTGCAGTTTCCCTTGAACATCACTTGGAACTAGGTTCTGTCTTGAACCAAGTTCGGTCTTGAATCTGTTTACAGTTTCTATTGAACATCACTTGGAACCAAGTTCGGTCTTAGTCATTTTCAAAATGTTATCCGAACTGGAACGTTGGTTCTACTCCTACTTTGAGAAAGGCTAAAAACAGATGAGCCTATTTCAGTTCCACAGATTAACATCCAATGCAATCAGAGCATTTGTACCTAACTCTGTACTGTACTAAAGTCTATCAAAATTGGATGATCAGTACTATTATAAGAATGTTGAAAATAGAGGATTGGCCTAGTATTCTGTGACTTTGCCCTGTAGGTCAAAGGTTTCTCACTATCCTTATATATAGTATGACCTGTCTCACATTGACCCCCCCCATCACCATTTTACTTTGTAACATATGGAGCGTGAAGGGTACAGACATGTGAAAACAAATTGCAACATTCTACGCATGGCTGCAGATACTATCCAAACTCACAAAACCTATTTATAATGACAACTGTACAAGAGCACCAGATCCAGTAATATGTGTAAAAGAGCATCATGCTTCTCACATCTATTGCTGGCGTCCTGATCTCTGGGTAAGAGACAACAATTTATAACCAGAGGGGTGGGGCACCCATTCTTATTAATACATTCTTAAAGTGACAGAGCCCTGTCTACAGGACTATTACCAACCAACACTGCACAATGTGCCTCTACTTGACAGAAGGCCGGTTTACCTTATACCATGATTGCTTCAACATGGCAAAATAGTGAAATATGAGTGGGATAAAACACTATATACTTATATAATATATATATATATATATATATATATATATATATATATATAGATGTTGAGTGAAGTTTGAAGAGGGTGGCCATGTTTGGGTTTGTATGTAATTATTATGGCAGGGATCTCTAAAAAGCCTGTTTCAAGAATGCTAACATGAATACTCCCCATTATGGAAGTACAACAATCTAGTCAGTTAATGTACATAACTGGGACTGTTCTATTTAGCTAGTTCATTATCTCGAGCCGTACATGAATGCATTTGTTTTCAAGTGGCAGCCTTTGCAGTTCCAAAGCCCTTTAAGAATATGAATGTGTAACCGCAAGTCAAGGAGTTTTACTCACCTCCCTCCTCTACCTGCCACCCTGGGAGACCACCAACAAAGATCCATGTTCCTGTTCTGTCATAATTCACTAATGTCATGCCAACATTTGTAGGGGATGTGAGATAACAGCATTTTAATCACAAGCTTGAAAAATGATCAGATTATTATTTATTTGGGTTACATTTCTGCCCTTGGTGTATCCTAACCCTACAGTAATGTCCTCTCCACCCCTTACTTGCCCTATTGTTTGCCATTAACAAGTCGTCTCTTTACCCTAATGGCTGCTTTGAAAAGACCTAGGAAGTGCAAATGTAACAGACTGCCAGATTTCTTTTTTTTTTTTTTTTTTTTTTTTTTTTTTTTTTAAGTTTTCTGCACAGCAAATGGAAGTGTTTATGGAATTATCTCAGCATGTCCATATCCCTCTTAAGGAAGTCTCTAGTTTCAATGTGTGCTGCTTGCAGTGATTACAAGAGCCAGCCTCCCTCCCTCTACTGTGTATGCTCAAACCAGCACACAGACAGACACACAAACAGAGGCTTTTATATCAAAGTGATGTAGTTTTGGTGTGAACAATATCTTCAAGACCAACAAAATCTTATAAAAATGGGTATTCAAAATATTTGCTAATTTGAACATTTAGTGTTGCACCATGTAAAATAACAGTCATCCATACAGCTACAACAGTCTTGTACGAATAGCTTTTTGTAAACTATGGTACTTTTGTACACTCTTGTGGTCAAAGATATATTGGAATGACCCTTAAATAATTATGTTGGGAAGATAAATCTAACATGTTACTGCAATACTAAATTAGAGATATCAGTACCATAACAAACTTGCTAGAGAAAGCCACTATAGTTCTGATCACAAGTGCTCTTGATAGCTGTAAATGTATTCACATACAGATGTCATAACTACTAAGCTGGTATATACAGTATAAAGATGGGATTTGTACAGTCAGGCTCAAGCTAGGCAGAGGAGAAAGATGTCAGCATCGCACTTTAAAGACTGACATTGGAAATGCATGAATCCAACACGATAGGTCGGCTGCTGTTTGCCAGTAATTTGTCCTCCGTCTTATTGAAGTCAATATCAGAAATCCTGGATTCGGAAGCATGCACTCGCAGTCGGAAAAAAATTATAAATCATCCCCGTAGTGACATGCCATTTAGACAGTGGAAAATGCTGAAATTGGGTGTTGCTGGGTCGTAGGTACACCAACACGATACAGTTGGAAGCCCATTGCTCATAAATAATTGAGACCCAGTCTCTCTTTGCAATTGGGATAATAAATTGCAGACATGCACTTGAGGATTCTAGAAAATCTATTTCCCCAAACAAGAGTGCTGGACAGATAACTTAGATAGCTGAGGCACATGTTCTGCCAATTGTAAATCTTTCTACGTCACTGAAATGGAGTGAGATTCAAGAAGCTGTGACTAGAAATTGATAACTTATTTCTTTATTTACACAGGTAGCAAGTAGAAAAAGTTTGTGTTTGTTTGTTTGTTTGTTTGTTTGTTTAATGGCAGGAAGAACATTCTAAAGTTGCCAGACAATTGTTTAGCATGTTTGGGCTAATGCCTTCAGAAAAAAAAAAAACATTTGTTTACTTGCCTGCATTCCCCCCCCCCCCCCCCCCCCCCCCCCCCCCCCCCCCCCCCCCCCCCCCCTAAAACTAAAGATGGTGTTGTGCAATGGTGTTGTTAACTCATTTTCTCTACACAGGTAACTCACATCGGTTCTGCTTTTGGTCTGTGTTAAAGTTAAAAATTCCTAACAGTCAGTGTCCAGGTTTCAGTATCTTGGTAACATCCGTTAGGACCGGCATGAGGGGGTCACCTGTTGAGTCTCAGTCATCCTGATGAGTGGGTGGTAGCAGTTCTGCGACTTCAAATTTTGCCATTTCAGAATTAGTAGAAAAACTGGTACAACACATTCAAAAGGATGGCAATACAGATAACATCAGCTCAGCTTGTAGGGATAATATGAAATGTATAAGGCAGTTGATAAATGTTGGCTATTAGCCAAGTAGAATTGGATTCACAATGAGACAACCCAGCTGAAATACTGAAGTGAAATGAGAGTCTTCTTAGAGTATATTCCTTGACAATAAAAACAGACCTCATGCACCAGTAAACCCAGGTCATTTCACAATTATACTGACATGCTGTAGATAATATAAGGTTTGTCAATAGCTGATGAAAATGCTTGTTTTAAGGTGTGAAAAGTCTCCTGTAAGACTGCCCATGTTTTACAGGAAACATGTTGTTATTAATGTAATTGGAATCCAGCTGCTTCCAACACAAAGCCTTTGCAAATGCCATGTCACATCTCTGAAGGCTATGTCTGCATAAAGATTTATCTAAGACTTTTTTACATCTTCTGTTAATTCATTTGTAATTATTCACTGTTTACTAATTAATAAAGGTGTCAAATAGAATTAAGTTATTTAGATGAAGATTCATGTCAATTGACTCCACAGTTTGTCATTTATACAGGAATGACTTGATCTGCATAATAAAAAACAAATTATGCTGCAATAAAATGCAATCTTTCTTTTATGAAAAGTGTGTGTTGGTGTGTGTGTGTGTGTGTGTGTGTGTGTGTATATGTTGTGTATATTTATGTTTGTACATCTAATGTTATATCACAATGTGGTTTCCTCACAAATTACTATTAAAGAACTATAGTCACTATAGTTCACCAATTATGTTATCTACAGCAATGCATTACTCCAATAGTAATTTGCAGTTCTGGTTCATTTTAATTGATTAAATCATGAATGTTTACTCTCTGTACAAGTGCACCTTGTTTCAAACAAAAAAAAAAAACACAGACAATTTAAGAAATAATGATTTTAACTAGTTTTATTATATAGCACACATGGGTAGGCAAAGACAACACATAATAGATATTTTAAATCTAACAGCTATAGATAACTCCTGATAGGTTAAGAATTATATATTTACCCTTGTGGAGCTTGAAGAAGCTTTTAAGAGCAAGAATGTTTCAAAGTTTTGCAAGTTCAGTTGTAAAAAGAGTCAATTAAGGTGCAAAACTTGATTTAAGAGTCCTGGAGTTTCGTTGCAAATTGTTAGATTTCCAAGAACAATGTGTGGAGTTTTCTTTTTTTTAAATCCCACATAGAAAGTCAATTGCAGTTAATCCTCTTCAAAGATATTTTTTTTTTGGTCGCAGTTCAATTCAAAGTTTAGTTCCAAGGCAGATCGAAGTTTTTAAGTTGAAGAAGGTTTTCCCCAACAAGGCATCTTCTTGTAGCTTCCAGATAATATAGATGATTCCTCAAAGAATAGGTCAAAAATAGATTTTGAATGGATAGAAAAATCAAGACCCAGAAATCATTCGATTTCCAGTCTTTTAAAATTGGCATGAGATCGGTGTTCTGAGACACCAGCCAATCATTTGGGATTGACCCAAAATGTAACCTCATTGGCAGTTGTCACAAAAAGGTGTGTCCTTGATCTTCAAAATATTGTTGTCCACGTCTTGGATAAGGGTGTCCATCAAATGTCTTTTTAAAAGGTAACTTAAGAAAAGTCTCTTTTATTAATAACTCTACTGTGCTCCTTCCTGTCTCTATAAAACCTTCATATTCATGTTGCCCACAAAAAGATGAATAACTCAATACCTTATTATTTATGGCTACTAAGAGCCTGAGTAACACAAATTATATTTGGTTATAAAGTACTATTTGCTCATTTTAAATTGTAACTTATTCTTTACAGATTTAACCATGTTTGTGCCAAATGACATTGTAAGGCACAAATCAAATATTTTCAATCCTTAATATCATACCGACAGTTATCAAAATACAATTTGACAGACAGCATTCATCACAATGTGTATAGTGTTTGGTATTGTTAGTTTAAGAAATTTATTGACAAAATGTTAGTGTCAATCTCATACTTAGAAAGTTTTAGGAAAACCATTTATACTCATCTAAACATTTTAAAGGTTTGCTGACTGCAAAGCTAATTCAAAGACATTCTCTAACCAACTTAGAGTTAATCATAAATTTCATTAGACATTTTAACACCTGGGCTAGAGACAGACATTTTATCAGAGTCTGATCGTTTAGAAAACAGACACACTTTCTTGAGCCACTTGGCCTGGCATCCTTATCTAATATACAATCTTGTTAATTTCTTCCTGGCCCTGGTTAGCAGACCTGCAGACAGCTTCTTAGTTTCTTTTGAAGCTTGCATTTTAAGTTGGGTGAGGGGAGATGAGAGAAAAAATGCAGGGAGAACTCAGCACGTACAAGAAAAATATAGAATTATATTAGAATACATAAATTTCCCTCACATATATATTTGTTAGTACTGATATCACCTTTAAAACTATCGCGTGAAGCACAGCTTTAATACCAGTGCAAACAAAGTTTGCTCCTGGCTACCATAGAATATCCATCAATCACACATCCAATCAATTTAAATTTCAATGGCTTGCAACCAATTAAAAAAAGCAATCGATATAATTGGTGGAGATGTTTCACAGGAATGATAATGTAGATCAATATATTACAGCCACATACATATATCTGTTGCATATATTCCAGTAGATCAATAGACAAAATGCAGTTTTAATTAAATGAACACATCACTCAAATACACAGGGTGTCCAGTTAGTCAGGCATCACAGGCAATATCATACATCATGCCGATTAGGATTTTAAAAATCGGACAGCCACACCCCAGTCACTATCTGCGTCACACACCAAAATGATTTGAATTAATTTCACACCTGAAAGAATCAGAGAGCCAGCCAATATTAATAATTATACCAATGATGCATGACTATGATGCCTGTACAATGTAACTGCTTCTCACTGTAACATTGTCATTTTGGGTTTGTTGTGCAGGGGATTTTTTGTAAGTGCATTTGCTGCTTTTGGAAACAAGGAAATACAATAATAAATAATACAAGCCTTTCATACATTTCGCCTCTGGAGGCCTGGGATAGAGTGGCTTGGGTAACCAGTGGTCTTAATTTGTTTCCACTGGACATTAGTCCACAAATCCACCACCAAATTCAGTGCAATAGACAGTGCTTGAGATGCACTCTCTCGCTTGCATGGCTGGATGGGGAAGCTATCATGGCATCTGCCTATAGTACCACTGTCTGTCATGAGCACTACATTAAATAAAATATGTAGATAGATAAACCTAAATTGATAAAAAAATAAAAAATAAATACTTCCATCAAGGTTCTAATGACAACCTACTGGAGGTTTCTAGATTAAAACCAATCTAAAATGTGACAAATCGAGCACAGTAAAACAGCAGTCTAGTATCTGTCTTCATGGAATCAGTTCATTTTTCCTGGAGTCCCGGTTTTCCAACACTTTAAATTCATGCGAATATAAATGAGGATGTGAAAAGGCTTATGACAGCAATTTTTTTTTTGTGTCTGGATATGTTCCATTTCTCCACAGTGAGTACCTGTCAAGTCTCTCTGTATCATTTTTGACAGAACAAGAGAAAGCTTTGCTGGGAAATCGTTCATCTTCATTACAAGGTATGGTTGACAACCAAGGGGGTTTAGAAAATTATCTTAAAAGTAAGACCTCCCCTACCCAATATATGCAACCACACATTTTAAGTTTTGTACACTATCCAGATACTGGCTTGAGATCAATTTGGATTGCTAAGGATTGTCCATGCCAAGTTTCATCACAATTGGCTGAATATAAAGGTCTGATGAGTACAGCATATGAAATACATTGCAAATGTTTTGAGTATGTTGCAGATATAGTTTGATTCAGGGGTTCACTTATAGCAAAAAGGTACCATTTTGTTTATAGACAGGCTACCACAGAATATCCATTAATCACACATCCAATCAATTTCAATTTCAATGGCTTGCAACCAATTAAAAAAGCGATCGTTATAATTGGTGGAGATGTTTCACAGGAATGATAATGTAGATCAATATATTACAGCCACGTACATATATCTGTTGCATATATTCCAGTAGATCAATACCTGATCTACTATCTGCGTCACACACCAAAATGATTTGAATTAATTTCACACCTGAAAGAATCAGAGAGCCAGCCAGTATTAATAATGATACCTTTGATGCCTGTACAATGTAACTGCTTCTCATGTTAACATTTTCATAGCTTATATTTAAGGAAGAGGGACAGCATTTTGTTTATAGACCTCATGTATTGACCTTGATTTACAGTAGCTCACATATATGCTTCAAATTCCGATCTGTTTGTGGCTTATGTGCATTATTGTTGGTGTCGGTAGCTGCATGCTGACCTTTGCCTAGCTGTGCTTTAACATAATTTTCAGGTTTGAACAATACCAGCAGCGAAGCGACTAATCAGATATACAGGAGTGACGACACTATTATTGTTAAGAAAGAACATTTTGTGCTGTTTTGCCTTTTGGTGTAAAAAAAAATAATAGTAATGTTCTTACTTATAGATGTTGCATTCTAAAATATATCATTACAGTACTCTTTGGTTATTCAATTCATGGTTCATCATTTACAAACCTAATACTGTATATATCCAACAATGTATATGTGGAATGCAGTTTTCAACATACAAATGCCATATATATTTCTAGAATATATTTAAAATACACATATCTAAGTAGATATTTTTCAATGCTATACAGCCCTATTCACAAGGTTTTACAGATTACATAAACTTCAGTAGAGCTCTCAGAAACATGTTTAAGAACAGTGGTACACCATTGTAACCATTAACCTGTCCCCTGCAACATTGCACCTTCTGGATGTAAGAAATACATGATTATGCAATACCACATAAAACACGTGTGGTATTTCTCACATCCACTCAAGGAGTGTTGCAGGGGAGCAGATTAATTATTACACTCTGGTGTACCAGTTGTACACTAGACTAGACCTGTGGTGTACAAGAGAGACAAGCTCTGATAAGGCCACATGAGTGATTTTGACTTTTAAAAAGTCACCCGCATCACTGAAGCACAGAAATAATAAGAATTTAGTTACAGTCAGCACTGGGGCATCCATTACCCAGATACACGTCAGTCGCGTGTGACAATTAATGCACTTACCCATCGCATGCGATTTCAGACTTTTGCGATACAAAGCCCATCTCTTCAATGTTACAAAGTATTTGAATATCCATCACAGCCCACATTTTTTCTTTTTTCTCTCTGCATGCCGAATCAGCCTGAAGCGCTTGCTATTAATTAACACAGACAATAAATCTACCCGCTGCCAAACCACGCCCCAGTCTTGAGCTGTCCTTACAAAGGTAACACGGAATTCTCCTGTCAGGACACTGCACTCTGATTGGCTACCATATTATTGTTAATAAAACAATGAATAATCCTCCCTCAACACCGAAATCCTAAACTTAAGGTCAGTATCCTATACAGCTGTCATTACACACCTAAAGTAGTTCATGTTTGGCTGTGAATAAGCATTTTTGTTACTTTAAAAAAAAGTGACCGGAGGTGCTGACTTCCTTAGTTGACCTGACAGGAACATTTTGTGGTACCTTTTTCAAGAACTGCCTTGACTGCTTGTGAATATGTATGACAGAGGAAATTTCTTTATATTTTATCTTTATTTTTAATTATATCTTTGCTGTATTTTACTGTATTTTGCTTTATATTTTACTGGGGTTTTTTTGCGTGTGTTTTTTTTGCATTTTTTTGAGGTAAATAGTGAGACCTCTTTGCAGTTACACAGTGCTTCCTCCAGTTTCACAGTTAATCAATACAGTTATAGATATTTTACAGTACAGATATTTTTTTTTTAATATGTGATCTTTAGTTGTTTTTGTGCATTTCCATTTGTAAGTGAACTGTGACATTAGGGCCTTATCGAGCACTATGTTCTGCAATTTTGAATACTGACTTTGGATACTGTTTTAATTCTGGAAACTGAGTTGTCTTTTGTTAAATTGCATTACCTTTTACGTTGTACGTAGTTTTGTGCATGGGTAACTGTGACAGGCTGGCTGTAGTAGTGGTGACGTCAGAACCAGGAAATGAACAACAGACAGGTGAGTTGTATAAATTGTGCTGTTGTGCATTTCAATTAAACAAACAGAAAATAAAAGGTTTGTATAAAAACACTGACACCAAAGCAGGACACAGCACTTTAGGCCAAAATAAATAGGCGAACAAAACGAACAGACACTAACAAACAGGGTGGACAAAGGCTAAACACAAAACAAGTACAGTGCTGGTGCTTCCAACACTCGTAGCAATTGATCGTTTTTCTCTTAGTTTTTAACTCTCCTCTTCACACCCTGTTCTCCACTGCCCAAACACACAACCCTGAGTGAGTGCTTAGTGCATCTATATATACAATTGTGCTGGGATTCAATTACCAATTAAGTATTCACTTGAATCCCACCACATGAACTAATCTGTGTACTCCCGTGCTCACATATCAATACCCTTTTACTTTGCACGTGAAGTGATTAGTGCTCATAACCCATATTTTAATCTGTGCACTTTATACATAAACACCAACATATGGTACATATATACATAACACACCACATGCAACACACAACACACAAATAAACACTTGGGAAGGGGGGCGGGGGTGCCCATTGCCACAGTAACATTTTGATTTCATTTTGCTGTTGGGTTATTAACGGGGAATTTTACATACTGCTACAATACATATCAGATTTAAAAGTATGTACTGTATTACAATCCACGTGTCATCTCTTTTGGCAAGTGATATTTTCAGAATCATATCGTTCTGAATTAAAATATTTATTCTGATGAAAATATAGCACTGTACCCCAAAATCCATACAGTACATCTAAATGGAAGCCTACTTATTTTAAAACAGTCTTTTTAGATATGTATTTTTGATACTGTATCTTTTTTGTGTTCCCTGAAAAATGGACAAGGGTTGTAACAGTCCAAAAGTGGTCGAACAGACAAACAAACATGGTGAGTCAGAACAAGCACGCACACAAGTATCGTGCTGATCCTTCCAGCACAAAATAGCAATTGTAATGATTTAATTGTTATTTTTTTAATTCTCTCCTCTCCACACCCATTCTCCACTCACCTAACACACAACCCTGAATGAGTGAAATGTGCATCTATATATACTGTTGTGCCGGGATGCAATTACTAATTATTTATTCATTTGAATCCCAGCACATGAACTAATTTGTGCAATCCCAGTGCTCACATACTATTACATACTTTAAATCCATGTGAAGTGTTTGTGCAATCCCTGTGCCTAAATACAACTATATATTTTAAATCACTTGTGCTACACAGACCCATTTATATCCCATGCAGCAATAGCTATACACCAACATTAACACTCCACATGAAACAAAGGATACATAAATACGCACAGGGGCGATAACTTGGCCACATACCTCCCCCCTTGTGCGCAGCACACATGACCACCTCCCCCCTTAAAATTCCCAAAGTCTTGCTGAAAGTCCCGGGCCAAGAACAGGGACTTCAAGGGGTTCATCGGCGGCAATGTTACCAGTATCTACTGGCAAATGCTGTCAACATATATGCTCCCAGCGGGGGAGTTTTTCCTCCCGTTGAATCACTAATAGCGAAAATGCTGCTGGTGGTTATGCTGTCAGCAAACGTGCTGACAGCAGTGTGGCACACTCCAGCAGCGGAAAGGCTGCTTCCTCCCGTAACCCCCCTGGCAACAGAAAAGCTGCTAATGGTGAGACGGTCAGTTGACTTGCTGACCGCACCAAGGCTGGCTCCTCCCATTGCACCACTGGCAGTGGAAATGCTGCCAACAGCGAGGCTGTTGGCAGATTTGTTGGCAGCTCTAAGGCTGGCTCCTTTAATCTCAGCTAATCCCCAGAAGTCAGCAGCAAACTACCTCCAGTGAAGGTATCTCCTAGCAATAATGAGCTGGTCTCCCCAGGCGATGCGGAGCAGCAGGCAACACCATGTAATGCAGAACAGGCATCCTTTCGCTGTGCATGGCAGGCATCCCCGGGCGGTGATGTGAAGGCATCCCCAGGCAGTGACGTGAAGGCATCCCTGCGTGATGACTTGAAGGCATCCCCGAGTGGTTGCCTGTAGGCATCCCTGAGCAATGACTTGGAGAATCTTTGGGCAGTGACTTGAAGGCACCCCTGAGTGTTGACATGCAGGCATCTCCCAGCGATGACTTCGTGACATCCTTGGGCAGTGTCATACAGGTATCCCCGAGCGATTACTTGGAGGCATCTTCGGGCAGTGACTTTAGGAGGGAAGCCCCTGGCCCAGGAGGCGGCAGCAGGAGCTCCACTTCTCCCCCTGTGGATTGAATCAGGACCAGTCGTGGTGCTGGGGTTGGCCACTCTGACAGTGGCTGTGGCGGTGCTGGCGCTCTTCACAGCCACTGCAGCCGGGCTGTTTTCCCCCATTCTCCTCTCAGCAGCCTATGCAGAGGCTGTTGAGGAATGCCAACATCACGTCCTGGTCCTTTCTCTTGTGGTAGAGGTGGCAGCTGCAGGCAGTTTTCCTCTTTCGGTGGAGGAGGGAACTGCAAGAAGTCTCCCTTTGGTGGTGAAAGGAGAGGCAGCTCCTGCTGCTCTCCCTCAGGCAGTGGAGGCAGAGGCTGCTCCTGCTGCTCTCCTCCTGGTGGTGGAGGCGGTGGAGGCAGAGGTAGCTCCTGCTGCTCTCCCTCTGGCAGTGGAGGCCCTCTGGCATTGGTGAGCTGGCATACAGGCATCCCGACCAATCGTGTCCCCCTACCTCACATCGCCCGCACCAGCTTGGTGGCACCTCGGAGCAGTCCCTCCAGCGGTGCTCCTCCTTTCCGCACCAGGTGCACCAGGGGAACAGGTTCTCTGGCTCCTCTGGCCACTGATGCTGTTGCTGCTGGGGAGGTGGGACCAGCAGTCTACCTCCCCTCCTGGTGGTGGAGACCGAGGCGACCCCTGCTCCTCCCTCTCCTGATGGACAGGGCTGCGGGTCAAATAGTGCTCACCTCCGCAGATGGGGCATAGCTGGGGTAGCTGTTTGAGGAAGTACCAGGGTAAGTTTGTGCTGAAATGCCCTGGCTCAGCATAGCAGTAACACGCGGGCTGCTGTTCCTCTGGCTGGTGTTGTGGCTGCTGCCTTCTGACATTCCCAGGTTTTTTTTTTTTTTCACCAAAATTCCACTCCTCCACTAATTACAAAAACAACAAAAATCCTGCACTATTGCTCCTGACCTGACTCCTCCGAATGGAGGCATGGGTTCAAATCCCACTATGACACCACGTGTGAGCAGGCTTCCTGTAGGGGTGATGTCAGGCCAGAAAGGAATACACAGGCTGGCAGTACTGGGGTTGAACCTGAGACGCAATTGCTGTGCTCAGTGTTTTAATTAATGAAACAAATAAAAGATATAAACAAAAACAGCACACGGCACTTGAGGCCAAAATAAATAGACAAACAAAAAGGACTAACACTAGACAAACAGTGGACAAACAGACAAGCAAACGCAAGTACAAACAAACACAAAATATCATGCTAGCCCTTCCAGCATGAAATAACAATTGTAATGCTTAATTCATATTTCTTTAATTCTCTCCTCTCCACATCCATTCTCCACTTACTGAACACACAACCCCAATTATTAATTAACTATTCACTTGAAACCCAGCACGTGAACTCATTTGTGCAATCCCAGTGCTCACATACTATTACATACTTTAAATGCACGTGAAGTGTTTGTGCAATCCCTGCGCCTAAATACAACTATATATTTTAAATCACTCGTGCTCCACAGACCCATTTATATCCTGTGCAGCAATATCTATGCACCAACATTAACACTCCACATGCAACACAGAACACATAAATACATATAGGGCACTTGGCCACAGTAACACATGTTTAACTGTCACTGAAGTCAAAATTTTATAGGGTGGGATTTGTGAGTGCTGACTGTAGTTAAGATATTTCACAGCCAAATTGTTTCAACGTTTGTCCAGCTTGTGCCTTGTTTAATTTCTGTGGACCACAGTCCCCTCTTATTTATTAAAAACATGAAAATGTCCTTCTTACAATACACATGTACAAGCTAGCCCAGGTTCAGCAGTGAGTGGGAAGCAGTTTGCTTCAAGGGACATGCTCAGTTTGACACCTTACAGCAAGTGTAAGATGACAATTATCAGTTACAGTATACCAGCACTTGCAACTGCTCAAGTCTTACTGACATGTACACTAAACTTTAAAAAGTATATGAGCAAAAACAAATAGTGCTGGACATATCTGTAGAAGTAACATACATTTTCCATTTCCTAGTCTAAAACTTGCAGAATACTGTATTGATACAGCCGGGTTAAAATGGAGACAATAGTCATCATGGTGGATATTAATTTTTGGTAGCTTTGTGATGGTCATTTGTACAGTTTTTTTTTTTTTTTTAATATTGCATATTCATTTGGCAGACTCTTAATTTAGCTGTATAGAAGCTTTTCATCTTACATACAGTATGTTGGCTTACCTCATAGTCTTGGGTCTATGTTATGCTTGCAACATTGGTATATAATAAGGAAGGCTCTGTACAAACGTTAATCTGCTTAACATGAATATATTGTCAGTGTTGTTGGTGGGACGAGGTGTAAATTCACACTTTTAGGTGCCTGTATCGAATTATTTCACCTACACCTATAAGACATATATGAATATCAAGTAGGGACATTGAGGCCTGCCAATAGTCAAAGCTGCCTGTCACCTGTCAAATGTGATACCCAAAGCAACTCAAAATAAAATGTACCACCACTGCAGAGAGGGAGAGAATGAGAGGCTCACAGGAATATTTGAAATACACCTTGCGCCTGGCCTGCATCTGAGTTTCACAGATCAGCCCGGTTTTGTGAAGCCGAAATAATTGTGAAATAGGTGACGTTTGTCAAATGAAGAGACACCTGCACCCTTCATCAGCACAGCTTGTAATCTACTTCTTTGCAAGCCCTCATTTTGTTTCTGAAGTAAATTATCTATCTTCTGTTTCTCTGTTTAATGACAACAGGCACTCTTCTGTATCAAGTTCTCTAAAGATAAACTGAACACTGGCAGTACAAGTATTCATAGAGTTCCCTTATGTTTTAATAGCCAGAGTTTTATATAGTATATAACTTGATTCAATGATATTAAAAAAATGTGATTTCCATCTGCATTAGGTGCGACTACCTCATGTTGCTTTTTTCTTCACTGTTGCTTACAGTTTGTAGTTATACTAAAATAATAAGGATAAGCTGTAACACATAGGAGCAGCCTATGTATCTAAAATACTATAAAACACATGAGGAATAATCACCATTTGGGATTTGTAAAAATACATCTTATCCTGCATTTAGATGTCATGACCCCTGCATAGAACATACTGTATGGCACACTTCTTCTTTATGTTGAATAGTTGTACATGATCTTCTTTTTGTGAATTATAACAGTGAAGTACGTTTGTGTGGGGTGTCTCTTATTAGAACAGAATTCACTTCTTACAGTTTGAGCAGACACAACCTATATCAATAGAGATATTCTTCACCCAACATTAACTTATACACTAGCTATCAAGACCACAAAGATTTCTTCTTTAGGTCACTTCATCCTCAGAAGAAAAAAAAAAAAAAACACTGATCTGCAAGAAGAATGTTCTTCACCTCTGTTTCTACTTCCCATATGAAGAAAATACCTTCTCATGAAAGCTGGTGTATTTATATCATGTGTGTAGGTGCTTGTGTTTTTTTTCAATGGCTGACTTGTAGCAGTGTCATCATTAAAACTAAAAAATATAACTTCATTAAATAAATTGTCATTAGTAAATGGTTAAAAATGCACAGTATAAAGAAAAAACACAGAGGTTCTTTATGGGTAACTGTCACAGAGATGGCCGAAGTGGGCGGCGTCAGAACCAGGAATGAATGCACAAAACAGGACGGATGAAATGAAATGATGATGGCTCTTGGTTGCGCCGGTTTATTGCAAAATAAAAGGGTTTAACAAACAAACAGAAACAGGACACCCAACCGCGAGTGGGTGAAAACATGTTGTTTTTATGCAGCTGTACCAAGACTCAACTGGTAATCAATCATTCAATTGGAGTCTCGGTACAACTGCACGTGAATTAATAAAGTGCAATTCCCTGTGCTCACATATTACACCATGTAACAAATTTTTTATTTTTTTGGTTCCTGGGTAGTAAGTGTTATTTCCTAATTGCTTATGCCTCAAAAGTATAGAAAATGGCTATTATTCCCCACAAACTTTGCTTTTGTGACAAGGACAGTGATATTTTGAAATTTACCTATTTTCCAGAACATTCCAGATAGATTCAATGCTGAGTAAACTTGGAGTAACTTTTATAAATTTCTAGAACTTTCCAGTAATATAAATAGTAGTATAAATACAGGGGCCTTAAGCCCACCAGTTCAGTTTAGTTCCAGCTGCCTAAGTGGATACATATCTGCATTTTTCTGAGATGGCATCAAGAGGCTGCAATGGTGACATTCCTGATGGGTCTCCAATGCGGTTTTACCAAGTTTCCCTGCTATCTTTGCCTTTGGGACAGCAGGGACGCCAAGGCGCACTACCACAGGCGGGACTGGCCACAGCGGACCGAGTTCTCTGTGGGGAGGAACAAAGTCAAGTGGGAGCCACTGGTGGACCCCCGGAAGGTGCTGATGCCACCACTGCACATCAAATTGGGCCTTATGAAACAATTTGTCAGAGCTCTAGATAAGGAATCAGCAGCCTTCAAGTACCTTCAAGACTTCGTCCCTAAGCTGTCTGAGGCAAAGGTCAAAGCCGGTGTCTTCGTCAGACCACAGATTAAGAAGATCCTGGAGTGCAATGAATTCCCCAAGAAGCTCACTAGTAAGGAGAAAGAGGCTTGGAACAGCTTTGTCTCAGTGGTTCGGGGCTTCCTGGGCAATCACAAGGCTGAAAACTATGTGGAGCTGGTTGAGACTCTGGTGAAGAACTACGGCACAATGGGCTGTAGGATGTCCCTCAAAGTCCATATCCTTGATGGTCATCTTGATAATCAAGCAGAATATGGGAGCGTACTCGGAGGAGCAAGGCAAGCACTTTCACCAGGATATACTGGACTTTGAACGCCGCTACCAAGGACAGTATAACGAGAACATGATGGGAGACTACATTTGGGGGCTGATTCGTGAAAGTGATTTACAGTATAATCGTAAATCCCGAAAAACTACTCACTTCTAAATCTTTTGTAGTCATTTTTGTATTACTTTAGTATAAATACATGTTAATTTGGATTCATATGTTGTTTTTTATGTTTTATGTTTTATGTGAACGAAAAGACCGTTTTCTCATTGGAAATAGGTAAATTTCAAACTATCACTGTGCTGGTCACAAAAGCAAAGTTTGTGGGGAATAATAGCCATTTTCTATACTTTTGAGGCATAAGCAATTAGGAAATAACACTTACTACCCAGGAACAAAAATTGTGTTACATAGTGTTATTACTTTTTACTTGCATGTGAAGTGCTGTGCAATCCTTGTGCCTAAATACAAAAATACATTTTAAACACTCGTGTTACACAGACCCGTTTATATCCCGTGTACCAATGACTATACACCAACATGGTTTGAAATGGTCTTTCTCAGTGTCTTCCTACAGTGAATTTTCCTTCAGTACTAAATTGAGTGTTTTATAGTTAGGGATGCCAACACAGTTTACTGTATTTCATAAAAGCGTGCTCGTGCCAGTACACTCGTCTCTGTGCATATTTGGTGTTATATGTATGATGGAATTGGTGCACGGGGTGTGTTTTTGTATGGGGAATATAGAGGTGGCTGGAGGGAGTTGAAATCCTCCTTGCAAAAACATGGGAATGTGGCTGGAGCTGTGAATTCAATAAATGATTAAATGATTAATTAAGGCTGTAGCCGCAGGGGTATATAAATAGGGTGATCACTGCTGTTACTTTGGTTAGTGTTGGGTTTTTATGTCTGTGGAGATGTTTTATGTTGCTGTGTCCATGTCCTGTTTGTTTACGCTTCGCAAGTGTTTTGTACAGCCTTTTATTTTGGCCCTTGCGCCTGTTATTTTATTAAATGTGTTTTGTTTAGAGTTTCTGTCCATGTTATTTTTGTTTGTGTATAATTAAAGGTGTGCATTAGCGCTTTACTGTACCTTCTGTGTCTGAGTCTCCCTTCCTGGTCTAAACACCATTGCCAGTGATGTACTCACACGTGCATATATAAAACCAATTTTTTTCAATATTTCTAATCACTTGGAGACCTATTTGCCAGATCTCAGTGAAACTCAGGAGTGAAATAAATACGTAGACTGTGTGACTATTATAACCAATCTTCAACTGACAGAAAAGATTTGTTAAACAGGGAGCTGTTTGTCTATGGACACTTCTCTATACAATCTCTAGCCAATTTATTTCTCATCTGTTTAGTCAGGGAAGGTAGTTCTATCTTGGCACATATTGTTAGGCACAATGGTTATTGTTTTAAGCACAAGCTATTTCTTCAAACTGCTTTTTATTGAGTTATGCAAATAAAATAGGCTTTATCAATGGAAAAAAGAAGGAAACCAGAAACAATGTCTGAAATAAATAACACACATTCTACAGTACAGAAGCGTGTTTCTTTCCTCTCTTTAACAGCTCATTTGACGCAGTGCAGTGTTTACAGTACTTTAATCCTAAGAGATTTGTACTGCAATGTGGTTTGAGTTATATATGTGTTTTTCAGCTAATTCAAAATCGAAGAGCTGTACAAAAATCAGCAGGTTTTGACCAATATTACACTGACAGTACTTTTTAAAATCATATATTGTACAAATGATTTCACTATATGCCCCCATCTTACCTAACAACATCTGTAAGAGCTAAAACAAGCAATATAGACGACGATGGGCACTTAGGGATGATAACGCTCACAGATTTTGAAAATAAACAGATAATTAAAAAAAAATAGGATTATACATATATATTTTTCAGGAGGTGGCTTGAAACCTAGTTCTGGGAGACCGGGAGATCGAGTTTGACGCAGCTTTGCAATATATCAAGCACCAAGTCTCCCCTGGTGTGTCATGCAGTGGCCTGAAACCTAGTTTCTAGAAACCAAGTTCCAAGCCACACTTCTTGTTCCCTCAGCTTTACGTGTTCAATATCCTGTTATGTTCTGTATGATTCTCTACTATTGTTTCTGTTTACTAACTAGTACAACAAAAATACTTCTGAAAAGACCCCTCCGGCCTTGTTGGGAATTGAGATGAAAAAGCACTTAACATTGTTCTACGCACTGCAACCCACAGGTGAAGAAATGTGCACTGAAACTTTATTTTCAGAAGTTTGCTGTTAGTAAGCATGGCCAATATCTGCCTTCATTACAGATTTTTTAAATCAGAACCTACACCCATACAAAGAGGAAACAATAAAATGGCTACAAAATATGTGTGCTGCAAGCCACTGCACTTAACTAAAAATGTCATCCAAATTTCCATTTCCTCGCTAGCCTGACTCTGAACAATCCCCCTGGATGAAGACAGGCTTCTCAGTCCAATCTTGCCTCTGCCTTCTCAAATAATCCATTTCCCTGCACTGTTTATTTCATTATGCAGATCAGGAATATAAGATGATATTTTCTGAGTGTTCAGCTCCGCCAAGCTTTTGACACATTGGCATTAATATTATAAATATTCAAATAACTTTATTTAACATTCAGCGGGTCTTGCGTGGTGGCAAGATTCACGGGCCATTGATTGAGTGTGGTTCCATATGGCTAAGTGCCCATTCATCATCACCACGTTATTTATGCATAATGCCACTGATCATCTCAAACCTCTCTCAGTCAGAGAGCCTGCCACATTTCCATTTAACTGCTACAACACTTCAGGATGGAGGAAATAAATAAGAAAATAAATAGAATTCCTCTGCAGAAATGAGTTATGACTGTAAACTTTCTGTTGTGTAAATGTCATTTTCTACCATGCGTAACCCAAATGAAATGCATGATCTAGGTTTCAGTTAACTGGACAGCTTTTTTATTGCATTTTTTTTTTAGCACCGTGAAGGGACCTTTACAGAACGAATCTCTTTTTTGCAATTACTTAAATACTGTTTTTTTTAGTCTGTGTTGAGGTGCTTTCACTCGAGCTCAGGAGCTGCTTTTCAGTTTTAGTTACCTGCCATGGATTTGCGTAATGTACACTAGAACTGCCTTTGTGTCTTTCTAAAAGTAAGAGCCAGCGCCATCTAGTGATCTGCCACTTTGGATCAAGATTCCTTTTCTTTTTTTCTGTCAATACAATGACTGCAGTCCACTTGATATATTATTTATATAAAGACACATTGGCTGATCTAGCATGTTACATATTTCTATTGGAGGCAACTAGAACTGAAGAGCAGCTCCGAAGATATAGCATCTTAATGGACAGTAAAAAAAAAAAAAAAAAAATGAGTAGCTTTTAATAGTAGAATATATTAGTAGTCATAGTAGTAGTTGTAGCAGTCGTAGTATTAATTAATAATTATAATTAGTAAGATAGATAGATATAGATAGATAGATAGATAGATAGATAGATAGATAGATAGATAGATAGATAGATAGATAGATAGATAGATAGATAGATAGATAGATAGATAGATAGCTATCTCACAATCGTGTTTGCACAACAGTGTTGTAATGACAGACTTCACTGGAAATCAATGAAGCTGGTCTGTGGTATAAGTCAGGGAAGTGAATGAACTCCTATACTCTGTTCCCTGGGGAGAGAGCAGCCTGCTGCTGTGGACAGGCACACTGTGCCTCAACATGGGCTTATCCACAAACAAAAAAAAATTAATATATATATATATATATATATATATATATATATATATATATATATATATATATATATAGCTAAATTATGTTTAAAATGTCTTTTTTTTCAGAGAAGAGAAGTTCCTGTTTCTACCCGCATGGTGTCTTGATTCCTGTTGGAAAACAGTAGTACATACCCACACATTACCTTCCAGGCTGTAAGAGCAGTCTATATTTTTAATGAGAGGAGCAACTGTTATTTATGTCTCCTTTAAATCCAACTAAAAGTATGCAACTTTTCCTCAGAATCCTCATTATTGACAGTAATAAAAAGCAGGAGTGACTTAGAAGAAAAGGAAATGAACAATGCCTCTGTGTACATCCTTCATGGTTGCAATTGGCGCACAGAGACTAGAGCTTTAATTCCCATCAGACTTAATACACAGAAGGCCTTTACCTAATGAAAATAAGTTTTAAAAAGAAAATGCACAATCTTACTTCTATGTTTCCCTCCCACATTCACTGCTTAAAAAGACAAAGCCTCTCTTTTCCGTCACTGAATGTCCTGTATTATATATATATATTTTTTTTTTGGTGAAGGATGACTGAATAGAATCTGCATTGCAAATACTAAGGGACGCCCCTCTCCCCCCGCCGCATCCCTTTTCAGTCCTGTCTTCTAATTAGCCTTTAGCGCTTATGTGTAAGACAAGAATAATAGGGAAAGAAGGCCGGGAGAAGGCGAGGGAACAGAGTGCCTCTCTGAATGGCCTAGCAGATGGGCCAGACTTCTTCAATTTGCTTCTGTGGTTGTTGTTGGCAAAACACAAAGCTGGAGAGAGTGGGGGTTGCTGGCAGGCACTGAGGGTGACAGGCCGCCCTCCATGCTGATCAGGGGACACTGTTGCAAAGTTGTCAATGGGGAGAAAAGGGGGTGGAGATAATGTAGCAGGGGTTTAAATAGTGTTGCATATATAAAGAATTTAGGATTTGAGGAAAAAACACTGATAAAAACACCCATGAAACCTAATAAATGAAACTTTTTTCATCCTAAAGAACACCAGAGAATAAAATTAAAAGTTTATTATAACAAAGCTACAGTGCACACTGTGATTCCTATCTTTGTATTTTAATGTGAGCAGTTCCCAAGATGATTCAGCACGTCAGAACTTTACCACAAAGAACTGGTCAATTTATATGTGATCTTGTTTGGAATCCTTACTTAACTTTAAGGGCTACTATCAGCAGCAGGAGCATGCCATTTTGGCATGCAAGTCTGTGTTACTGTTGACAAATACTGTGGTGGATCTCTGAACTACTTGATGATGTTTTCTATATAAATAAGGCAACAATCAAAAAATGTTTGTTTTCCTTAAGTCAATTAAAAAAAGTTATAACCAATCAGGGAAGGGGTTTGGTCAGTAAGGGAATATCTGAAGCAACATTGTAATTGACATAAAAGGCAACAGATCATTTATGAAATACATACTAAAGAAAAACATTCTGCTGGGAGGAGTATTGAATAAGAGAGTTTCACTTTAAAACATTCTACATTGAGGATGAAACATGGGGCGAATTGTAAATCTCAATTAAAAAAAGAGAAGGAAACACAGTTCTTGGATCAAACAGCTAGTAGGTGGCAACCTCCAGCTCTATGACTATGTACATTCCTGCTACAAATTATTGATCAGTCGAGGCCCATTCCCATTACCAAGGACCACATGCGAACAAACCCTGCTTGAAAAGATGCTCCTTGAATATTCGAACATGCTAACAGCAAGTCGGCTTTCCACTCTCAAAAGAACATATTATCCTCCAGCTTAAAGAACCAGCACTGGGTGGACTTGCTTTTCTTTTTTGTTATTTTGTTGTTTGTTAGTTTTATTTTTTCACACACACACAAAAAAAAGACAGCTTATTTTATTACTGTTATTTTGCTTTAAAAAAAAGAAAAAAGAAAAGAAAAAAGACCTTCCAAAATTAACGGCTTGCTGTCTGAAGGGGCCTTTTGTAGCATGGCTGCCTGTGGAGCTGCCCGACATTATTAAGACATCAGAGGCATCAATGGCAGGCCCCACAGGCTGAATCTTAGTGCTAAGCCATAATGTTGTCATGCTCAGGTAGATTCTAATAAGACTACTTCAGTCTGTATTGATTATCACTGATCATGCCAATGTTGTTTATTGGCTATGTTTAATTTTAAAGTTATTTACAACTCACTTGTAGGCTTTTTCAATGTCCTTCCTAGCCTGTCATCAGTTTAGGAATGGTTTCTAAATTATTTCAAATTAGTGACGGTTCCCCCTATCAATATTTTTTATATAATTTCAATATCGCAATATCGTGGGATTAAAAAAAATAATAACGTTCGCGTGCAGAGACCATCAATTTAAAATGAATCGTTTCAAAGTGCACCAAATCTTAATCTGAGATGCAAGAATCCCAAACTGATCTTTCATTCCAAATCATCCCGACAGTTTGACGTGAAAAGTTCATCAGATCTTAAAGTTTTTTTTTTTTTTTTTTAAATCAATTTTGCTTTCCCGCATGGTTGCTGAACAAGCCAAAGGTGATTTTTGTCACCCTACAATCACGACAGAGATATGCCAGCGTTACTCATTTTTTCAAACAATCAATATAGTTTCCAGCTTTGTTGCAACATAAAATTATTTTCTTTTCGAAGGTAATTAGACAGTGCATGCTTTTTATTAAGACAAAAGGGATGACTTCACTACGAAAGTGTGTTTATATTTATATTATACACAGTGTGTGTTTATATTATCTTTTTTTATTTTATTTAGAATCCAGGGGCAAGGTTCATTGTAATGAAGGCTGTTATAGCAAGGGTGTACTGTATTTATTCCTTACTCAACCATTACCCATACACAGGGGAAACTATAACAGAGAAGGGCAGCCAAGCTAATTACAGGGTCATCTATTTATTTCAAGTTTATAAAACCATAAATAATATAAATAAAGTCTACAGATAATAGGGTGGGTTCAGAAAAGTTGGACTATCTAGGCTGTTTCCTTCTATTCCACTGAAAGGCAGAATAAGGTCTGATCTAGCTGAATGATTACAGGATGAAGTTTAATCCAAACTGACCCCTGCAGTGTTTACTTTACCTTTGTTTTATCCCATGCTGTCCATATCTCAGCAATATATTTTTCAACCTAATCCTTTATTGTTTTAATATTTTTATTCACACATCATAGGTAAATCAACTAGGGAATTACTTTTCTCAAGTTTTACTTGGGAACATTCACCAGGTAACTAAGAATCATTGCAGTGTATCCAGGTCATGCTCCCTCCTGCAACAATGCTAGTGCTCTGATTGAAATGAGTGGCGTATTGAGGGAACAGAAAAGCAGCAGTGTTACAGGAGAGAGTGTGAACTGGATACACTGTGATGTTTAGAAGACACATTCCTGAGTAAAAATTTAGAAATTTATATGAGTTGATTTATGACCCATGATGTGTAATTAAACATTTCAAAAGACTTTATAAAAGACCAATGTAATGCTGTGATATGGACAATGTAGAATGCAGGATGCAGCAAAGGTAACATCATGCGCTTCTTGTAAACATTGCTGTTTTTGTTTGTAACACTTTAAGATAATAATGCAGCACCCAGTATTGCCTGTGATTACCTGGATGTGCCAGTTGGGCATCTGTGGGAGTTTTATTTGTGGCCACAATTCATAGAAGAATGAGCCACAATCTTGCAACACATTTAGGAAGCTTGCAGAGTTAATGTCACAGCAACTCCAAGTTGCCACTGCAGCAATAGTGACCAGTGAGCACATAGAAAAAGGAGAGACTTTGGATCCCAACTCTACTTGGGCTCTCACACTAAACCTCTCTCCAGCACTGTTACTCGACATCTGTGGGCCTGCAAATTGAATAAAGCTCAGCTTGCTTTTTCTTAGAGTCTCCTCCATCTGGGATGCTATTCCAACTGTGCCTAAATTGAACATTAATTCCAGAAATCTTACAATTACTGTTAGACATGACAGTGTATCATTCGAACACAGGCATTTTACTGTATTAACTGTTGTTTTAATGTATTTTCCAGTTTTAATTTGATTACTGTATTGTATGTGTTTTATTGTAATTGTATAATTGCATAATGTGACACAATGTGTGGTGCTGTTGCCTTCTGTAATGTCCCCCAGGGTGCCTTTAATGAGCTGTTGGATCAAATTAAATAAGCTTTTTTTGATTGCAGTAGATTTGGTAGGACTCAAATACATGGTATGCCAGTTTTGAGCTGTCACATTCTGAGGTCAACCCAAACTGCAACATACGTATTTCTGGCTTTATTCATAAAGCAAAAGTATCTTAAATGAATCTAAACCTATTTTAAAATGTACGTGCGGCCAACCATAATACAACAGAGTTTTTCAAACAAGGGTAATAAGGCTTTGTTTAAGTCTTGGTCTTCAGTTCCATCAATCACTTACAGATGTGTATTTGCAGTAAAATAGTTAAACTGTGACTGGCTTTCAAATTTGGCCACATGTAGCTAGAAAGGTGTTTAAGTAGCTTTATCTACGAGCCTGCATTTGTAGAATAGCGGTACATTGCAGAAGTGCAGATTTGAAATATAGCTTCTTCTACTTTAACTTTACCTGTACAAGAGGTAACCATGTGGAAATTTTAGTTAAAGCACTGATAAACATATGTCACAAATCAAGTTTAAATAGTTGTGTGATAGACCTGTACCATCACTGATTTCAGTAGATTTTAGAAAGCTTGTGAGAGAGTGACACAAAGGCTTAGAGTGCATACTGGTACAGCAAACATAACATTTGAAGGGCAAGACTTCATTACGAAAAAAAGAAAAAACAAAACTGTAACAAAACTGCTACTTCTTTTGAGCAATGCACTCAAATTAACCTTACTAGTTTTGTGATTTGTGAATAAAATGGAGGTTGCTAAATGTGGTCTGTGGTGATTAACAAAAGACAGAGAGTAGAAATAAATACAAAGCCAAAGCAATTTACATAAACAGCATTACATAAACACCCAAACAATTCATTTACTTGAAAGAAAACTCTTTATTTGAGCTGACAATGAGAAAATCCCTGTACTGGCAATGCTAGTGGACTCTGGAGGCTCAGCCAGCCCTTTGTTGCTGGCAAGGCACCACTCTCTCATTGGGAATTGTAAACCTTGGGTCTGGTCTCTCAGCATCTTACCTAGTGGTCTTCTGTGTGCAAAAACACTGGCAAACCCACTGCTGCCCCGTTCTATACAATATACTGGTGCGGTTTTAATGATTTACTGTACTCCATATCTGAAGACAACGAATCATATGTTCTAATTGGTAAGCCAATGAAATACAACTTATATATTTACTATAGTTCAAAAGCCATAGTTGACAGACTTTTGAGCTTTTCTTAGTAGCTTGTTACTAGTTTTGTAACATTAACAGCAGTGGGATTTTATTTTCCCGCTCCCTTCCCTCTGCATCTCTCTCACTGATGATAATAAAGACACTGTAAAAGGGAGAGATCTGTGCTGACTCTGTGGCGTGTTCACGGGCTGCAGGAAGAGGGCGGCAGTCGCCCAACAACCGCCTGTGAGTCATGGCAGTGACACGGGGAGGTGGGAAAGTGGGTGTGTGGACTTTCCCCCTCTCTGAATGGCTGGGAGGCGGGTCTTGGGTGATTGTTGGTCCTATAAAATAACGCTCTGTTGTTTCCTCAGGTCTGCCCACTTAGACGCACCAAGAGTGCGGAAGCTTTGATTCAGGACCGGGAATCAGCCAGGAGAAAAATAAAGTTTCACAGCGAGACAGAGAGAGAGAGCGGGGAATCCTTGGGCAGACCCCGGCATATTGTAAAAGAGCAGGCTAGATAGCCGATAGAATAGGACAGTGATCCGGGTCGTGCAGGTAGCAGCGACCGGGATAACGCTGCCGAGTGCAGCACATTTTATTTGTAGTTTTATTACTGTTTTATTTTCCCTTGTTCTTTTCGCCTTCTGTTTTCATTATTATTTCTTTGAGCTCCTACGAGTGCACTTGCTGTTCGTGTACCAGCTGTGGTATTTCCGTGGTGCTGTCTATCATCGTTGATAGGCAGCCCATAGTCAACAGTGCCCTCTGCCGGAGGAAAAATAAGAACCGGTCCAAAATAAAACTGGGCACCTGTGTGGTGTTTCCAAGTACACCTGTCTGTCTCCTGGTCAGTGAATTACCCACACCCCTTCCACACGTGGTGTCAGCAGTGCGATTCACTGGCACTGCCCCAAGCAGTACAGCTATAGAAGGAGCAGACTAGCGATGGATGCGACTCAGTTTGCCGCAATGATGGACCTCCTGCGCCAGACGCTCACCGCGCCAGTCCAGGGGGTGGCTAGACCCGTAGCTCCAGACCACTCCATCCAGAGACCCACCAAATGGCCCCAAGCCCAGTGGGCTAGCTATGTGTTGCCCCAACTCACCGGGGAGGCTCAAGCAGCTGCGAGGACGCTGTCCCCGGAGCACATGTTGGATTATCCCCGGCTGAAGGCAGCCATCCTAAATCGTGTGGAAGGGGTGTGGGTAATTCACTGACCAGGAGACAGACAGGTGTACTTGGAAACACCACACAGGTGCCCAGTTTTATTTTGGACCGGTTCTTATTTTTCTCCGGCAGAGGGCACTGTTGACTATGGGCTGCCTATCAACGATGATAGACAGCACCACGGAAATACCACAGCTGGTACACGAACAGCAAGTGCACTCGTAGGAGCTCAAAGAAATAATAATGAAAACAGAAGGCGAAAAGAACAAGGGAAAATAAAACAGTAATAAAACTACAAATAAAATGTGCTGCACTCGGCAGCGTTATCCCGGTCACCGCTACCTGCACGACCCGGATCACTGTCCTATTCTATCGGCTATCTAGCCTGCTCTTTTACAATATGCCGGGGTCTGCCCAAGGATTCCCCGCTCTCTCTCTCTGTCTCGCTGTGAATCTTTATTTTTCTCCCGGCTGATTCCCGGTCCTGAATCAAAGCTTCCGCACTCTTGGCGCGTCTAAGTGGGCAGACCTGAGGAAACAACAGAGCGTTATTTTATAGGACCAACAATCACCCAAGACCCGCCTCCCAGCCATTCAGAGAGGGGGAAAGTCCACACACCCACTTTCCCACCTCCCCGTGTCACTGCCATGACTCACAGGCGGTTGTTGGGCGACTGCCGCCCTCTTCCTGCAGCCCGTGAATACGCCAGCAGAGTCAGCACAGATCTCTCCCTGTTACAGACACGTATAAACTAAGTGCTCTTAAGCCTGTCTTTTGAAAGCAGTCATTACGCATCTAATGCCCCATACCATCCAGCCACCTCAGAAAAGCCCCTTTTCATACATGGTAAAAATAATTATTTACCCCCCCTCTTACTCCTTTACTATTTACTCCTCCCCCTGTTGAATATTGCTTTAAAATGGCTACAATTTGACAAGACAATCTCTGCAGCACAATCACAACCGTCTCTGCCCGCGTGGACCCCATCTAGTTAATGACTTCTTTGCATCAGCGGCTAATTGCACGATTGATATGCATAAAAAATGCTGCTGTCTGTCTACAGACACACTCCGGGGCCTTCAGATCATAGCCACCTCCTGCCTCAGTCACTTCTGAAATTACCCTGCCCCTTACATCAACCTCAATTTCTGCTTTTCGTAATGAAATCTGGATAAAAAATAAAAAAAATTAGGGAAGTCGAGAAACACTTATCTTCCTCACTGGTAGAGTCTGGGGAGGAACGTTCAGTCCTCGCTCAGAGTTTTAAGAGATAGGCCTAATTTAGACCAGATTATCCAAGAACAGTCGTATCACTTCATTTCCAGTGGTTGTCCTGTTTTTCTAAATCAATGTTAACTGCAAGCTGTGAGCACAATTATAACCCTGTATCAGACAATAAAAGCCAACATGCCTCTTGGTAGGTGGCAGCAATCACTATTTTAAAGTTAGCACATAAAGTCCTTTCTTCTGCAGGTGAAATAATAAAAAAAAACAAGGACTACTATGAGAACATGGAACGCCACGACATTTCACCTTGACAAAGGGTGTTCTCATTGAAGTGAGATGTATTGATCACCAACAATAAATATAGTTCGATCTTATCTGCACTCAACAGGGGCGAGGCTGGTGCCACAAGGATTAGATAACATGTTAGAGGTTTTTAATGAGGGAATGTAGAGAATGTTTTGCGTGTGTAAATGGGAATCTTCTTCCGCACTTTCTCCACCACTGTTAGGGATATTATATCACACTGAAAGTAGTTTGACCAGTCAGGTTTTCTTTGTTTTCAGTGGTCCTGAGTGAATACTTTTCTTACTGGATGTCGTTTTGGAATCTATCTTACATTCATTCAAATCCAACGACAGAAAGATGAATCATACTGTTCCAAATTGGGTGGTTGCTAAGCAGATGTAGAGCTTGATCTAAGGGAAGTAATTATCCGACATCAACTGTTAAATATAGGTTTAAACATACTCTCTTTCCAAATACTTATCATACAAACAGAATACTCAATGAATGTTTATAGCGTACTGTGGTTATTTCACTAATGAGGAGAGCTGTAAACAACCCACTCAACCCTTTTGGGGGCTCGACCGGGTTATTCGCATCCTCAAAGGAGTAATCATCATCATTACGAATACATTAACATAAGTATTGAGATGAAATGAAATATATACTTATTATTGCACAGTAAGGCACTGCACTGTATGCACTCTATATATACCCTATGTCAGGAATGGGCAACTTTAAGGTAGCAGAGGGCCATAAAATCCACTAAAACCCTTTGGCAGGCCACACATTTTTTTGAGGCTACAATATGTTTGCTCCAATACAACACGTTAAAGGACAATTAACCATGGCTTACAGTGTAACACTGAAGTACAACCTTTTAAATCCAAAACAACAAAACAGTTTAAATATATATATTTTTTTTTTTACTAACCTTGTTTCAGTGTGCAGAAGAGCAGTGGACTAAAAAATGAAAATAACAAAAAACACTTCTTAACGTCTCTGCTTCTTATCACCATTACATTATTTTACCAGTCAGTGTGAAACTTGAGGGTGAGTCTGCTTGTGCACAAAGAAGGACACATCTTTATCAATTTTAGTAAATCCAACCTGCATAAGATGGAGGAGTGTTTCATCTGTCAGTCGGTTCCTTTCATTTGACTTCAAATGATTCAGTATAGAGAAGCTACTTTCACAAATTTAAGTGCTCCCAAACAGAGAGCACAATTTCAGTGCCCAGTTTCTCAGATTTGGGAAATGGGACAATTGAATGTCCCTTCTATTCATCTTTGTAGCAAAGAAAGCATCAGCCTGCAGTTAGCATAGTTCTAACTGTAGTTCAGAATGCTGGTCACTGACAACAGCTGCGAGTGGATCATTAAAAAGTGTTAGGTCTGGTTATAAACTTTCAAAATCCTGAAAGTTTGTAAAATGAAGCTGCAGCATTTCACTGTCAGTAGAACACTGACTGAATTGGGAGGGTGAAATCCAAATAAAAAGTGCTCTGGCAACCATCCAGGCAAGCAACAAGGATTTCCCACACAGTGACTCTTGATGGATAATGCAGTGTAGTGTTGGACAGTCCATTCCACTCGGCTTCTATAAACCTGCAAACCTGGCCTTTGATCCACGTATAGTAGGCGCTCCACCTGTGACAACAGCCGACAACAACCTCCAAAATCTGAACCCTTTGTTGTCCGTGTAATGAGGCTAACTGCACGTTACAATTACTGTCAATTGTCTGTACATATATCAGTAGCTGACTTACATCCGACACATCTGTACTCTTGTCTAGTGCCAAAGAAAAATAAGAACAATCGTGCATAATTTTTTATAGCTTTTCTTCCACGTGTTCATGCTTTGTGAAACTGTATGTCGAGAAAGAAGTACCGTTTAGAAATTTTTTGACATTCTGTCATCACCAAATGCCTTTGGCATTTGTATTGCAAATCGTTTCACTGTTTCACCGTCAATCAGTGGTTGTTTAGTATGTGCCAGCTCAAGAGCAACAAGGTGTGATGCACTGAGTAAGACATGAAGTTTATACTGTGGTGGCTCTGGAAAGGGACTCTGCTCCCTTAAAACTTTGCCTTTTAGGTCAGCAATGGTGGCATCTCTATATATATGATAATGCAGGAAGTTAAAGTTACATTGGCAAGACGAATTAGAGAAATAAATAATGTAATAGAGACATTTATAAATTACACAAATTGCATGTTTCCTCCATCAGAAATTAGACAGTTACTTTGTAAAGAACAAAAAACTAGAACATTTGCACAAGAAAAAGTTAATGAAATTGCAAAAATGAATAGGTCAGCTGGGGTTAGAAAATAGAATAGGTCTAGACAAAATTTAAATAACACATCCAAGAATGAGGAAAACACTGCTGAAACACTTTCGATTAGATTGCTTGAGCAATGTGAGTATAATAGTTATGACCGCTATAACACAGTTCAAATACAGAAGGATGGGAACTGTTTCTGTGGATGTTTAGGTGTGGTTTTATATGATTCCCAAAATGACCATCAAACAATTAGACATAATATAATAGAACTAATGGAAAGCAATATAAAACTATATGAAATTTACATTGACTCAGTGAATCATATTGAAATAATGAAATTAAGTGACTGCAGAATAGATTCTTGGACTAGAGAGGCTGAAGTTCTGGCAGCTGTAGACCTCCTAAATCGGCCCATACAAGTATACACAGACTTAAAGAATAAGGATTGTTTTAAATACTAAGACAAAATAGAAACTATTAAAAATAAGAACAGTCCATTTTAATCTTTTATATAACAATAACCATTTCTCAGTTATTGTATTTAAAGACACTGAAACCGGAAGAACATCTGAACACTATAACATAATTAACAAAGATAATCAAAATAAATCTAAAACAGTAAAAATAAGCTAGTTTAAAGTAAATATTAAAATGCGAAATAGATCATTAAAAATGAATAGGACAGAGAAGTCAAAACAGAAAGATAGGAGACCCAAAAATGGAAATGGTACCAAGTATAAAGATAAAACAGAAGATATATAGTATTTAATTTATCAAGTAATACTTTAACCACATCCCAAAAAGCGTATTGAGTAAATTACTTGTTTATACCGACTAAAAAATACACTGATAAAGATAAGCTGGCCATCGAATTAAAGGAGTGGGGAGAGACGCATGAGTTTAGCAGAATATTTTTTCAATGAAACTATCTCAGATTCAGAGGGTAATTATGAGCATGGGATTAAAGTTAATAATACAAGCACTTGGACTCCACCAGATGGAAGAGATAAATGGTTATACATTTATATTGAAGAAGTTAAACAAGAAATAATAGTAGGACTAAAGAAAAATGTAAACTTAATTTAACCAATATTGAAGAACAAGCTATGACTGAGTGTGGCGATGTGTCCCACCCCTGAGTGTTATATGTTGCGTGTGGTGTGTTAATGTTGGTGTAAAGTCATTTATATATAGTGTGTGTTCACGGGAGTGCACTAATTTAATTCATGTGCAGTTGTACCGAGATTCCAATTGAATGACTGATTAGCAATCGAGTCTCGGCACAGCTGCAAAAAAGCAGCATGTTCACTCACTCTGGGTTGTTTGTTCGAGTGCAGGTTGAGTGGAGAACGGGACTGGAGACAGAGGTAATAGTAATTAATAGTAAATCATAATAACAGCTCAGTGTGTTCGTCTGTGTAGTCCGTTTTGTTTGTCTCTTTGTTTTGGCTACCAGTGCCGTGTCCTGTGTTTTGTTTGTCTTGCAACCTTTTACTTTGTTTGTTCATTTATTAAATGCTGAGTGCAAGCAAGTGCTCAGCTTCACCAAACTCACTGTCTCAGTGTTGGTCCCTATTTCTGATGTGACGTCACCCACTACAGCCGTCTTTGTGACAGTGAGTTATTAAATGATGATGATATATAGTGCCGTGAAAAGGTATTTGCCCCCTGACTGATTTTCTGCATTTTTGCACATTTTTCACATTGAATTTGTTCAGATCTTTTTATGGGTTATAGTAGTATATAGAGGGACTCTGAAAGAAAAAATGACATGTGGTGCTTCTTTCATATGTTTGGTCTGCAAGGTAATCAAACATGCAATCTTCAGGTGTGAAAAAGTTATTGCCCCCCTAGTTAACTCAACCCAATTAAAGAGATAATTAGGGTCAGCTGTTCGAATACTTTGGTTAACAATCAGGCCTGATTTGGGCCAGCCCTGCCCAATATAAATCTGACTAACTTTGGCCATTACCATCAAAGTGAAGTTGTCACCATACAGGTTCTAGAGGCACATCGTGCCACGATCAAAAGAAATTCCTGAAGACCTCCAGGAAAAAAAAAGTTGTTGATGCCTATCAGTCTGGAAAGGGTTACAAAGCCGTTTCTAAGTCTCTGGGGCTCCACAAAACCATAGCCAGAGCCATATTGTCCAAATGGAGAAAGTTTGGGACAGTAGTAAATCTTCCCAGGAGTGGCGGTTCTGCCAAAATCTCTCCAAGAGCAAAGCAAAAACTCATCCAGGAAGTCACAAAGAACCCTAGAACAACATCCAGGGATCTGCAGGCCTCTCTTACCTCGGCTAAGGTTAGTGTTCATGACTCCATCATCAGAAAGGCACTGGGCAAAAATGGGATTCATGGCAGCGTAGTAAGGCGGAAACCACTGTTCACTAAGACGAACATGAATGCTCGTCTCAAGTTTGCCAAAAAGCACCTGGATGATCCTCAAGAGCTCTGGACCAATATTCTATGGACAGATGAGTCAAAAGTGGAACTTTTTGGCCAACATGGGCCCTGTTACGTCTGGCAAAAACCAAACACTGCATTCCACAGTAAGAACCTCATACCAACGGTCAAGCATGGTGGTGGTAGTGTCATGATTTGGGGATGCTTTGCTGCATCAGGACCTGGACGACTTGCCATCATTGAAGGAACCATGAATTCTGCTCTGTATCAGAGAATTTTACAGGAGAATGTAAGGCCATCCATCCGTGAGCTGAAGCTGAAGCGCAGCTGGGTCATGCAGCAAGACAATGACCCAAAACAAACAAGCAAGTCTACATTAGAATAGTTGAAGAACAAGAAATTTAAAGTTTTGGAATGGCCTAGTCAGTGCAGATAGTCAAAGTCCAGACCTAAACCCCATTGAGATGTTGTGGCAGGACCTGAAACGAGCAGTTTATTCTCGAAAACCGACAAAAGTCACTGAGTTGAAGCAGTTCTGCATGAAGGAGTGGGCCAAAATTCCTCCACGGAAGTGTTTGGTTGCAGTTATTGCTGCTAAAGGTGGCGTAACCAGTTATTGAGTCTAAGGGGGCAATTACTTTTTCACACAGGGGCATTGGGTGTTACATAACTTTCATTAATAAATAAATGAAATAAGTATCAACATTTTGTGTTATTTGTTCACTCAGGGTCCCGTTTATCTAATATTAGACTTTGGTTGAAGATCTGGTAACATTCAGTGTCAGAAATATGCAAAAATGCAGAAAATCAGACAGGGGGAAAACACTTTTTCAAGGCACTGTAAGTATAAGACCAGCAGATAAAGTTTAGGGAATAGTGCTAATGAATAAAGATGACTATATGAAATCTGTAGAATGTGAATTAAATAATACGGATACATATGAAGAAGTTAAAAGCAATATGATCAATAAATCGGTAATAGAGGTTAAGGAAATTACGGAGAGACTAAACAATAAAGGCATTATATCAAACAAATTACAAAAATCCATGCAGCCACATAATGCAAGAAAAGGCCTAGCAAGAGGAAATCCTAAAATGCACATAGAAAATCCCCTGATGCGAATGCTAGCATGATTGATAATCCAACACAAGTAATAGCGGAAATAGCAGAAAACAATTTAGGTCACACGTTGAGAAATTGCCAAGCTAATGTTAAAGATCCAACACCATTTAAAAAAAAATACTTCAACACTAAATCACAACCTTCCACAGAAAGCAATTTTATTTTGCATGGATGTAAAACCCTTGTACTCAAGTGTCCCTAATAAATAAACTTTTCAAAAAGCACTAGATGATAGACTAGATAAATCAGTACCAACAGCAGAAGTGCTGAACATGATCAATGTAGTTTTAGAAAACAGTTATTTTACATTTGTTGATAATAATTACAAACAAAACGGTGGTACAGCAATAGGATCTAAATTAGGAATGCATTTTGCCAGTACATACATGGAGAAATGGGAAGAACAATTACTTAGAAAATCGGAAAGAGAACTTTTAGAATACATTCAGTTTGTAGATTATATTTTTGGGGTTTGGACACATGGAGAAGAATCTCTTTTCCAGTTTCATAACATGGCAAATGAAATACTCAGTAATATTAAGGTGGACATTCAATAGCCAAGAAAAGAAATATGATTTTTAGACCATAGTAAAACTTGAAGAAGGTTCAATTGAGACTGACTTCTTCTGTAAACCTATTACATGGACCACTATTTACACATCTCCTCTGCACATCCAATACACACTAAAAGGGCAATCCCAAAGGGTCTAGGAATAAGAATACCAAGAATATGCTCTAAAGAAAGTGACTATGTAACTCAAAGAAATGTATTAAAAACAAATCTTAAATAAAAGAGAAAACAAAGAAAGAATTATAGAGAGGGAGTGATGAAAAGTGGATAAACAAAAAAGAAATGATCTACTAGATTATAAAAATAGAGATAAAAAGGTCAAAAATTAAATAAATCTATATTTCTTAAGGCCCCAGTTGTAGCATTCAAAAGAGAAGCTAATTTAGGTGAGAAGCTAATATATATATAGTGAGATAGCAGGGAGGGGGTTAAAACTCCTCCCTGCTAGAAACATGTGAAAATGCACTTTGGGTGTTTGGGCTAAGGGTTTTTGTAATTGTTTAAATTGTTTAATGATTTAGTTAATCCCCTGCACCTGGTGGTAATTATAAATTAGAGCCAGGTGCAGGGACTGTTGAGTGGAGAGCCCATCTGTGTCTCTGTGTGTGTGTGTGTGTGTGTGTGTGTGTGTGTGTGTGTGTGTGTGTGTGTGTGTGTGTGTGTGTGTGTGTGTGTGTGTGAGAGTGAGAGTGAGAGTGAGAGTGAGAGTGAGTGAGAGTGAGTGAGAGAGAGAGAGAGAACAGTCGTTGCAAAGTAAGTCACTGTGTTTAGCCCGTGTGTTATGGTGTTTGTGTTGCAGGTAAACGGCTTAGCCGTCCTGTCTATTAGTCAGGGACATATTAATGTTTAGTTAGAGCTCCAGGAGAGAGCTAGGTGTTTGTTTTTTGTTTTGTTGGTTTTGTTATATTCATTTGTGTTTATTAAAAGAGCGCATAAGCGCTGAAAAATCAATTTCCGTGTCCTGGGTCTGGTATTAAAAGGGCAACGAATGGCATGAGTGCAGAGGATCGTTCACATATGGTGGCAGCAAGTGTGGGTGCCCCTAAAGACTGGATTTTAAAGATTTGTGTGATTGGCTCCAGAATTGGGCAGAAGAAGTCCTCCGTTCTCCAGATCTCAAAAGAAAAGGAGAGAAAAGGAAAAGATTAGACGAAAATAGTAAAGAGCCAGAGAAAAATTGAGGAGCCGCTGCTCCCAGAGCCCAGAGGGGAGGTGAGGTGCCCATCTCCATCACCCCAGCGAACCAGTCCGGCACTGCCAGGTGCGGTCCCTAGCACCGTGCTCCTGGACACCCTGCCTGTACTCCTAGACCTCCCTGCGCTGGACCTGGAGCCCAGGAGTCTACAGCATTGGCCACAGCTTTTCCCCTGGTTCCCTCCTCCGCTCTTCCCGAACACACATCTTCCAGGGGAAGATCTCTGCCCACTGCTGCATCCTCCTGTTCCTTGGTCGTCGCTTTGGTTGGCCCTGTCATCCCGATGGGGTCCCTTGTCGTCGGTTCATGGTCCCTTCCCGGAAGTGCCGGAAGGACCGACCCACCCTCAAGTCCGCCCGTGGAAGAGGGCGGAAATTGACATTTCGGGACTTGATTGTGGGTGGTTGTGTTTTAGGGGAGGGGGTGGCCTTGGTATGGCTGGTCAGTGTTGCACACTTGGGGGGGAGGATGTGTGAGATAGCAGGGAGGGGGTTAAAACTCCTCCCTGATAGAAACGTGTGAAAATGCACTTTGGGTGATTGGGCTAAGGGTTTTTGTAATTGTTTTAATTGTAATTATAAATTAGAGCCAGGTGCAGGATATTTGAGAGGCAGCCAGACTGATCGGGGCTGTTCAGTGGAGAGCCCGACTGTGTGTGTGTGTGAGAACAGTCGTTGCAAAGTAAGTCACTGTTTTTAGCCCGTGTGTTATGGTGTTTGTGTTGCAGGTAAACGGCTTAGCCATCCTGCCTATTGGTCAGGGACATATTAATGTTTAGTTAGAGCTCCAGGAGAGAGCTAGGTGTTTGGTTTTTGTTTTGTCATATTCATTTGTGTTTATTAAAAGAGCGCGTAAGCGCTGAAAAATCCATTTCCGTGTCTACCATATTGTCCCTTTAAGGGGAAACGCGTGGTCTCCTATCGTTCACAAAAAAAAAAAAATATATATATATATATATATATATATATATATATATATATATATATATTATATATAATTTTACAGCAAACACATGGATGTCAAGTCTTAAGGTTTAAGAGTGAAACTCATGTTTTTTCACAATTTTGAGTCTTACGGCCGTGCAGTGACTTATTTATTCTAATTATTTATTTATTTTTGGAGGGGGAATCACCATGAAGAGGAGTACATTACCATTCTATATCCCTGTAGCTGCTACGCAAACTATATTAAGCATATTAAACACATTTTCTCAGTATTTATAAAGAAATATATGTAGATGTATTTTAATTTAATGATGTACATGTTAAACCAGATATAAACATTCAATGTTAAATGTAATTTTGTTTTTTAGTGTGTGTGGTGTAGCCAGACTATTTCTTTGTTTTATTTATTTTATTTCATCTCCACAAAAGGAGCAAAGACAGATGGTATTTTCTTTTCATGACTAGCTAGTTGTGTTTTTTGTATGTACTCGTGCTGTGTTTGTGTCGTTTGCTTCGCTCCCGTGGTGCATAGCCCTTGTTAACATGTTCAAAAATCTTGATCCGTCATCAGCACCACTTATACAGAACAGCATTACATAATGTAGGAATAAATCAAGGATTTGAATATAAATAATAATAATAACTTCTTGTCATGCCGTCAAACACCAATAAATACCTCCAATGTTTTGATTCAAACACAGGCTCCCTTGAGAAAGAGATGTTCAGTACAACATATCGAAATGTTGGGCAGCTGTCTCTTTGAGGTAATATATATTATTCTGCTTAAATTGCGAAATGGAAAATATAAAACAAGCAAAGAACAAAGCACAAAGAGACATCTTATTAGGTCTTTGAGTAAAGCGATATACTCAAATCCTGAACAGATTTTAAAGATGCTGCTCAATCTGCGATTAGTAATTAATTGCAGGGTGTTAAGAATGTACATCAAGTGAAATACAAACCTTTTAATACAACGAACTTAACATAAAAGCAGTAAATTATAGTTATAAGATACAGGTCATTGATTTATTATTTGTGTATTTATTATTTAGGCAGGAAGTTAACCCATTTGCAAGGGGGTCAGGTTAAGCAATTTCGGAGGATATTGACCCCAGACATTGAACTTCAAGCAAGTTTGAAAGAACGCTCGTAATGTTCTTGTCTTGTTATTTAAAAAACACAGTTTTAGAGGAAAAAACACAACATAATTAATCTGTTTTACTTATGTTATAAGACTACTGTATATACAGTATTTAAACTGCAAAATCAAATGCCAAACCTTGTTTGCCTAATCACAGTTTTTTAAGTGAAGTAAAGAAATGTATGCTTATTAAACATTTATAATTTTCTCATAAATCAAACTACCACTTTTGAGAAAACAAGTTTTACAGACACAATCAGCACCAGACAGTGGCAGGCTTGTGGAATAAAGGCAGAGACTGCTTTTTAACAACAAAAAAAGCCTTCTTAAATGTTTTTATTTTTTAACATACAGATCACTGGATTTGTTTTTGCAAGGCTTGCTGCTGTGGCATGTAGAATTGCATTGGACTCCCTTATGCACACAGAAGCATTTCTTTGAAGCCTTGCATAGACCCAGAAGCAGCCGCTGCTTCTGCACGAAGAGAAAGTTTGTTTTCTTTGGGTATTTCGTCCAAATTAAGAATGAACTATCAGACAGCCTCCAGCAGACCGAAGACCGAAGACTCTGTCTCTTCTTTTGTGTTTCGCTCTTTGCTTGTTTGACATTTTCATTTAGCAATTTGATCAAAATAATTTGCTCAAAGACCAAAATAACCTTTTATTTCATTCTTTGATAATTTGTCAATGCTCAAATTGCAAAATATGGTGGCTGGTAGTATAAATTAGAAATTATATGGGGCTTCTTATGTCATGAAAAAAATAAAGCTCTGTAAAAAGGCCTGATACAAAACATATTAATGACATTAATGCATACGGTTCAAAAAACTATTCTACAAAAAAACAACACTCTGAAGAATTATTTTCAATATAAAGGAAGGTGAAGTTTTTTTAAACCCTTTTGTATTTCTATTTTTCCAGTCACTGGAAGGTTTTTGCTCATATTAGAAATCATTTGTCTATATACATGTTCATGTGTGCTTGTATTCCAACAACCATTCATGACTTTTAGCACAAGGCAGTCTGAATGACACCATACACTTTTAACCAGAATGCTCTTAGCAATAACTAAATGTTTTTGCAGTAAGTGGGATCTGGCCAGACTGTCATCATGTATAATTACTTTAAGCAGTTATTTTAGTCCTGAAGGCTTTTACTATTATGCTTAACAAGGGGGCCAACACAAACCTGATAAACACTGAGGGACAATGAAATGAACAGCAGACAAACAACCTTATGGTGTCAGGTGGCAACTGACTACAGAACCTGCGTATATGGCCTTTGACTGAAAATGCAGGAAGGAAAACTAAGGCAAAGAATAATAAGGGACTTCCAGGGTAGTTTTAATGAGAAAAAAAGGAACATTTGGTGCGTGTATTGCTGTACTAAACATCTACATCTTGAAATTACATATTAAATGTACCTTTTCACAACACTGGATTTTCCATACAACCAAAAACCTTGTTTTTGAATAAATTGGGTTTAACAGACATAGACAGTACTCCTTACCTCGGCAAGCATTCCCGTTGTCTGGCTCGTAGCCGGCCTTGCAAGTGCAGCTACCAATGGGTACCATCCACTCCCCATCCCCATTACAATACAACTTGATGGGCACGTCCACTTCCTGGGAGCTGGGAATGCAGATTCCACGAGCGATGACCAGAGAAGTGCTCTCAGCGCCTGTCATGGTCTCTGGGAACATGGCAAAGTTCTGCACAATGCTGGGGCACTTCTTATAGAAGACACGGACGGAGAGCAGAGACATGCAGGCTCCATAGTCCTGGAAAGCCAGGTAGAAACCGTTCTTGGTGAGCGGGCCAAAGCTGCGGACCTCAGTATTGACTTTCATGAGTCGCCCACCGAAGTCCACCTGCGAGAAGCTCTCATCAGCTGCAATGGTGTCCACTTTCAGGTAGGGAGCTTCTGTCCAGAAAGCCGTGCCCTTGGTGGCAATGACCGAGTCTGTCTCGTAGTAGTAGAGGTTGAATGTCTCTTTGCAGGAGCCTGGCACGTTGGGGATGCTGCTGCAGTCGCGGACGGTGAAACGCATCTCCACATAGATGCGCTGGGCTGCCCGCCGGTCAATGAAGGTGGTCAGCAGCCAGTTGTTCTGGCTGGATTCAAAAACATTGCACACCTGGTATGTGCGGATGGTGTTCAGGTTTTCGTCGTACCCACTCACCTCTTCCCACTTGAGGAAACAAAAGGAGAGAGAACATGGTTAGGGATGATTCAAAGGCATGTGCCTGGCCCAAGGATACAGAACCAATGAGTTGAGGATTCTATTCGCATTGCTGTAACAGACAACATGTGGCTTTCTGTTTAATTAATATACAGGGGTTGGATAAACAGAAACACCTGACATAACTCTGTTAATGGGAAGTAGGCAGCCAGGCAGTGATTTAAGCCTCTAAGGTGTGTATCCTGGAGTGATACATTATCATTCCAATTACTGCCTGAAATTCCTACCGGGAAGTTGGGGTGGGAATCTGTTATTCAAAATTTCCCTAAGTCATCCCTTTGGACACAGTGCCTCATGAAACATCTGCAATTTGTGCAGTCAATAGTATAGTATACATTGCGTAACAATTTAATAAGTGATAGTCAGTGCTTTACTTTTTTATCATTTTTTTTTGTCCAACCATTTTTAATCACAGTTCAAATTGTACCTATCCTCTGTCAAGAACCAAGCACCCAATAACACAACACAGAAACCTTGCTGTCCTGCAGGGTGAACACTATACAGGAGAAAGAACTCAGCATTGCAAGGCTTGCTCAGTTGTCAGGGAAGTTGAAAACACAAACCTACAGGTTACAGCACAATACAAAGAGGTTTAATACATTTAAGTGAAAACTTAAGTGACAACAGGTCTTGTCCCATTGTTTAGTAGTTCAATACTGGTCTTAAAACCTACTACCTAATCTCCAAAGGAGTTATGAGCATTAAAGAACTCCAGATAGAAATCTCTTAAAACACAAAGTTGTATCACAGCATAGAGAGAATCGGGGTGACAGCTTGAGATTACAAGATGAAAACCTTGATAGTACAAATGCATACGCATCGTCCCACTCGAAGGAAAATACGACTTCCAGTTTAGGAACAAAAAGCTCCTATACTTTAGTCCCAAGTTACTGTATGCCAAATGTACCTACTTTTTACCTTAGGAAACCTGCTAGAGAGACTGGCAATTAAAAAAATCCCAAACCCATTACAGGATTTGTGATTGCTTATTAAAAGACATAAGTTAATTAATAAAGATTATGAGATAATTATTACATCAACATTTCAATATGACTAGCTGTTTGTTAAATATAAGCTACTGTGAGATAGTAAGTAACTATTTTTTGTTGTTGTTCTTGGATATCAAAAGCTAAAAGCAATTTTTGAATCACAGAGAAATGTGTTGTACTGGAAGCACCTAACACACAGTACAGAGCATAGTACAGTGCTCCCGCTTTACAACACTGTAGTTGGGAGCCATAGTTAAGGTCAAATGCAAAACTAGCTTACAACTCCTTACAGAGTGCAAATTGGGTAACAGTTATTATGGAAAACATATGGGAACCTATATATGCTCTACTCAGAAATTGCTTTACACAGACCTTTGACCTCTCCTTAAGAGACCATGCTATGTGTCACCTTGTAATGAGAATGAACGTGCAAGTGGAATGCCATTATGGAAAAAATGTGATCCATAACCATGTCGCATTACAACTTGTATGCTTTCAATTCGAAGATGAGCAACAATATACTTATGAAATATGGCTGCATATTCAGTAAACCCATGGAAGCCATTCCTCTTTTTTCCTCTCAAGATGGTAAGGTAAGAGCGTCTGTGTTGATAACTGAGCATATGCTAAAATAACTTCTCCGGGTCAACTACAGTTTCCCTGCACTCGTGCTGAAAGCTATCTTGCCACTTTCGTGGAATCAGCGACTCTAAAAAATAAAGTCTATTTTTTATCTCCTTTCTTCAGCAGCCTGCCTCGCTTGCGTTGCAGGCTTAAATCTTTACTATCTGTCATTTGTGTGTGATTACCTGTGCAGTACTGATTTAAAGGAGTGAGTGTGTTTGTCTTTTCAGCCTACACTTTTGGGGAAAATGCAGTTCCTCCGCCAGGGCTAGGCGCTACTGTAACTCCAGTTGGACAAAAATAAATAATATCCTACTGTTGTTGTTACAGTCCACTTGTGTGTGACCCACTCGTACAACTTTGCTTGGCTTGTGTTGCGCTGTGAATTAGTTAAATAAATAAATAAAGATAGCCATGTTTTTTCCTCCACCGAGACTGCCTCGTTCCACCCATCTTGATGAGTCAGGCCTCCATAAGCGAGACGGGTTAAGCAATCTAAGCAGATGAGGCACACAATGGACCTCAAGGCGCAGATGGCCCAAGTCCTGGAGCTCCTGACAAAGCAGCAAGCACCTGCGGCCCCAGCCGCAGCCCCAACTCCGCTAGGACGGTTCTGGTTCCCACAGCTCTGCTTGGTGATCTGAGGCGCCGCCTACAGGCCACAATGGTAGCAGGCAACCGGGCCCCCCATAAGGCAGGGGGAACACAGGGCGTGGGGGGCACCCATGCAACTGCATTCTAGGCGAAAGGTCCAGGGTCGTCACTTTAGGCAACCTCCTCACCATGCCCCGCCGAAGCCTCAGCAGGCCCAGTAGGGCCCCTGAGAGCTTGTAGCCTCAGACTCTATTTTCCACATACAGGCTGCAATACTGACACGTTTGCACCTTGAACACTTGGGTGCTCCCCACTGTACACAATGGTTATGCGCTACAGTTTCGCATGGGGCCTCCTCCCTTCCAAGGAGTCACGATTACATCAGGTCTTGATACTTCAACAGGAAGGGGCTGTCTTGCTGTGCAAAAGAGCCATTCATCTTGTAGAGCCCATCTACTGTGGAGAGAAGTTCTACTCAAGATACTTTCTGATGCCCAAGATGGACACCGGCTTTCGCCCCATCCTAAACCTGAGACTCCTCAACGAGTTTTTGAAGGAGAGGGGGTTCCAAATGCTGACTCATCGTCACATTTTCCAGTCCATCCGGCCAAATGACTGGTTTACCACCGTGGACATATGAGAAACGTACTTTTATGTTCCCATTCATCCCGTGCACAAGAAGTACCTCCGCTTTGCCTTTCAGGGAAGGGTTTACGAGTTTTCTGTGCTACCGTTCGGGCTCTTCTTAGCTCCTTGTATGTTCTCAAAGTGGACACTATCCTGTCCTACTTGAAGTTGCAGGGGGTCAGAGTATAAAACTACCTCGATGACTGGTTGATTTGTTCCCAGTCGCGCGAAGGAGCAGTGACCCACACGGCCACACACCATCAACGATGCAAAGAGTCGGCTTACACGGTGCAATGAATGATGTACTTGGAACTCTGGCTGGACTCCAATACAATGGGTGCACACCTGTTGAATGACAGGGAAGCAGCTATTCAAGGTTGCCTCTCCTGGTTTCGACAAGGATCGGAGGACACTTTGGTGTCAGAAATTGTTGAGTCTGATGGTCGCAGCCGTAGTCAATTACATGGTTCGGGAAGGCGCAGGTCGACCTCTTCGCCTCAGCAGAGATGACACACTGCCTCCCATTGCTACCGGCCTTCCAAGCAAAGGTCCGATTAGAGAAAGTGACTGTTCTCCTAGTGGTCCCCCCCGGTGCCCAGAAGAATCTGGTTTTCGACTCTGTGCCTGTTCTTACAAGGCCAGCCCTAGGAGATCCCGTTTCGCCTGGATCTCCTCAGCCAGACAAAAGGCACTCTCTGGCATCTGGAACCAAGCAGAATGCTTGGGCATTAGGTCGCTATACACCTACAAATGGAGATATTTTCAGAACTGAAAATGAGTGTTTGACTAAGGGTCATGACCCAATCTCTTGCCCTACGCCAGTTATCTTGCATTTTATGCAAGAACTGCTTGATGCCGGTCGGTCACCTTCTACACTGAAAGTGTACATGGTGGCCATTTCTGCGTGCCATGACCCCATTCATTCTGTGTCTACTGGTGCGCATTTCTTGGCAATCAAGTTTCTCAAGGGTGCTTGGTGATTGCACCCTCCAAGGAGGGTCGTTCTCCCGAATGGAGCCTTGATATTGTAGTTTGAGCCCATACACTCCATAGAGTTGAAGTATCTGTCTATGAAGACAGCCTTCCTCTATAGCTATCGCCTCCAGAAAGCAGGTCATGAGCTACAGGTGCTGTCGGTACACAGCTACTGCACGTGTATTTGGGAAGATGGCAGCAGGATGTCACTACGTACAAACCCTGCTTTCCTCCCTAAGGTGATCATAGCCTTCCACATGAATCGGTTTCTGAAACGGGAGCCTTTCTATCCACCTCTTCAGAGGAGGATAGGAGATTGAACTTCCTCTGCCCAGTGCATGCATTGAGATGTTACATGGATAGGACAGGAGCTCTCCGACAGTCTGACTAGCTCTGTATCTGTCATCATATATGAACCCTAGAACAGTCGTCTTGCCCCCACTTGGCTGGGTAGCCGGCCTCTTCAGAGGGGTCTCGCTGTCCGATATCTGTGCTGTGGCTAGCTGGGTATGTCGCATACTTTCTCTAGGTTCTATCGCATTAATGTGATAGATCCTTCTTTGTGTTCATTAGGCACGAGGATCCTTGAGTTGCACGCTTGAACCGCTAACCTTGGGTTATGTGGTTCTGACGCATCCCAAGTATGACGCCGATCTATCTCCCTCAAGACTACTCTGGTATACTTTCCCATAAGTATGTTGTTGGTCGTCTTCAAATTGAAAGGGAAGGTTCGATTACTTACCGTAACCCCGGTTCCCTGAAAGAGAAGACGACTCACAAACCTTGTGAGGTTGCATCGGTCGCCCTCATCGGTTCAATGCAAAAAGAGGAATGGCTTCCGTGGGTTGACTGTTTTGATCCCTCGGTAGGTGGGACCGAGGACGTCACCCCAGGAAGGGGCCTATCGGCAGCTCTGATATATAGAGCTCAATGAATACCTACCAATAGGCAGGCATATCCCTTAAGTATATTGTTGGTTGTCTTCTCTTTCAGCGTACCAGGGTTATGATAAGTAAACTAATGTTCTGTGGTATAATGGGAAACCTTATGAAGGGGAGTACTGTATTGTTTTGAAGTACAAGTTAATGAGAGATAAAAAAGCAAACATGCAGCTCCTGGACTTTTGCAGCCACAATTTCCCCTTGGTAACCATCTAATTCCACTTTCACAGTTGCAAAGTATACTTTTTCAGTTTTTATTTTCTTGTTCTAACTTTCCACCGTTTCTTGTATTTTAATTGTGGCTCAATAAAGGAGCCAGGCGAAATCTCAAGAACACAAGTGACTTCTAAGGTAGAAACCCAAGAGGCCTCATTATTGTGAACAGGACTGTAGGCCACCTTTTTTTAAACACAATTTATGTGGTCAAGAGACTTTTCTTAATATATTGAATACTATATATATATATATATATATATATACACACACACACACACACACACACACACACACACACACACACACACACACACACACACAGTGCCTTGCAAAAGTATTCAGACCACTGACCAATTCTCTCATATTACCAAATTACAAATGGTACATTGAAATTTCGTTCTGTTTGATATTTTATTTTTAAACACTGAAACACAGAATCAATTATTGTAAGGTGACATTGGTTTTATGTTGGGAAATATTTTTAAATAAAATAAAAAACTGAAATATCTTGCTTGCTTAAGTATTCAACCCCTGTGCTGTGGAAGCTCCCAGTTTGCACCGATGAAAGAAATTGCCCTAATGAGGACATAATTACCTTACCATTGGCCTCCACCTGTGAACCATTAAAGTTGCTGTCACATTTTCTGGATAAAAACCCCAGTGTTGAAGAATCATTGGTAAGGCTGTGAATCTGAAGGAAAATGAAGACCAAAGAGCATTCTACAGAAGTTAGAGATAAAGTAATACAAATGCATAGATTACAAAATAATATCCAAGTGTTTTGATATCCCAGTGGGCACAGTTGGATCAATAATCAGGAAGTGGAAGCTACATCACATCACCCAGGCACTGCCAAGAAAATGCCGTCCCTCAAAACTCAGAGCTCAGACAAGAAGGAGACTTGTGAGAGAAGCCACAGAGAGGCCAACAATAACCTTGAAGGAGCTACAGAGTACAGTGACTGAGAGTGGAGTAATAGTGCACCAGTCAACCACATTAAGAGCTCTGCATAACACTAGCCTGTGTGGGAGGGTGGCAAGAAAGAAGCCATTACTCAAAAAGTACCACCTGAAAGCACGTCTGGAGTTTGCCAGAAAGCATGTGACCCAGCTGCGATATGGGAAAAGGTTTTGTGGTCAGAAGAGACCAAGACAGAGCTTTTTGGCCAAAGCTCAAAGCGCTATGTGTGGTGCAAACCTAACACTGCCCATGCCTCACCATCCCTACAGTGAAGTATGGTGGTGGCAGCATCATGCTGTGGGGATGCTTCTCATCAGCAGGGACTGGGCATCTTGTTACAATTGAAGGAAGAATGAATGGAGCAAAATACAGGAAAATACTGCAAGAGAATCTGCTTCAGTCCACTAAAAAACTGAAGCTTGGGAGGAAATTCACCTTTCAGCAGGACAATAATTCCAAGCACAAGGCCAAAACAACATTGGAGTGGCTCAAGAACAAAAAGGTGAATGTCCTACAGTGGCCCAGTCAAAGTCCTGATCTCAGTCCCATTGAGAATCTGTGGCACTATTTGAAAATTGCGGTCCACAAGCGTCGTCCAACCAACCTGAACAACCTGGAGCAAATCTGCCAAGAAGAATGGGCCAAAATCACTCCGACACTGTGTACAAAGCTGGTACATACTTACCCCAAAAGACTTAAAGCTGTTATTGCAGCGAAAGGTGGCTCTACGAAATATTAATGTGTGGGGGTTGAATACTTATGCAAGCAAGATATTTCAGTTTTTTATTTTTCTTAAAAATATTTCCCAACATAAAACCAATGTCACCTTACAATAATTGATTTTGAGTTTAAGTGTTTTAAAAAAAATATCGAACAGAACGAAATTTCAATGTACCATTTGTAATTCAGTAATATGAGAGAATTGGTCAGGGGTCTGAATACTTTTGCAAGGCACTGTGTGTGTGTATATATATATATATATATATATATATATATATATATATATATATAATATATATATATACTGAACTGACTTTAAGGTCGCCACCTGTCCAGCCACCTGTGTCCAAGTGAAAAAAAAAAGTCTTCTTCTGGGGAACTAGTGTAGTTGCTGATTTCAAACTAGGCAAGTTGAGAACTTATCTCACTTCTACTGGTACTGTTACAGGGGCTTGGGTGCCGTAAAACTGCCTGGCAGTTCTAGATATTATTATTATTATTATTATTATTATTATTATTATTATTATTATTATTATTATTACATGTAACATGAAATCACCCAACCATCATTTTGTAACATACTTAAATGCACAATAACAAAAACTGTATTAATCTACATGTAATTTTAGTTTACTTGAAAACTGAACAGGAATTTTAGATTACTTGAAAACTGAACAGAAATCGGTAGCGAGTTTGATTGCTAGAAATATGTAATGATATTTTGGAGCTTTATATTTAATTGTGAATTGAGCTTAACGAAACCTAATACTGGAAAGCCATTCTTCCCTCCCACTTAAAACACTTAACTTGCATTTGTTTATGCAAAGAAAGAAACAGATCTAACCTCATCTGCCAGACCACAAGAAAATGTCACCCTCTCCAAGCTTCAGAGGGATTTGATCAATGTATTATACTGGAAATAGACTTCCAGAAACCAGGAATTTGAAAGGACTGGCATTTTAAGGCTTAATGGGCATCTAGTGGCTAAAACGGACACTAAACTTTGGTAATAGTATCAATGGACTGAGATAAAAGAAACTAGATATGTCTTAATAATATATATTTGTTGTTATTTTGTATTAAATCTAATGCAATATAAATGTACATGGGCATGAAATGTTCTTGTATGCATAATCATAACAATGGGAGTATTACAGATATTGGACAGCAGTCTGTCACAAAGACGGCCAAGTGGGCGGCGTCAGAACCAGGAAGGAATGAAATATACAAAGACGATGATGTGAAATGATGAAGACGCCTGTTGGCGCCGGTTTAATACAAAATAAAAGGTTTAAACAAACACGAAAACACAGGACACGGCACTCTACGCCAAAATAAATAGACAAACAAAAACAGACTAAACTTAACAACACGGTGCACGGACAGACACTGACAAACACGGTGAGCAGATACTTTGTTATTATTTATTATTATTATTATTATTATTATTATTATTATTATTATTATTATTACTATACTTCTTTCCTCCGTCTCCAATCCCGTTCTCCGCTCACCGAACACCCAACCACCAGTATGTGACAACGTGCATCTATATATACTATTGTGCTGGGATTCAATTACCAATTAATTATTCACTTGAATCCCAGCACGTGAATTAATAAAGTGCAATTCCCCGTGCTCACATATTACTACATTTTACTTGCACGTGAAGTGCTGTGCAATCCTCGTGCCTAAATACACATATACATTTTTAAACACTCGTGTTACACAGACCCATTTATATCCCGTGTACCAATGTCTATACACCAACATTTAAACACACCACACACAACACATAACAGATAACATACACAGGGGCGGGCACTTTGTTACACAGTCATATACGTGTTTTATACAGTTGCTTTATTACAAGATGAAACTAAAACCCATAGTTAACTCCAAGATACTCGGAAAGAGTTATCTTATTATGAAAGTTTTGGTTTTACAGTGCCTGTAGTAAATATTCACCCCCCCTTGGACGTTTTCACAGTTTGTTGTGTTACAACCTGAAATCTTGATGTATTTAAATGGGATTTTTTCCCTTTGATTTACACAACCTTCTCAACACTTTGAAGAGGCAAGAGAATTTTTATTGTGAAACAAAAGTTAATGAAAAATAAAAAAAACTGAAATGTCTTGGTTAGATAAGTATTCACCCCCCTGAGTCAATACTTGGTAGAACCACCTTTGGCAGCAATTACTGCTGTGAGTCTTTTGGGGTAAGTCTCTACCAGGTTTGCACATCTGGACCATGCAGTATTCACCTATTCTTCTTGGCAAAATTTTTCAACCTCTGTCAAGTTGGATGGGGATTATCAAGTCGTGCCATAGATTGCCACTCTAGGACATTCACTTTCTTGTTTTTAAGCCACTACAGTGTCGCTTTGGCTGTGTGCTTGGGGTCTTTGTCCTGCTGAAAGGTGAATCTCCATCACAGTCTTAGGCCGTTTGCAGACTGAAGCAGGTTTTCCTCAAGGATTTGCTTGTATTTAGCTCCATCCATTTTGCACTCTACCCTGACAAGTTTCCCAGTCCCTGCTGATGAAAAGCATCCCCATAGCATGATGCTGCCTCACCATGCTTCACAGTAGGGATGGTGTTACCTGAGCGATGTGCTGTGTTGGGTTTGCGCCAGACATAAAGCTTTGCCTTTAGGCCAACTAGTTCAATTTTTGTTTCATCAAACCACAGAATCTTTTGCCACATCTTGTCAGAGTCTCCCACATGCCTTTTTGCAAATTCCAAGCAGTGTTTTACATGGGTTTTTTTCAGGAATGGCTTCCTTCTTACCACTCTTTCAGACAGGCCAGATTTGTGGAGTACCTCAGCTATTTTTGACACATGGGCAGTTTCTCCCATCTCAATCATGGAATGCTGTAGGTCTTTTAGAGTTGTCATTGGCCTCTTGGTGGCTTCTCTGACCAATGCTGTTCTTAACTGGCTGCTCAGTTTGGGAGGACGGCCTGCTCTAAGCAGATTCTGGGTGGTGCTGTATACCTCCCACTTCTTAATGATCGACTTGACTATGCTCCAAGGGATATTCAATGCCTTTGAAATCTTTTTATACCCCTCCCCTGATCTGTGCCCTTCCACAACTTTATCCCACAGTTGTTTTAAAAGCTCCTTGGTCTTCAAGATAGTATCTTTGCTTTGAATGCACTACCCAACTGTGGGACCTTAAAGATACAGGTGTATTTAATCTGAAATCATGTGAACCACTTTTATTGCACACAGATGGACTCCATTTAAATAATTGTGAATTCTGAAGGCAAATGGTTGCACCTGAGCTTATTTAGGAGTGTCACAGCAAAGGGGGTGAACACTTATCTAATGAAGACTTTTCTGGTTTTTATTTTTAATTGATTTGTTTTTTATGGTATGTCATAAATACCATCTTATTTAAAATCTGCCTAACACAGAGTCCGATGGAGGTATGCTCATCCTTTTTATCAAATTAACCAATCTAAGAGGTTGCCAAGAACTTCTCTGATTGGCTATCCTAAATGCATTTAAGCTTGTGTCTGTCCTATTTCCTCAGTGCCCTCTCCCATCCAAGAGGTGCTCTCTCACTCACCCAGAACATTTTCTCTCATCCATCCAAGATGTTATCACTTCAAAGGTAGTCACTGCCAACATCCTATGAAGAAGACGTCTACGTCACAGCCTGAGTGAAGTACCCTTTGCTATGGAAACCATCTGAGATGATCTTCCAAGCAACATCCCTGTCTGCCTACCTGAAAGACTGCCTGCTGGTCGACATCATTAAAGCTGTGCATCTCCAACAGAAATGTAAGCGAGATCAAACACTTTGTTCTATAAACTGCCGTTGTTATACTCAAGTAACTGAGTGCATCTTCCGAGATCCATAAGAATTGGGTACACATGGTCTTGTGTCTCCAAATGTCGTACATCAGCTAAATATCCTGTTCCTGCTTGCAGGATTACGGTTCAGTTTGAATTTCCCGCTGCTGACGTCACCACAAGAAATCCAGCTGTAACTAACTACTGAGACCGGATCCCTGCTGACTGCAGCACTGGGAACCTTGTTGCATAACTATTAAACATAAACTTTTACTTTTCATATTACTTCAATTGGCACATAGATTAAGTCTATGATTCCTTATCTAAATAATGTTTGTTGAAATGTATATTAATCCACGTTACTACATATTCTGAATTCAAAGGTTATGTGAAAGCAGTTCTGACTGTAAACGTACAGTACAAATTCAGGTGTGTGTGATGAGTCAAAGGGGTTTCGGTCTGCAATTCAGCCTCCCAACAGTAGAAGGCATCAAACCAACTCGGGATTTCCCTTACCAAGGTCTTGTGACCATGACAAAAGTCATCTTTTTAAGGGGCGGCACCTTGGTGAGGGGCGGAAGTACGAGTATGTAAATTCCAGCCACTGGAGTCAAGTGAAATTAAGGATACCTGTCAGTTTGGGATTGGTGATCCACTGACTACCGGGGCGGGGTTTGCATACTAAAGGGAACGTGCTACTGTGTTCGGGGTTGGTCCTAAGGAATAGAGGCGGGGAGAAACAGGCTGGAGGAGGACTTGGTTGTTGTGGACTGTGTCACGAACGGGGGCTTTACTAACTGGTTCTTTTCTGTTTTTATTCCTTTTGTTTTATTTTTTGGATTAAAGCAGAACGCGACGAGGACTAAGAGGCTCCCGTTCCTTTGTTTTTGATTACTCCCGCACTCCCTCCCTCACATCCTTTTTTTATTATTTTTTCTTTTTTTTCTCGTGTAATATTAAATAAAATTTTAATTGTTACACGTAAATCACTGTCTGGAAAATCCATTTGTACTCACACGCCTCACACGTGGTGTCAGAAGTGGGATATGGATCCAGCTACAGTTTTGGCGATGTTTAGGGAGCAGGAGGAGAAGCGAGAGGAGAGGGAAGCACGGCGCCAGGAACAGCTCGCCCAGTTCTTTGGTCAGCTGGTAGAGAAAATCTCGACACCAGCGGCGGAAACAGCGGTTGCCCGGATGTTTTCTTCACAACCAAAGCTACAGAAGATGACTCCGGAAGATGATCCTGAGGCGTTCTTGGTCACCTTTGAGAGAGTGGCAGAAGCAGCAGGGTGGCCCAAGGAACACTGGGCCATGAAATTGGCACCCTGTTTGACAGGACAGGCGCAAGCAGCGTACAGAGCCTTGATGGCCCCGGAGGCCGCGGATTATATAAAAGTAAAAGAAGCCATTCTCTCACGCCTCGGGATCACGGAAGAAACATACCGGCGCCGTTTCCGGGAATACCAGCTGTCCAAGGGGGTGCGGCCCCGGGTTGCGGGACAGTATCTTCTGGATCAGTGCACCCGGTGGCTGCAACCGGAAGAACACACACCCCAAGAACTGGTGCAGAAGATCGCTATAGAGCAGTTCACCTCCATACTACCGCCAGGAAATCGGGAGTGGGTTAGAAGGAATCAACCTACCACTCTCGAGAAGGCCATCATCCTGGCGGAGGCCTACGAGGATGCGAATGAAGGCGCCGCCTCTGACCCCACTCCTGCCCCTAAACTAACTAGGACCAACCCACCAATGAAGCCCAGAGGAGGTAACCAGACCTTCAGACCATGGAGGTCGAGGTTAGCCCCATCTTGGGCGAGAGAAAAACCCCCTAACCTGTCGGTCACCGACTCACAGGACAAACAAACCCCGTTGGTGCCTTCTACCCCAGTCTGTTACCGATGCAATGAGCCCGGACATATAGCCAGGGATTGTCCAATGATGGAGGTAGACCTGGCAAGAAGATCCTGGTCGGCAGTAACAGGTAAGAACACTGGGGAATGTTGGGAGGGCCCTTATCAATTAAGAGTACAGGTCGGGGATAAGAGTACTAATGCATTTGCGGACTCTGGGTGTGCACAAACATTGATTCGACAAGCTCTTTTGGAGGGGGTAACCTGGGAGCCACAGGGTAAAGTGGCTATCTCATGTATCCATGGAGAAACTCGGGTTTATCCCACCACTAAAGTTAGACTTACTGTTGATGGTTACTCAGCTTACGTTAAAGTGGCTGTAGCGCAATGTTTACCATACCCTGTTCTCCTGGGAAGAGACTGGCCGTTTTTTGATCGTATTTTAGGTCGGGAAATGGTCTTAGTTTCTACCAGGGGACAATCTAAGCAACGGGAGAAAACAATTGGCGAGATTTTCCCGTTACAATCCGACCTGTTTAACCCTAAAATCCGCCCAAGAAAAACAAAAAGAGAGCGTCGGGTGGAAAAATATGAGGGAACTCTGAGACGACAAGGGGAGGGGTCTGACACAAAAGTAAACCAATCTTGTAAATGGCAAGGAAAGGGAGTAGGTGTTCAGTGTGACCGGGGCTGCGAGGTTACTGATGTGGAAGGTCATATAATAAAAGACACTCCTCTCAGCGTACCTAATCATTGGGACCGAGATATTGACCTGGGCTATGAACAACAAAATGATCCCACATTACAGTATGCTTGGAAACAGGTTAGATATGTTGAGGGGAAGGATATGCAGGAAGGACAACCGGTGGTATTTCCGCATTTTTCTGTATCTGGGCACTTATTATATAGAATAACCCGGGCTCCCGGGACAGGACAGCTCGTAAAACAGTTAACGGTTCCTAGGCCTTTTCAGTCAGAAGTCATGAGATTGGCGCATGACATTCCATTTTCAGGTCATTTGGGAACTGAAAAGACTCAGGAACGAATTCTGGCCCGGTTTTTTTGGCCAGGGGTTTATGGTCTTGTGCGGAAGTATGTATCTGAGTGTCCGGAATGTCAATTAGCTGCCCCTAAGTTAGTTCGCCCCGCACCTCTGGTCTCACTGCCAATTATTGGAGTACCGTTTGAGAGGATTGGTGTAGATTTAGTAGGCCCTCTGGAGGGAGCAGAGTCAGGATATCGGTATATTTTGGTAGTAGTGGACTACGCAACACGATATCCAGAAGCTGTTCCCTTACGCTCTATGAGTGCAGAAGTAGTAGCAAATGAATTGGTTAAAATATTTTCTAGGGTGGGAATCCCGAAAGAAATTCTCACTGATCAGGGCACTAATTTTATGTCAGACTGTATTCAGCAACTATATAAATTATTGAAAATCCGTTCAATTCGAACCTCAGTTTTTCATCCTCAAACGGATGGGCTTGTTGAACGATTTAATCAGACTTTAAAAAGTATGTTGCGCCGCTTTGTAGATCAGGAGAAACGTAATTGGGCTAAACTGCTTCCCTACTTGCTCTTTGCAGTTCGTGAGGTACCACAATCCTCAACGGGGTTCTCTCCGTTTGAGCTCTTGTACGGTCGGCAGCCGCGGGGTATCTTGGATCTCATAAGAGAAGGCTGGGAAGAACAGTCAAAAGACTCTAAAAATATAGTGAAATATGTATTACAGCTACGCGATCGCTTAGAATTAGTCGGTCGATTGGCACATGACAATCTCAAAGTGGCACAGCAGAAGCAGCAGCAAAGCTACAATAAAAATGCAAGAATTAGGAACTTTCGACCTGGAGACAAAGTGTTGTTGTTGCTTCCCTCATCAGAATCTAAGTTGTTTGCTAAATGGCAGGGTCCCTTTGAGGTCATTCGAGCAATTGGAAAAGTTAATTATGAGATTCGACAGCCTGGGCGTCGGAAGGAAAATCAAATTTATCATGTTAATCTCCTCAAACCGTGGAAAGAACGGGAGGTCCATTTTATATCTCCCGAACAGGAGGGAGAGGACTATGGACCCTCAATTGAGCCAGTATCAGCAGCTGGGGTTCCGATGGGGGAACAATTAACTCCTGATCAACGCAAAGAGGTAAGCAATTTAATCAAAATGTTTGGTGATGTGTTTTCTAACGTGCCCGGAAGAACGCATTTGATTGAACATGCTATTATCACTCCGCCAGGTCTGAGAGTTAGACAGAGACCGTATCGCATTCCAGAAAGTCGGAGAGATTCTGTCCGGAGGGAGGTGGAGTGTATGTTGAAACTTGGGATAATTGAACCTTCCCGAAGTGAGTGGTGTAGCCCAATTGTACCAATAGACAAACCAGATGGGTCACTACGGTTATGTATAGACTTTAGGAGGGTGAATGCTATCTCTAAGTTTGATGCATATCCCATGCCTCGGGTAGATGAACTCTTAGACAGGCTGGGGCGAGCTCGGTTTATTTCAACTTTGGATCTGACGAAAGGATACTGGCAAATTCCATTAGCAAAAGCCTCTCGTGAGAAAACGGCATTCTCAACCCCAGATGGTCTTTTTCAATTTTGTACTATGCCGTTCGGACTTCATGGAGCTCCCGCAACTTTCCACAGACTGATGGACAGGGTATTACAACCTCATCGAGAGTATGCAGCTGCATATATCGATGATGTAGTCATATACAGTTCTTCCTGGAAAGAACATTTGAGTAGATTAAAAGCCGTCCTACAGTCTCTGAGGAAGGCGGGGCTCACAGCGAACATGGCAAAGTGCGCTATTGGAAAAGAAGAAACAAAATATTTAGGTTTCATAATGGGTAAGGGTAGAGTGAAACCGTTGGTTTCAAAAGTCCAGGCTTTGTTGGATTCACCGGTACCTACCACAAAAACCCAGGTGAGATCATTGTTGGGATTGGCTGGTTATTACCGCTGCTTTATTCCACACTTTTCCACTATAGCCACCCCTCTCACTGATCTCACTAAAAAGAATGCTCCAAATAAAATTAAGTGGAGTGCACAGTGTCAGACAGCCTTTGAATCTATTAAAACTAATTTGAGTCAGGCCCCAGCATTAATAAGCCCGGATTTCAGCCGAGAGTTCATCCTTCAGACCGATGCATCACACACTGGTCTGGGGGCGGTTCTGTCCCAGGAAAAAAATGGTATAGAACACCCGATATTATATATTAGTCGGAAGTTACTGCCGAGAGAACAGAGGTACTCGGTGGTAGAGAAAGAATGCCTGGCAGTAAAATGGGCGGTGGAGTCCTTAAAATACTATCTTCTGGGACGACCCTTTGTACTCATCACAGATCACGCTTCTTTAAAGTGGTTAGACACGATGAAGGATTCAAACGCTAGGATTACGCGGTGGTACCTGGCGCTCCAACCCTTCGCCTTTCAAATAAGGCATCGTGCAGGTAAGTTACATCAAAACGCTGATTTTTTTTCCCGGGAGGGAGGGGAAAAGGAGGGGTTAGAGGTTTCCGAGTGTTCCTTCGGCTCCACTCTGAGGGGTGGGATATGTGATGAGTCAAAGGGGTTTCGGTCTGCAATTCAGCCTCCCAACAGTAGAAGGCATCAAACCAACTCGGGATTTCCCTTACCAAGGTCTTGTGACCATGACAAAAGTCATCTTTTTAAGGGGCGGCACCTTGGTGAGGGGCGGAAGTACGAGTATGTAAATTCCAGCCACTGGAGTCAAGTGAAATTAAGGATACCTGTCAGTTTGGGATTGGTGATCCACTGACTACCGGGGCGGGGTTTGCATACTAAAGGGAACGTGCTACTGTGTTCGGGGTTGGTCCTAAGGAATAGAGGCGGGGGAAAAAAGGCTGGAGGGAGTACTTGGTTGTTTGGACTGTGTCACGAACGGGGGCTTTACTAACTGGTTCTTTTCTGTTTTTATTCCTTTTGTTTTATTTTTTGGATTAAAGCAGAACGCGACGAGGACTAAGAGGCTCCCGTTCCTTTGTTTTTGATTACTCCCGCACTCCCTCCCTCACATCCTTTTTTTATTATTTTTTCTTTTTTTTCTCGTGTAATATTAAATAAAATTTTAATTGTTACACGTAAATCACTGTCTGGAAAATCCATTTGTACTCACACGCCTCACAGTGTGATATGTAATACTGACTGTTATATCTCCATTCTTCTCACATTAAGCTATTTTCACCACTAGTATTTAGGAATTCTTTATTTTGTGTTGTTAGTCTGTGCTATAAATAAATAAATTATAGTTTTAATCCAGTGTCTGAGTTTGCTTTTGATCTGTTACTATGCATTGTACTAATTAATATTCCACTCTAATATTGTATTGATGTTAAATTTTCACCAGGACTGATGGATCTGAACTCAATGGATAGTACTCTACAGGGTCCACTGTGTGTATTCCTATTGTGATTATTTCCTTTGGGGGTAAATAATTGGAATACAGGTTAAAACAAAATTAGTAGTTGGGATTAATTCCCTAGATAACTAAATTAAGTAACTATCTGCTACAAATATCAAGAGCACAATACTGTATATACTGCATGATTATTGATTTGTACCAAGATCTGATAGTACTGTATTAAACTGAATTACAGTATACTACAGTTTTGATAGACCAGTGCTGACTGAGAAATATGTTCGGTTTTGGTCTGTGGAAAAGGTGGCAAACCTAACTGAAATCTAAAAGGTACTTTAATGACCCTTTGCTGGCTTTGCCTGCTAACAATGGGAGCACCTAAGCAAGGCCTGTCACTACTGAGATGATATATACCTTTGATTATGTAAAGCTGCCACTGGAGTACAGTCTGTCATCCTGCGAGTCGCTGGAAAGACAAGCTTGAAAATAAATTACTAATGTGTGTTTATATACGCTACTGGGCACAGCATCCATCTGCTTTGGTACAAAGCTTTCACTCCACAAGAGGGGCATTTATTTGTGCTTCATGGCACAGCTGATACTTTGATACTTCTACTCAAATGGATACTTACAATTAGGGATACTTCTAATTTCACTAAAAGAAGTGTAATTAATCTTACACATCATTAATGTAAAATCAATGGCTTGTGTCAAAAAAAGCAATAGTTCAGTGACTACCCATTTCAAAGCCAAATTACTCTTGTCATTGATTGAAAACCATGACAAACTATTTGTGTTCCCTATCATTCAGATAAATTACATTCTGTCAGCCATAAGATTCCCTGGAATAAAAGTAAACACAGAGAAGTAAATCAATAAATGGCAATGCTGCAACAAACCATCTTCTGCAAGGGGTCTATCAGAACCATTCAGCATGCCCATGCATAGTGTCCCCACATTCTAATGCTCTCAATAACTTGTGCTACCTGAGTCCCAGTAGAATTGGATAAGCAGTTTTCTAGCATTTCTTCTATATCCCAGGGAATATTAAATGCTAGCATAAAGAAAAACATAAGCATTAACAAACCATTTTCAAACATTGAGAGGGGGTTGCTATGTGTGTCGACATGATTAATGAGTTTATAGAACTCTTTCGCTTCTACTGTTTCTTCTTCACTTCTCTGCTGAAATGTCCATTCATCAGAATTAGGATACCTGTTGCTATCAACACCAGCCAATCAATAATACTGCAGGCCCATGTTCTCTACTGTCCAAAATAACAGGGGAGCTTTTCTGATCATAGTATTATTATTATTATTATTATTATTATTATTATTATTATTATTATTATTATTATTATTATTAGGCTTCTGAGCCAAAGGCTGGGAAGTCTATTGTTATTGTTAAGAATGTTATTGTTTTGGGGTTTTTTTTTGTACTTTATTTATTTATTTTTTTTTTCTTCCCAAAACTTTAAACTGCTGCTGCTTTGAGGCTGTGTGACTGATCAGGTTCTAACTTGGCAGGTAACAAGCTGGATACATTGGCTGTCAGATGCTGAAGAAATGTTGCTGCTGCTACCTTGCAATTGGCGCCGTGACGTATTTTTCGATAAAACCTTTTGAAATCTTCTTCTTGGGAACCGGTAAAGCGATTGATCTGAAACATGGCATATATAAATCAGCATCCAAACCCACATCAAATTTGTGAAACAGAGGTTGCTAATGTCAAAATGGCTGCCACAAATCTTATCGAAACGCGCCTCTAACAACAAACTGCTGCTGTTTGAAAACTGCTTGTCCAACAAACTCCAAACTTGGTAGTTATTGTTCCAATAACAATGGGATACAAATATGTGAATGGTGACGTTTTATAAAACAAGATGGCCGCCACTTGAATGTTTACATTTGAAATTTAAACCTGCCTCAGTTGACAAACGATTTACTTGACTAACTCCAAACTTCATAAGCATCTTCCCTGATACTGTATCAATACAACTGATTTAAAAATTTGTGTTGACCGGAAACAAAAATGGCCGTTTGATGCATTTTTTTTAGAATCCTTTCGAAATCTTCTTCTTGGAAACTAGTGAAGCGATTGACCTGACAATTGGTATATATCATCAGCATCCAAACCTGCATCAAATTTGCAAAGCATAAGTTTCTGCGACAAATTTTAATGTCAAAATGGCTGCCACAAATCTTATTGAAACGTGCCCTTAACAGCAAACTGCTGCTATTTGAAAACCGTTTCACCAACAAACTCCAAACATGGTAGTTATTGTCCCAGTAACAATGGAATACAAATTTGTCAAAAAGGTTGCTTTATAAAACAAGATGACCGCCAGGTATATGTTTATGTCTGAAATTTAAAACTGCCTCAGTTGAGAAACGGTTTACTTTACTAACTCGAAACTTCACAAGCATCTTTAAGAAACTTGCATTAAAAACAAGATGGCTGCCTGGCGCATTTTTGAAGAAAAAAACGTTCAAAATCTTCTTCTGTGGAACAGTTGAAGTTACTGATTTTAAACTTGGCACATTGAGAACTAAACACGCTTAGACGGGTACTGATACTGGGGCTTGGGAGCCGTAAAACTGCCTGGCAGTTCTAATTATTATTATTATTATTATTATTTATTATTATTATTATTATTATTATTATTATTATACTGCTAAGAAATCATTATTAGACTGTAGGTCACACAGATATCTTAATAATTAACTGTAAGCCATCTGGCAAAATAAAGTACATTGTACATCTCATTTTTTTGAAGACTTTGTTAAATCGATTGATCTTTAGAACTACAGCTTTACTATGTAGCTGCATGAAAAGTATTCCTTATATTAACCCTATTGTTATTGTTAAGGTTTTTTTTTCTTCACAAAACTTTAAACTGCTGCTGCTTCGAAGCTTTGCGATTGATCAGGTTCTGAATTGGCAGGTAACAAGCTGGATAGATTGGCTGTCAGATGCTGAAAAATTGTGCTGCTGCATCCTTGCAATTGGCAAACTGCTACTATTCAAACACCGTTTGACCAACCAACTCCAAACTTGGTAGTTATTGTCCCAGTAACAATGGAATACAAACATGTCAAAATGGTTGTTTTATAAAACAAGATGGCTACTAGATGTACGTTTACATCTGAAATTTAAAACTGCCTCAGTTGACAAGCAGTTTACTTGACTAACTCCAAACTGTCCTTGACACTGTACCAATACAACTGACTTCTTTGGAACTGTTGAAGTGATTGATCTGACATTTGGCATATATTATCACTATCCAAACCTGCTTGCAAAGCAGAAGTTGCTGTAATACAATTCAATAGTAAAATGGCTGCCACAAATTTCAACGAAACGCGCCCTTAACAGCAGACTTGCTTTTATTTGAAAACCGTCTGACCAACAGACTCTAAACTTGGTAGGCATCGTTTCGGTGACAGCAGAATACAAATATGTCAAAATGGTTATATTTCATGAAGCAATATGGCTGCCGCGCCTACATTTTCTTACTTATATTTAAAACTGCTTCAGTTGTTCGTTAAACAAGATGGCCGTCTGACGCATTTTAAAAAAAAAAACTTTAAAAATCTTCTGTGGAACTGTTGAAGTTGCTGATTTTAAACTTGACACATTAAGAACTAAACACGTTTAGATGGGTACTGATAACGGGGCTTGGGAGCCATAAAAACTGCTTGGCAGTTATTATTATTATTATTATTATTATTAGTATTATTATTATTATTATTATTATTACTACTACGACTACTACACTAGAACTGTAGTTAAAGGAGTGATAATCAATGCTTTAAAATCTGTCCTCTTATTTGTATTGGCATCAGTATCACTGGTCCTCTTTTAACTGTACCAATTATTTTTTTGTTTTCTTACTTTAATGCAGATATGCAGGAATTAGAGGCTGATAATTATGAAGTAAAATCAGTACCACATCAGATTGCCTGTGGTGTCATTCAACAGTGTGAGTGTAGGTGAGGGATTCCTTCACATTTATTAATAATGCACAGTATCTTCTTTTACTTTATATCATGCTTTTGTTGGATGTGCCTTGCTGTAATAGGTACCTGCAAGCCAGATTTTATTTCTGTTTGTTGCTGTAACAGCTAAATATATAGTTCTGTGAACGTCACAGATCATTACTTTAAAAGTCTTTGCCGACATTACTTTGCATCAGGGTAAGAATGTATACAAGCAACATCATTATGTTTTGCTGGAGCCATTATAACAACCTTGACTTGCATAAAGAAGGAAAAACATTGAGTGAAATAGCTCGCATCACTCGATTTTCAAGGTGTGGTGTCCAAAGCATAATCAACAAGTACAGAGAAACATCATCTGTAATTGACAAACCCAGGACTGGAAACCCCAAAAAGCTGACTAACTAAGGATGAGCAATACTTGAAGATAATATCCTTAAGGAATAGAAAGAAGACAAGCATTGAATTGACAACAGAACTGGCAAAAGGCACAGGTGTCATCGTCCATTCATCAACAGTCCATAGCACCTTTGACCGTGCATATTCTTGTGCATATTTTATCCTTTTAATATTGTTCCCCATTTTAACATTGTATTCTTACCTCAACACATCCTTTAACTCCTGATTTCAAGAGTGACATTCATACTGTTGATTTGATGGACAACGACACCTGTGCCTTCTGCCAGCACATTTCAGAATGCAAGCTACAGCATAGCATTTTCATGATTGCATTTAAGAGAAGATATTTAGAAGTAAATCTGTTTATATACATCTGAGTAGAACTTACACTGGGTCTTATTGTGCCTCTCCAAACGAAGCAGTTCTTGCTTATAAATAGCTCGGACGGGAAAGCCAAAGCCTAAAACTTACTGAAGGGTCTAAACTTGTCAGAAGCAGTGAAGAGAGTTGTGGCTGTAGGCTTTGCCGGAAGCCAGGCATAGCTCACAAAGCAATCTTAAGTTAAGTTACATTATAATAGGTCCTTTTATTTCAGATTTGTAAGACTTTTACAGACAAAGTCAGAGGTTTTACATATTTGAGGTAGCTACATTAATAAATAACATAATGAATAATGTACACCCAGTTGTATATAATAAGACTAAGTCCTTCAAGGGTTTTTGGCTAGCTTGCGTGATTTATCAGTGTCACCTAAAACGTTATGTACTGTATGGATTTCTTTATTTGTAATAATTACTTGTAAACGATTTTATTAATTTCTCCAGTTACTCACATTCCTATTCCATTTATATATTGCCCAGCATATTGTTGCTGCATTTTGATTCTTTTTTTCTTGCTCTTCATGAATCAAAACTTGTTTACAGTTAATAGAAACAAGTGAGCTGCTATTCCGTTTCATCCATCTATTTTATTGTTTTAATAAAAACATATATAATTCCTAAAATAAAAAAATGATGAAAACAAAGGACTTTTGTTATAGCACTGTACATTGACAATACCATATGTATTTTGTAGCCTGGCCGAAAAAGCATCACAATTCACTGTTGTGACATAAGAGTTGACATTTTCTGTACTTACATCAAAAAATCATAAAGTAAGGGAAGGAAACTAGGAGTTGAAAATAAAAATAAAAATGATTAATCATATTTGTCTTTCCTTATCTCTCAATCTGCCTAAACGCACACTTCTTTTTCACTCTTGTCTCCCACAATCTCTCGCTCCTTACTCAGACCCCCACCCCCACATCCTTCATGCCAAACCTGCACCCCAATTCCCCTACACGCACAGACACACGCACAATGCAACCCCCTGTATGCATACACACAACATGCAACCCTTGCAAGCACACCCCACCATGCAACCCCTTGCACGCACACACCACCATGCAACCCCTCACACACACACACACACTATCTACACTATCCTGATTCTTCCCTTCACCCCCAGGATAGCTACAATATCGTGAAAGAATTGATTCTTTTTACAGTACAGACAACAACTGCTTATGCACCAAATTCAGTTCTTTGGAGCACAGAATGTGATCAGATATCAATAAATAGCTTTGCAGGTCATCTTATGTCACATTGAGATAATGGAAATGTCTCTGTGCTGAAATTGGTTGCTTAGCAGTTTGTGATGCAAACCTTACTACTCATTCTCCTAAATTAGAGCTCTGAACTTGTTTTTAACTCATTAATAGCTAGCACACAACACTGTGTTTTGGAGCTAGTGCACAACATTGTATTTTGTATGTTTTTGGTGGAATTTATTTAGTGGAATATAGTGACATTTATATTGGGTGGCTCCATGTTCCCACTGTATTGATAGGAAGGTAATATATACTGTATGAACAGTGTATTTTGACATAAGCAGCACTGATGTGCTTATCAGACATGACCAGCGACAGGTAGATAACAATCAGAAAGAATGCAGGATATCTTATCGTGCTGAGATTCTGTCTGTTTTAAACTCACATCATCTCTGTCTTCATCTCTCAGTAAAATACAGTAACCCAGAGCAGGGAGATTAATTCAGAGAAAAGTCAATTCTTTCATTAGATTGAGAAAGAAAGAACTATGCATTACTTGGCTCTATCGTCTGAAGTCACAAGGAGTGAATAACTAAGACTATGAAAGCAGAAGCTATTTAATATTCTATTGTATTACATGATCAAGCGCTTATTCACTTTCTGAGGCCTACTGTATAAGCAAGTGTAAAGTTGCTTATTTTGTATCTATACCTATATTATGTATTAGTGTTGTTTATTTCTTCAGAGTCCTTCAACCACTACCATTCGCTCAAATTTAGACACTTGGTCACTACCTCCCAGTTCCTCAGCTCTACCCAGTAGGCCACATTGCCTGTTGGTCACTCAGCTCTAAGCATTAAGCCAAACTGACACCCAGTCCCTCACTTCTAACCATTAGGCCACACTGCTTCCCAGTCCCTCAACACTAATCCACACTGCCTCCCAGTCCCTGTGCTCTAACCACTAGGGCATACTGCCACTGTCTTCTAACAGAACATTCTTACTGATTTCTAGGTGAATGATCATGATATTTTCCTGCTGGGCTTCTAACATAAAACTGCAGTGAAAAGGCGTGGTGTTTCCATCTGATTTCAAAGCTGGATTTTTAAAATAAGAGGCTATTGATTTCCGAAGCCCCATTCCTCTTTAATTAGATTGCTTTGTGAGCTATGCCTGGCTTCTGGCAAAGCCTACAGCCACAACTCTCTTCACTGCTTCTGACAGATTTAGACCCTTCAGTAAGTTTTAGGCTTTGTCTTTCCTGTCTGAGCTATTTATAAGCAAGAACTGCTCCGTTTGGAGAGGTACAATAAGACCCAGTGTAAGTTCTGCTCAGATGTATATAAATAGATTTACTCCTAAATATCTTCCCTTAGATGCAAGGATGAAAATGCTATGCTGTAGCTTGCATTCTGAAATGTGCTGGCAGAAGGCAAAGGTGTCATTGTCCATCAAATCAACAGTACCAATATCACTCTTGAAATCAGGACTTAAAGTATATGTTGCAGTAAGAATATATCTGTTAAAAATGGGGAACAATACTAAAAGGATAAAATATGCATAAGAACACAGAAATTGGACTATGGAATAATGGACAAAGATGCTTTGGACTGTTGATAGATGGACAACGACACCTGTGCCTTTTAGCAGTCCTGTTGTCAATTCAATGCTTGTCTTCTTTCTATTCCTTAAGGATATTATCTTCAAGTATTGCTCATCCTTGTTAGTCAGATTTTTGGGTCTTCCAGTCCTGGGTTTGTCAATTACAGATGATGTTTCTCTGTACTTGTTGGTTATGCTTTGGATACCACACCTTGAAAATCGAGCTATTTCACTCAATGTTTTTCCTTCTTTATGCAAGTTAAGGTTCTTATAATAGTTAAAACACTAGTGGAGACTTTGAATAAATTGCTGATGTTCATAATGCATCAGAGTAGAAAAATGCAACATGTCTAAGACTTTTGCACAGCAGTGTACATTACAAGTGTACAGATCTTACAGTTCCTAAGACATCACAGGTCACAATTTGGACTGTAAATTAGGTTTCAAACATCTGAAGAATTTCTTCTAGAGAGGTGACAGTAGTGTTTTAATTCTTGAAATTTCACAAATGTCATTCCCAGATTTGCGGTTGATGACAAGAGAGGTTTGGAGAGTATGCAAAGATCTGTGTAAGCTCAGTTAGCATTCCCATAAGCACAACTCCATCCTTCCTCAGCTTTGGTCACCAGCCATGTGACTTTCCGGCCACACGACACAACACTCTGTTGAAACACATGTCATGGAGATCCTGCAATCTGTCTCCACTCAGCTGCTGCACTTTAATTACAAAGCGGTTCTCTTTTTATCCATCCTACTTGAAGTCAAAGCTAAGTGCTTTTAGTTTCTGAAGTTTACAATAATAATCAGAGTTGCATTTTAAGCAGATCTCCTCTTAATCTCTTCAGATAAACAAATTGGAGTTATTGAAAGAAAAGCTTGAAAGCATTCAAGCACTGTTTGGGAACATTTTAGCTTGTAACCCAAACATCAATTACTGCCTGCTGCTGCTTTCTTGGTGTGCCTTTCACATGTTGAAGAGGACAATTACTTCTTTGTTTGCATTCAGCACAAACACAGTGCTGAAGCCGGGTTCTCTTGTTTTATAGGTGTGCAATTAAGTCCAATTTTAAAAGCAATATCAAAAATAAAGGAGGCTCATCACAGCAGCCATTTCAATTAAGTCACACCAGAGACCAGGTTAATGCTGATCCAGAATCAATCATTTATGTTGCCCTAGTTACAGAAACGACTGCCCAGCCATCTTCTGAAGCTTGTGTCCTTTTTTTCATTTTAATACATTGTCTTAATCAATGTAAGTCCTTTTTATATGCTGTCAAAAAACAAGTTTGGTTGGATTTAAGACTATGAAATTACATATTTATATTCCTTTTCAATATTTGGCTTTAATTTCATTTTTTATTTTTTATACTATTGTTCTGCGGTCAAGTACGGTATGGTAGTGTCTTGGAATAAACCTTTCTGATTGGTAGATGAAAGTTAGGTGGTTTCTATTTATAGGTAAAAGAGTAAAAAATACCATGCTAAGGGATTCCACAGGGAGTGTCTCCTCTCCATGCTACAGTGATTTCTACTAGCAGGGTGCCTGGTAAGCTCAACTCAACACTTGCAGGGTTGGCCTTTACCCTCCACTACCTGGCTGTAAAGTGGCAACTGGCTTGGTTGCAGGATCATATATGGTGGCAAAGAGGTGGACAGTCAAGACTGGTCAGTAGCGAGAACAGTACACCCAGAGGCAGTACTTTCAGTTTTAGCATAATATCAATACATCAGGCAACATGCAACACAGCAACCACGACAGCACTGATTGCATTGCAAACATAACAGTCAGAACAGTATGCACAATACCAACATGAGATAACATACACATATGGAGATTACTCACACATGTTTTTTCTCCCAATTTGTGAACTATGGTATTGCTTGGCATGTCGAAAAATAGTGGGGTCCTATCAGCATTTCTGATCTGTCCAAGCTAGTACTGTTTGTTAGAAATGCTGAAATTGTAAAAGCTTCTGAATTTCTCAGGAAGCTAATGGCTGCCTGCATGTCGATCATTCCAGATTTGGCAGTAATGTTTTGGTTTGGAATTTCTGGTTTTGGTTTGTCACGTTGCTGTTTGTGTACTCGGGTTGTCACATCTTTTGTTGGCGATATTAATACACACACCATTACACTATATTCGAATTTAAGATGCATGCTAATTTTGAAAAGCAAAAAAATGTTAAAGTGCGTCTTAAATTCGAAGGAATACGGTACAGTCCCGCAAACTCACATACAAATACATAACAGTATTTATTAGTGCTGGGACGAGCATTGGCTTTTTATGTTCGGATATTCGCTCATAATTGAAATATGTGGATATTCATTAGTTTTCAAAAAGTAATAAAAACAACTATATTGCTCAGAATGCAGGCAGAGACAGCATAGCAGCAGAGAGGCATAGTCCCTGTGTGTGTGCCTTTATTTTACAGCAAAACTTTACAATATGTAACACATTAAAGTAAAGAAATATCCCACCACGTTGTGTAGGCCTTACTCTACCCCAGTGAATTAACTACAAAACAAAGGATGCCAAATATCAGTTAAAAGTTTGTTCACAAAACAAAAAGTACATAAAGTTGACACCACACTTTACTTATTTTTTACTTTTTTGTCATTCCTTGCCATTACCGTTTCTTCACAGTAAACCGTGGCCATAGACATGTTTTCATAAAGTAATAACACAAGGTTTACTTGTGCCTTTTTGAAGCTGAACAACCAAACAAAAACTGAAATGTAACTTTAAACATTTCAAATAAAAAATAACGTGGAAATGATGTTGTTAAACAAAGGGAAAAAAACTCACCATTTTGGTTCTCGTTTATTACATTCCACATAGCAGAAAGTCACACAAAAAAAATGTATATATATATATATATATATATATATATATATATATATATATATATATATATATATATATATACACACACACACACACACACACATATACACACACACACACACACACACACAATCTATATAAAAATCGCTACACAACATTTCCAGCAATTGGGCAATGACCAAGAAGGCCTCACATAATCTGGTTTGTTTATTTTTTGCAGTCTAAAACATTTAAATACAGACTCAAGAGCTTCTGTGTTGATCCTGTGTGTGTATCTCACATATCACACAGCTTTTTTTCCCATTTGCCAATTTTTTAACCCTCCCCCCCCCCCGCCTTATCACACATCTTTCCCCTATAGTGCTCCCTCGCGATAATGCTCTTGATTATAACACGCCTCGGATATAATGCTGCTACAGCATGTCCCCCATTTCCCTATACTAGTGATTCGTGCATTATTTCTACAGTAAATACAGTATGAGTGTTCAAACTGTAAACAACTAATCAGTCTAACTTCTGTTTCTGTCTCTTCCTTCTGATACAGTATCTGAACTGAAGAAAAGCTGTGCTGGCACTTTAACACAGAAATCTTATTCAGCATTTGTTTTATAAGAAAACAAATAATAGGCCTATTACGTGGTTATCTTTCCTAATGTAGTTCAAGCCATTCAACCAAAGAGTGTATTCCTCCAACACAATCTTCACAATTTACACATTCTCAAAACCAGCTTAAAATGGAGTAAGGCTAATGCTTCACCTAAACCTGTTCTAATTCTGTTTTGACACATGCCACTATGTTAAAAAGAGCTATTAGCAACCTCTGTGAATGTTACAGTAATAACCGATGAGAAGACATAGATACTGCTGCCCCCGGGGCAAACAGCAGCTTGTTTGTGTGATAAATTGGATTTTTAACATCATTTGTTTAATGTATGCAATTTGTCACATTTTTTTTGATTAAGTGGATAGAAATCAATCAACTTTGTTATTTTTTTGTGTTTCAACAAATTCAATAAAACTGATGGTAAAAAAAAAAAAAAAATCCAGAGTGAAATTGCTGCAGCGTGTGTTAATTCATCTGTAATATTGATCACTGAACTGCGAAACAGTATCACCACCCAAAATGAAAGGTTTCTAAAAAGTCAAGCACTCCTCTATAGAGCATTCCATTCCATCAACGCATTCATCACATGACAAAGAAGGAGCAGGGGCAGTATAATGGGCAGTACAATGAGCCAAAGGAAGAATGCTTTCATACCATGACATGCCAATTATAACTCATGATATGACCCAATCAGTATTGCCAGAAAAATTACAGTACATTTGTAACCCAACGTTAACTAGAAATAAGCCAAAAAAATGCTGAATAGTTAGGAATTATCATATTGCTAATGTATGATATTACACACACCACCACGACCAAACTGCAGATAGCAGACTGCTCAATTTATGTCAATTAGCTTTCCATAAGAACATTAGAAAACTTATGAACCAGAGGAGGCCATTGGCCCATCGAGGCTAATCTGTTTTCTAGTAGCTCGTTAATCCCAGAAGTACATCCGAACAGCTGTTAAAACGAGCTCAATGACTCTGCAGCAACATGGCTTGGCAACCTGAATCCCCTCACCACTGTCTGTATTTAGAGTGCCTACTCCCCTCTGTCCTGATTCTGTCTACTACTCAACCTCTCAATGTGTCTCTGGTGCTGGTATCTGTGCCAGGTTTGAAACTGACTGGGGTTGACTATATTTAGTACTTTTAGGCTAAACAGATTTAGTTCCCTCAACCTGCACTATTCAAAACCTTTAGCCCTGGGATTAGTTGTTCTTCTCTTGATTCTCTCCAGGGCCGCAATGTCCTTTTCGTGATGTAGAGGCCAATACTGAACACAGTGTTTGAATTTAGATTGTGCTTTCATGTGAAAACGGTTCAGTCTTCTAGAGGTGTGTTATCCTGTATAACCCCTTGAAATATACATTAACTATATATCATAAGTGCAAAACAAGGGTACCTGGCCATTGCCATTTTATCAGCCAGCTCAATATGGTAATCCATGATCCATTGCAGTACCAGAGTCCCCTTTCAGTACAAGTGTATGACAGTAACAGGAGCCACAATATTGTTTCAACCCCATTGCTGATGCCAGTAATACTGCAGTTTGATAGTTTCTAATGTACTATAATTATAATGGCCAAACTTTTTTTTTTTTTTTTTTTTTTTTTTTTTAAGAGCTGTAATAAAATCTTATAAAGCGAGATGTTTTGGGCAGAGAGTTTTGGGTAGCGCTGAATAAACTGTCATGCCTCAACTCCCCATCACGGATCAGCTAAACAGGACAGAGAGAGAAGGAGATGGCTGGGACCTGAGCACTGTGCTGGAGGAATCAGCAGGGAGATAATAAACCGTCCCTGCTAGGAATCCCTGTAATTAAGGCACATTAGTGGAGCACCACTTAACAATTCCACCTGTATTACTACAGGTAATGTGTGCTCCAGCTGTGTCAGGTTGCATCTATTAGTGTCATTTCTTTATGAAGCCATGGCAAACAATGACTGAGGTGCTTGGCTAGAATTCAGCTTCCACTTACAGCAGCCAGTGAAAAATATAACCTGCCCATAGCCCAGTGGACCACAGTGGACCACTGCTTTCATTCAGGTGTCTATACAAATGATATAATGATAAATACATAGCAAAGTGTGGTAAAATATAGTGAAAACATGCTATAGCATTACAAAGCATTGATAAACCATAATGCACAGGAATTGAAAAACCAAGGTAGTGTTAAACACTAAGCTTTGAACTACCTTTTAATGGACCAACTCTAGGGTTGAACAAATTGTTAAGAAAGAGTCATTTCATTGGTAATAAGAAGAGATTAAAAACATGGTTTAACTTTTCCAGTTATTTAGAAGTGTTATTTGTTTCATTATATTTTATTTGGCGTTGAGTAAGACTGACAATCTCTGTTTAACAAACTAAACATTGAAATCATGGAAGTAAAACAGTTGTTTACTGTTTAAGTATTTGCAATTTAAAAAAAAAAAAAAAAAAAAAAAAAAAGCAATTGTAGTCATCACTGTATTTGACATTTGTATTTATTTAACACTTTATATTTCAAAGAAGTACAAAATGTTTACAATTTTAATCAGTGGTTTACAATATGTTAAGATACTATAAATGAAAAAAAAGTAAAGCCAATGCAAGATCCTTATAAAAATAGGACATTTCTGGTTAACTGCTTAAAATACTATGCCTTTTTTATTTGTATTTACCATTTAATGTTGAGGAAACATTTCTCAACTGTTTCTTAATCTAGACCCTGAGCTTTGTGAACCTGTCCTGCCATACAAGTTGACCACAGGATATAGGCAGCCATTTTTAAAGGTTTCCTATTAGCCTGATTATTTTGTAAGCTGATTTTTCACTTCAATTTAACCCATAAAATTCCTACATATTTGCCAGATGACTTTGAAAGAATCCCACGAAAAACAAAACAAATTTTTTTTTTTTTTCTGAAAAAAAATTTGCAGCTATGCTTGAATATCTCAGTTTATGCAAAGATGGGCGAGACAGTGTTGGCGCCCAGGCAGTACTACGCAGAGTACCCTGCTCATTCTGCTCTATCAGTCATTGTTTGTCGGCATCGAGTTGCTCTTAAAAAAATATTCTTTGACAAGATGGAGCCAGAAAGTAAAAGAAAATGTCAGGTGCCGAAAATAGAAGAGAAAGGCACAGCTTTCTAAAGTTATGCGCTCTGTTCTAAAACGGTAAGTGCAAGTAAACTATATGCTGCCTGGCTTCTGTTAACTCATTTAAAGGTTATTAGGTTAAGCTTCATTTCTATTAGTTTCAATTACTTACTTCAATTACTTGCACATGCGTTTTTGTTTTGCTAAATATATTGTGATTATCCAGAGAGCACCTCACTGAATGCAGCCCACTTTCTTGCTCAGTACTTCATACCAACTCAATTGCAGGGTATGGAAACTGACAGCACAGTGTTGCATGTGTAGGAGGCATACAAGGCTGACCTCTCCATCTAGTCCAACCTGGAAAGCTTTAAAGTAGAGCTGCACAGATGGAAGGCAAAGTGGATTGCTGTCCCAGAGAAAAACAAGCAGAACAGCATTCTCCCAACACTTACTAGTTTGAATGCCACATTCTAACTTAATATCGACACATCTCTTTGTGTTTTGGCCACAATGTTGTTGCTACGGCTGAAAGATCACTTTGTGCACTACGAAGACTGAAAACTCGGCTGTGGAATTCCATGGTGAAAGTCAGCTTATGGGTTTGGCACTCGCGCATTTGCATCAAGATATTCCAGTTGATGTGGAGCAAGTGCTAAAGGATTTCGACCCTTGTGGTGATTGCTGGAATACATAATTACTTATGTACCAATGTTATCTGTTGTAAAACATGCTGTTTAGATGTTTTAAATAAACTAGTTGTGTAGCTGTTTTGAAGGGTAGTTCCCTTGTAATTGTATGGTTTCTATTGCATTTCATATGCTGATAGAGTATCCACCACAGACAAACAGCTTTTATTTTGTGTATGTGTGCGTGTGGGGGGGCAACATCTTTGCAGCTTTGCACACAAAGTTGAAATTCCTGCCTACGTGTCTAATTCCTCCCACAATTCAATTCTGGAAACCCAGGAATCCAGAGGTCTTTTTTCTGTATGTCAGGTCCGCTGGGTGAACACGAGGTTTACCCCCAGGGTATTATCCTGTTTTAAAGACTCACTGACTGATTGATTGACTGAGAAAATGAGCACTAGGACTGGCATGTTGGATTACAGGTCAGAAAGCATTGCAATCCGAATGGATTTGAAAAACAGAAAAATGTCCCTTTTTCTCGTACCGTGGCTCCCCTGCTACAGTGTGGAGAAACACTTCAAGCAGCAACAGTACAATCTCACTGAGCAAGCAACCTGCAGAAAGAATCACTACACTGGAATGGAGGGACAGGAAGCCTGAGGCCCAAAGAGGTCTTCTCATGCCTGACACTGGATTACACAGGGGTTTCCCTTCCAGTAAACTCCTGCCCTATTAACAATGCAGGATTTTGGACATTACTGTTACTGGGTTCATAATAATGCAGTACCTCACTTTTTAAAAGGTTGTGTGTTTTGACTCCTAATTTGAATAACTTTGTATGTATGTTTATAAGTGTTCAGTGGCTACCTCTAATGTATTTCTTGCACACTCTTCAGGTCTGTGAAGTGAGTCACACTAATAGTTTTGTGGCCCATTTGGTCTGTTATTTCATATTTGTTTCATGACATTCAACAAGTCTCCCTTTGTACTCAAAGTTATAAGTAATGGCAGTATTTAGACCCATCATTGTTTACATCATTAAAATAAACCGCAATGTTTCATAAATATTGAAAAGGATACTTGTCAAAGCATCTTGCCACAAGACTATTGCTGTTTGTTTTTAGTATTCTGTAGTATCCTGTTCTGTTTTTTTTTTTTTTTTTTTTTTTTTTAAGGCTTGTTACAAGTGGCAATCAGCAACATCTGTGCATTATTCACAGCTGGTCTTGTATAAAGCCATCAAGAATGACAGCACATTTATTATGCCAAGATAATTGCACATTTTTGGTTATATACTGCAAATTTTACTTAATTTTTGAAGCGATTGCCTGAGGCATTTATGAATATGTAAATAAACCTATGTCTACATTCTGTTTGAAACTTATATCTCGGATTCACTAATAAGTAGACAATACAGCTGTTGTCAATATCTTCAGGTGGCGCAATGGGTTAGTGCAGTTTTGTTTTGCATGGTCTCTATGCCTAAGAAGGACACAGAAGGTCTGGCTACAGTATGTCAACAATATTCAGCATTCTCTTCCTCAAAGGGCAAAAGCACTGTATACGTTGGTATAATAGAGCAAACTTCATAATTATGCAACAACGCTCTATTAACCAATCATTTTGCATTTCTCAACAAAGCTTTTGACCAATCATACATTTCTCACAAGACCGCCCACACAATAAAAGTTAAAAAAGACATGACTATGGCAACTAAATATTTCAAATAATAACATACTTATGAAAGTACCGTAAAGGCGAACTAAGGGTAGCTATTGGGGGCTGAGACTCATCCTCAACATACCAGCCTCTCCTCATTTGCAGGTTTACATAAGTACCTAAATGCTGCATGGCAAATTGTTTTGTAAGGCTGTTTTAAAAAAAAAAAAAAAAAAGGTCCTTCCAGTCCCCTAGCTTTTAGAAGCAATACTTTCACCCTAAATTACATAAATACAAATCTGAGGGTGCCTGTGGCGGGGTGTCCCACCCCTTTGTGTTTATTAATGTTTTCTGTTGTATGTTGTGTGTTTAATGTTGGCATTTATGTATAAAATACACAGGATATAAATATGGATTGTGAGCACAAGTGTTTAAAATGTATATTTTGTATTTAGGCACAAGGATTGCACAGCACTTCATGTGCAAGTAAAATAATATCTGAGGACGGGGAATTGCACTTTTATTAATTCACGTGCAGTTGTACTGAGACCCCAATTGAATGATTGATTACCAATCGAGTCTCGGTACAGCTGCATAAAAGCTGCATGTTTTCACTCACTCTGGGTTGTGTGTTCGTGAGTGGAGAATGGGAGAGAGAAGGAAGTTTTAAAAATAACAATTGCTACAGCGTGCTGGAAGTGCCAGCATGGTACTTGTTTGTTGGGTTCATCCACTGTCTTGTGTTGTCCATTAGTCCCTGTGGTAGCCCTTGGGGATCATATGTTTTCAGTAGATTTAATCTGACCTACGTGCAGATCTGACTCAATAAACCATATCTGCTGAAGCCCAGAGGATTGGAACTGATGGATTTTCTCAGGTTAACCCCACACCAAGATTTTCCAGCAGAAATCTAAACCGCTGAACAGAGCAGCAGCCACTGTCTGGTGCTCTATTTGTGAATGTACTGTTCCGTAACACTTTCCTGTTTATGCACTATATTTGAAACTGCTTGATTTTTTATTTTAAATGTATGTTAATGGATTGCAACCACAATTCTGTCCATCTTAAATTGCATGATTACAATGACTTCACGTGCGATTAATACTTTCCAAAGCCGACTATGGCGCTACCCATACTGTACAGCAGCATACACCTCTTTCAATGTAGAAATGGTGCTTTTTTTATAAACTCAGGGCCATATGAACAAAGCATTTACCACCGTGCTAAAACTGCTAATGCTACAGAGCTAGCAGGAAACCACTCAGATGCATGTGGAAGCCCCTAAGAACACATATTAGTTTATTAGCTGAATCTTCACAGCTAAGTCTTATTGGGGAAAAAGTGGTGAATGTTTTGTGAATATGGCTTTCAATCTCTTGTTATTTTTACAGTAATTAGATGGCGTAAATCAATCTATCATACTGTTTTTTTTGCTGACATTGCACATTTAGGAGTAAAGTTATGGTTTTTAAATGGAAATTAAAAAGGGATCTAAAATTTAAAGGCTGTGTCAGCAAGCTGGTTTACCGTATCACAATATGCACCACACGATATAACAAAGAGCATGAGTCAGTCTTTTTCTTTAAACATCATCAGCTCTCTCCTACACACTCAGGCTGAGCCAAAACACCTCATGTTGTTTGCGATTAAGGCTCCTGCATCTGCTCAGCTGGGTGAGATGATTAGGGCAGGGCTCTGTGCTTCTTCATCTGCTTGGCCTAGATTCAGTAAAGGTTTCCCCAGCTGGGAGGCCCGCCTCCACTACACGAGTCAGAGGGCTTGCTGTGGTAATTATAATAATTGTACTAATTGTATTAATTGATTTTCAAACCTAGCTCTTGAGTAACACAGCAGACAAGCTACGTAAACGAGCAGAGACTTTGCCATCCCAAGAAAATTAGTATTAACCTTAATCAGATTTGCCACCACAATTAACCAATGCAAATCAAATCTCCAATACGACCATGTGATTAAGAAACAACAAGCAATATTATCAGTCTTCAGTCCAAATCATTATTGGCACAATTTCTTTATGAAGGAAAAGATACTTACAGATCTATAAATAAAAGCATAAAGCTGTCTTGTTTTTTTTTTTTTTGGGGGGGGGGGGGTTCCCACCTGAAAGAGAGTCATTTAAGGTCTTGAAAACAAGTTATTTTTATACTGTAATTAATCTAAGAAACAGTATCAAATCTTCAATCTATTATCAAGATTGTCTTGATTAACACATGGTAAGAACACATATCTTTAAACAGGTTAGATGTTGGGGAGATTATCTTCAGAAAGCTTCTTACACAAAGAAATAAACCATTAAGTAGCCAGTGTCTGTTTATTGACAGCTTGAAAAAATTTGTTACAGGCATCTAATCACTATATTTATTAGCACAGAGTAAAGCTGAGCCTTTATTTAAAACTGGTGTCCACTCAGACTCACACAGACTGAGTAAAGCTGAGTACACAATACTTTTGTGCCCGAGCCCCGCTGTGTTCCCAAGCGCTGCCATTGCATTCTGCTGCAGCTTGCAAAAAATATTGTAAACAAGACAAAACTAATGCTGTGGAAAAATAAAACGTTAGGTTATGGATATAACCCTGGTTCCCTGAAAGAGAAGATGACCAACAACCAATACTGTTGGGATATGCCTGCCACAGGTCAGGTATTTACTGAGCATTTTATGTCAGAGCTGGTGCCTACCGAGGGAATAAGTAGTCACTGCGCGGAGCTCACTTTCTCTTTTGCATTGAATCCGCGAATGCGAGTGATGTGACCTCACAAGGTTTGTTGGTCGTCTTCTCTTTCAGGGAACCAGGAACCAGGGTTACATCTGTAACCTAACGTTCCCTTTCAATTTGAAGACGACCACCAACAATACTTTTGGAGAAAAGATTACCAAAGCTGCTGAGAGGGAGTGTGAGCAGAGACAGCAGGCGTGGGACATCCCACTACTACCAAATTAATGTTTGTGGTGAGCATGCAACCTCAAGGACCCTTGTGCCTAATGAAGGCATAGAGGAATCTATCGCATTAAGTCAGCAGAACCTGGTGAATGTAGACCAGCTAGTCATAGTACAAATATCAGTCAATGAAGTTCCTCTGAAGAGGGCCTATGACATAACCACTCCTCCGGTAGAGTCTGCAACCACCCACCCAGGTGGGGGAAGGCCAGCATTAGTATACACAGTCAAAACAGTCTCCATAATCCAGTGAGACAGCCACTGCTTCGAAACGGCTTGACCATGACAGATGAAGAGCTGGTAATATTGACACAGTGCTCTTGTCCTGTCCACATAACCCCTCAATTCGCGAGTCGAGCACAAGGAATTTAATCTCTGATAATCTGCAGAAGAAAAAGGCGGGAGATTGAAAGCCTATAATTCTATCTGCCTCCAGCAGTTCTTGCAGGAATTGCAAAATAATTACTATAGGGCAATAGATACAGGGTACAGATCAACCAGTCATCCTGGTAGTTTAACACCCTGATCCCCTGCAGCCGCAAGGGGGCTAGGATGGCACCCACGCACTTTGAGAATGTGCAGGGGGCTAAGGAGAGGCTGAATGGCAGCACAGAAAACTCAGAGACGCCTGAAAAGCGAAGTGAAGCAGAATGTATGGCCAGGGGAGATAATCGCGTACAGCAAGGCAGACTTGTCCGTATCCTGGACCCTGGCCTAGGACAGCCAAACCTGTCTGCACACCACTATAAGGCTTGCCAGGCTTTGACCCAGGGTTTGCCCTTGGAAACCTGATATTTGCAGAAGCGTGCCCGATACCAGCAGAGCTCCAAAGCTACTGGTTCAGAGAGGGGCACCATCCAGGTAGGCCATCAAGAGTAGACCTGCCATGTTGGCCAGGTGTGTAACTTGCACTTCAGCTGCATATGCCTTCTTAAGACAGGCCTCTGTTATATTGCATTGGCGTTAGGACATGCAAAGTCTTTAGTCAGACCTCATGCCGGAGGGCCTCGCACCAGAGCTGCAATGGTGGAATCCACCGGTGGGCTCCTTCCAAGGAAGCCAGCGGGGTTGCATGCTTTGAGACACTCTGTGCTGAGTCTGGTCAGTACCAAGAGGTCCATACCTCCTCCAGAAATTCTGTGAACACGGAATGGGCCGGGGGGGTTGAAACTTGCGCCATTCTAAAACCTGGAGGAACTTGGAGGCTCGCTCCATAAGTACCCAAACTGAGCTCGAAGGAGGGGTAACACCAGTGTTTTAGGTAACCTCAGAGCGGGAGCCCATCCCCTGGGTCAGATCTTGGACCGCTCTCTCTTTCTGTAGGAAGGAGTCACCATCCCAGGAAATCGGTCCTGTTCCTCTTCACTCATAGCTGCATCTTGTTCTGAGACGCCCAAGGCGAATGCCAGTGAGGACGAGGTCAGTCCCGGGGCAGGTGCCAGAGGCAGAGCTGGGGTCGGAGCAGAGGGAACAGCCTGACCAGGTACTCCAGAACCTGAGCCATCTGGCCCTTCAGTTTGGAGATATCCTTTGCCTGCCTCGAGTGTCTCGCCTGCTTACTGCTCCTTGAAGGAGACCTTGAGCAGCTACGAGATCGATGGGCTAGAGCCGTCGCGCAGGGAAAACTCTTAAAAGGGCTCCAAGGCAGATGGAGGAGAGGGGAAGCCAGGGCTCCCAAAGCCACAGATGGCTTAGCTAAGCTGAGAAAACCACACCAGTGAACTCTGCGAGCCTCCTCCGGAGGAGACGTGCTGCATGTCCAGGCACTGTACACAGAGAAGGTGCTTGTCCTGTGGAGGGAGCATCCCTCCACAGGATGTGCAAGGGTGAAATTTGGGCATTGTTATTGACGTGCAGGGCGAAGCATGGAGGAACGGAGCTTCTAAGCACCGAAGGTGCCGAAGCACGGAGGGACCAAGGGCAACAATGCATGAAGTGTCTGAGCATCGACAGCGCTGATGCACTGAGGCCCCAGGGACTGGTGCAGGGAGCGCCTAGGTACCAAGGGCACAAGCACTGAGGGTACTGGGCAAGGTGACAATGTATTTTCCCCATCCCCTTTTGTGCTCTGTAGATGCACTATTATTATATGGATTTAGCCATTTAACGGCTGTAATGAAATAAGATAAAGCATTCTGATTATTCCCACTTGATTACAAAAAAACAACACACACACACACACCGCCCTCACACTACACAAACATTGGTGCCTGGCCTGGACCACGCAGAGTCGCACAACTGGTGCAGCGTGAGGATTGCAGCGGAGTGGAACACTGTCTACAGATAGAGGGCACGAGGCACAGAGGGCACTGGGCAAGGGTGCCTGGACTGGACCACATGCAGTCACACAACCGGGGCAGCGCGTAGCTTGCAATGCAGTGGAGCACAGTCTACAGACAGAGGGCACCAAAGCACAGATGCAACGAGGGCACTGAGGACCAAAGGTACCGTGCAAGTCTGGACCGCGTGCAGTCACACAACCCGTGCAGAACATAGCTTGCAACGGAGTGGAGCACAGCTTGCAGACAGTGGTATTTTTTTTTCTCTTTTAGACCCAATACACAGAGGTGAACAGGGCAATGTGGCCGAGGAATATACTCCACAGTAGGGCAAGGAAACATACACAGTGGAGGGGGCACATGTTGTCTTTGTTTTTTTTTTTTGTTTTTTTTACTGTAAGCAGTAACAGGAAAAACACAGGCACACACACACACAACAGTTCAAGCTATGGGGTAAGACAGTCACCATGCCACGATAGTATGCATAACCAAAAATCCTTTTTTTTATTTATTTATTTATTTATTTATTTAATTAATTTACCAAGTAATATAATGCATTTACCAAGTGCGGGAGTGTAACAGGAAAACACGCATTCCACATCACAGACCCGCACAAGCACGTGCAGTCCCGCAACTAATATTCATTTCATAATAACTGGTTCCCACGTATTAAAGCGGGGAAAGTTTACCGCATAGGGTTTAGAAATCCCCTGATGTTACAAATCAGTGTGCCCTTGCGTCGACGTTCGACCCTTCTTAGTTTCTGCAAACGTTAGGGTTAGAAAGCAGTGTACAATGTATTTTACCCATCCACTTTTTGTGCTCTGTATATGCACTATTATTATATGATTCAGCATTTAAACGGCTTAAAATGAAATAAAAAGTATAAATGCATTCTGATTATTCCCCAACATTGATTAAAAAAAAAACACACACACACACACACACCGCCCTCACACTACACAAACATTGGTTTGGCCCATGGTCCGAACTGTAGTACTATCTAGCTATATGTAACATTATCAGCGCTGTAAATGCAACAGAACTCTCTTTGTGGAGACTGCAAAAAAATTAATAAAATGAAATGTAGGCTAGATAGTTGTTAGTTTATCTTGGTTTAATTTTATTCTCTTTTAATTAAATTATATTCATTGAAAAAAGGCTAAAGAAAACCAGACCGTTATTATTGTTTTTATGTATATTTTTTGAATTGGGGAAGTTAGCAGGGTAATGTTCCTGTGTGGGGGTAGGAGTACAGACAGGCATGAACGTGTTTAAGTTCAACACCAACTCTAAATACAATTGTGTTCCTGTTATTAAGCACTAGGTATATAAAACCTAGTCAGTCACAAGACAGTGCTCTTTAACCAAATCGATAGCTTATCCGAATCGGTACCAGGGTGGGGTGGAATTCAGGGACCAGACCCATAGAAGGAACCAGGGTCAATTCCAAAGATGAGCCTTTAATCCCGTGCAACAGTTGGCACAGGGTCAAAAAACATAGTTTAGGCCACTTGGGAGCACTGAAAAGCCAGGACCTGTTATTATAGCGGTAGAAAGCATATCGAAAGCATGCAATTTAGAAAATAACAGAAGCACCTTGGACCTTAGCACAGGGGGCCTGGTTGAAAGCAACATATGCTAACCACAATTGTGACTGTAGGTGGTGGATCAGCTGACATATGCCACGTCGCCCAAATAGGGACATGAGCCCATATCAATAGCTTGAAAGCTATGCGATGCAACCCCGGGGACCGTAGGCCCCCTGGTGGTTGACATATGCCACCACTGTTGTGCTGTCTGTCCAGATCAGCACATGTGTGCCGCTCAGCACTGGGAGTAAATGGTGGAGAGCAAGGGACACCGCTTACAACTGTTTATGAGCCAGGATTTCCAGCAATCTGACCAGGATCCGCGTACTCCTCTGCCTTCACAGACCACTCCCCAACCCTGGTTGGAAGTGTCTGTCGTCACCACTTGGCAGATCAGTACTACTCCCATTTGCACACCTTTGTGCAGGTGAGAGGGAACCTTCCACCAGCGTAGGGTTGCTGAGCATGCGTAAGACACAGTCTGCCGACGACGTCTGTCGTGTTTGGCATTGAAGTGAAACACACTGAGCCACGCTTGTAGCGGGCGCATGCGAAATTGACACTCGATGTGTATGATTTTTAAACGTTAACTGTGAGGTTGCCTCATTTGTGGAACTGCCCACCAGGGACGTTGTTAGGCCTATTTTAGGGTGGTTTTATCCCCCCTAAAATATTCATTAGCCACCCCTAAATAAATCAATATACAGTGCCTTGCAAAAGTATTCAGACCCATGACCAACTTCTCATTTTACTGAATTACAAATGGTACATTGAAATTTCATTCTGTTCGATATTTTTTTTTTAAAACACTGAAACTCAAAATCAATTATTGTAAGGTGATATTGGTTTTATGTTGGGAACTATTTTTAAGAAAAATAAAAAACTGAAATATCTTGCTTGCATAAGTATTCAACCCTTGTACTGTGGAAGCTCCCAGTTTGCACCAATGAAAGAAATTGCCCTAACGAGGACACAATTACCTTACCATCGGCCTCCACCTGTGAACCATTAAAGTTGCTGTCACATTTTCTGGATAAAAACCCCACTGTTGAAGGATCATTAGTAAGGCTGTGAATCTGAAGGAAAATGAAGACCAAAGAGCATTCTACAGAAGTTAAAGATAAAGTAATACAAATGCATAGATTAGGGAAAGGGTACAAAATAATATCCAAGTGTTTGGATATCCCAGTGAGCACAGTTGGATCAATAATCAGGAAGTGGAAGCTGCATCACACCACCCAGGCACTGCCAAGAAAAGGCTGTCCCTCATAACTCAATGCTCAAACAAGAAGGAGACTTGTGAGAGAAGCCACAGAGTGGCCAACAATCACTTTGAAGAAGCTACAGAGTTCAATGGCTGGGAGTGGAGTAATGGTGCACCAGTCAACCATATCAAGAGCTCTGCATAACACTGGCCTGTATGGGAGGGTGGCAATAAAGAAGCCTTTACTCAAAAAGTACCATCTGAAAGCACGTCTGGAGTTTGCCAGAAAACATGAGAGTGACCCAGCTGCGATGTGGGAAAAGGTTTTGTGGTCAGATGAGACCAAGATAGAGCTTTTTGGCCAAAACTCAAAGCGCTATGTGTGGCGCAAACCTAACACTGCCCATGCCTCAGGACACTCCATCCCTACAGTGAAGTATGGTGGTGGCAGCATCATGCTGTGGGGATGCTTCTCATCAGCAGGGACTGGGCATCTTGTTACAATTGAAGGAAGAATGGATGGAGCAAAATACAGGAAAATACTGCAAGAGAATCTGCTTCAGTCCGCTAAAAAACTGAAGCTTGGGAGGAAATTTACCTTTCAGCAGGACAACGATCTCAAGCACAAGGCCAAAGCAACATTGGAGTGGCTCAAGAACAAAAAGGTGAATGTCCTACAGTGGCCCAGTCAAAGTCCTGATCTCAATCCCATTAAGAATCTGTGGCACTATTTTAAAATTGCTGTCCACAAGCGTCGTCCAACCAACCTGAACAACCTGGAGCAAATCTGTCAAGAAGAATTGGCCAAAATCACTCCGACACTGTGTACAAAGCTGGTACATACTTACCCCAAAAGACTTAAAGCTGTTATTGCAGCGAAAGGTGGCTCTACGAAATATTAATGTGTGGGGATTGAATACTTATGCAAGCAAGATATTTCAGTTTTTTTTTTATTATTCTTAAAAATATTTCCCAACATAAAACCAATGTCACCTTACAATAATTGATTTTGAGTTTAAGTGTTTAAAAAAAAAAATATCGAACAGAACGTAATTTCAGTGTATCATTTGTAATTCAGTAATATGAGAGAATTGGTCAGGGGTCTGAATACTTTTGCAAGGCACTGCATCAGTCAATATATGTTCTATGTGATTTCTTTTTTTTCGTCAACCGTTCCATCGCATCTTAAACTTCTTACCGGGTGGGCACTAGGACCTGGGGGAGGCTGCTGCTGCAGAGGCTGCCTCACGTGCTAGTGACTGTTAGGCCTACTTGTAGCTAACATTTTGGTTAACGTTAGCTACTTCTGTGGCTTGAGACTGCTAGCTAACAGTAAATTGACAGGAAAAGGCTTTTACAGGACGGATTCATGCAGATAGGCTACGATGTGAATTTGTGGTAAGTTAGAAGAGAGAGAGAGAGAGAGAGTATTCACTACTATAGACTTTGGTCATAATCAAAGCTTTGTTAACCAATACGTTTTTATGTGAGGCTGCCTGTAAGTTACAGTGTAACAGACTTTCGAGCTAGCTAACGGTGTCTTCTAAATTCGACATAAGTTATATGGCGATGATATCTAATTAACGTTGTATTTAATGTAGTTTTGCTATCTGTGCCAGTCTATAAATGAGACAGATGACGTAACATCATGCACATATCTTTTCATACTCAAATGCTTTCATTCAGTAGGCCATTGCAAAACAATTCTCAGTAGGTCATGTGTAGAAAAGGTGACATAGTGTTGATCACAATTTCATTGTGTGATCCTCAATTTCTCAACTGTAGGCTAGCTAACGACTAACGTTAGATGGATCTACGGAAATTCTTCAAGAGAGGCAGTGCCAGCAGCTCTGCCGAAGGCCAATCCGGTGAGAAATGAAGATTTTACCAGTTCAAACAAACAAATTAAAACTTACACTGATTAATCACCTAATAAGCCTTGAGTTTTTGTAAATATGAGTTTAATAACAGTAAATATCAAAACACAGCAGACAAGAATGATGGAAAGAAGCAGGAGGCTAACAGGGCTGAGGGAGCATGTCTGATGAAGGTTAGTGATAAAAAAAAAAAGCGAGTAGATGTTTAAGTTTTCAGTTAAATTTGTACAGCATATGACAGCATATGTTTTACTTTTGTTAGGCATAAATAAATGATGTTCATGATATTACACCTGTTGTTACTCTAAAAATACATGATGAAAAGACATTTTAGGGGCTTAAAAAAAAATCCTGGGGGAGTATGCCCAGACCCCCCTAAAAGAGGCTTAGCCCCCCCTATCCATGAATCTCTAGTGACGTCCCTGCTGCCCACTATAGTGATTTACTCTTAGGAAAGGTTAATATCATACAAAATTGCATATTGCCTGATTTGGTCTCCTCGCACCACACACTTATTAATATCTTGGTATCCCTGAATAGATTACCGTACCAACTCTCACTGTCACCATTGCAAAAAAAAAAAAAAAATGTCCAGGTAAAATGATAAGCATCCAGTTGTTCTGGATTTAGAACACCACTGCCCTTGTGGGACAGATTGTGCCTTAAAACTACTAGAATACATGGGACGGTTATGTGTTTAGGGGTACCATGGTTTACACCCAATCTTCAAATAGATTTAAAAAAAAAATGAATAAGCAAGTGTGAACAGGATGGCTTTGCAGGGGTGACGTCAGACCAGAAGAAGGATGAAGAACAACAAAGGTATGGCGGTGAATCTGTGACGCTACGGCGTCCAGCGTTTTATTGTAAATAATAAAGAAACAAATGATTTAAACAAAACACACAACTGAAAATAAAGGCCGCGTTGGTCAAAATAACTAGACAGACAAACAAACAAAGTGGACGGACAGAAAACAAGTACCGTGCTGGAGCTTCCAGCACGAAATAACAATTGTTAATAGTCTCTCTCCTCTCTCCTGTTCTCCACTCACGAACACACAAACCCGAGTGAGTGAAAACGTGCAGCTTTTATGCAGCTGTACTGAGACTCGATTGCTAATCAATCATTCAATTGGAGTCTCGGTACAACTGCACGTGAATTAATAAAAGTGCAATTCCCCGTGCTCACATATTATTTTACCTGCACGTGAAGTGCTGTGCAATCCTTGTGCCTAAATACAAATATACATTTAAAACACTTGTGCTCGTAACCCATATTTATAGCCTGTGTATTTTATACATAAACACCTACATTAACACACTACATACAACATAAAACACTAAGAAACACAAAGGGGCGGGACACTCCGCTACAGCAAGCCATCCCACAAGTGCAGTGGCACCCCAAACAGCCACAAATGTGAGCTCTTCGAAAGCCTCCAAATACTATTGAAAACATGTCTGTGCTGGTAATAAAATATATGTGACGCTCCAAATAGAGCACGAGGATGATTAATGGGCTAATGAATGTTTAGTTGAGGCTTGCAAAATAAAAACGATGCTGCTAAATACTGTTTTAAATGTCTACTTAGTACCAGTGCATAACAACTGGGGTACCCAGAATATAACCTACAATGTAATATACTATTCTGCATCTCTGTGTCATTCAGATTGAAGTTTAGGAATACTAAGAGCAGGGCTCCTTACCCCAGACGCAGGGTATGCTGTCCAGCCGAGCTCTGCCGTGGCGATCCGAGTGTCCATCACTGTCTCTGTAGGATGACACAAGGAAGGGAATCAGTACATAAAACACAAACAGTAATACAAGAAAACAATAGATGAAAAAGACACATACTGAACAGTCTAATCTAATCTAATCAGTCTAGTCTAATTTAAAACAACAACTCTGTCAAATAAACTTTTTAAAATTTGAAATGCTATTTAAGTCTGATAACTTGTTCAAAACTTCGGATCTTGGTAAGCAAAAGTAATTTTATGCAAAGTAATTTACTGGTGCAACGGACAGTCTACAACAAGATTTGTAGTAATTTAACATCTTCTCCTCAGAGGTGAAAGCAAATGAATTAGCCCACCTATTCCCTCTGCTTTTCTGTATTTGCAACCCATAATCAGTATTCAATGAAAATAAAGCCTCTATCTACTTTGCCAGGGATGCAGAAATAAAAATTAACAGGTGACTTCTTTCGTGACGTTCTAGTTATTCAAGTCTCCTAAACACCCAGCAATCAAACCAAGCCTGACAGGTTGATATAACAGGAGTGACTATGCTTGCGCCCAGTACTATCATCTTTGAGCTACACAAAGCACACACAATGAGTTACTGTAACAGTCATCATCAGTGCTGCTGTATTCCAGGCAGAGGTTCCATAAGGAAGGAGATATTCCTATTCCCTAACAAAGCATGACAGTGGGAAATGAACAGGATGGCAGGGACCCAATGCGTTTGTCAGGCTTTTGATTAATATTAGCAGACTGCACATTATTCAGGGAATGATGACAGTGTTTCACTGATGAGAAAGAAGCAAGACTCCGTCCTATTAGGCTGCCTACAACAGCCCTGAACAGTGTAACAAGCTGACAGTTCCCTGCTGAGATTCAGATCCATATTTAGGCACATAACTTGTTATTAACCTGGTGTTTGCCATTTACCCACAAGCTAACATTTCTTTGCAATTTTTTCTTTAGATTTGTATTTCTGGCCTAGTGACAAAATATTTCTCTGAGGGGAAGGCAGACTGGATGCCAATGCTATGGTTTATTTTGTAAAAATGACTGGGATAAATCTATTCAAAATGCATTCAACTTAGAGTCAAAATCAGTTGTATCTGCAAGATGCATTGGTTTTTAAATCACGTGTAGGATACAGTTTCAACCAATCACAGTTACGGATTTCTAAAAATTCTGCCTTGTGAACAGATGTCAGCCTGTGCACTACATTGTAACACTACATAAGAAATCTAAAGTTAAAAAAAAAAAAACTCCTTATGTTTAGTAGCAATTTGAGGGTATGATTTGCAGTTCTCTTGCACAATCATAAGATCTTTTATACAATAGGGGAGAAGTAATAAATACTTTTTGATTTAATAGGGTTTTTTTTTTCCATGTCAGCATGTTAGATGTAGGGGAAGGGAAGCATTTAAAACAACAAACCTGCAGCCTACAAAGAGATAATGGCACTGCTCAGCAGCTAACGTTTTGTCCAAATATTATATATATATAGATATATATATATATATATATATCTATAATATATATATATATATATACGTATTAACACTTGTACAGAAATACTAAAGATTACTATAGGAAGCTACATGTTTTTTTTTATATATATCAGTATATTATTTGGGTATTTATATTTAATAAACTGCATCAATTTGTGTTACTTTTAATATGGAAAACTCAGGCCTTGGAATTCGATAGAGTTATTCATTTCTCTGCACTGTCCCCACCCCCCTCCCATTACTTTAAAGGGTCCTCATATGAATCACAGCAGGGCTGTGGGAGAGGCAAATGGATCTACTCAACATCTGCTGATTGCTCCAACTCTCACCCTCTACAGCTCTGGAGAAACAATTACATTTTCATAGAGTCCCAGTGCAAATCCCACATGGAATTAATCAATCGGCAGCAGTGGCTAGGTTCAGCAAGGATTGTATTAAATATCAAGCTATTTGATCAATAGGATGCTACTTTTTACAATTACACATCTAAACTGGTATGCACACACTTTCATATTTACAGTTCATGGTGGATATTTACAATCCACTGTGGGTAGGCCAAGTAAATAAATAAAATAAAGGTTTACATTACACAACTGAGGAGAAATAGCTTATTTAAAAAATAAAAAAAAAACGACATGATTCTTTGTTACCGTACCATGTCGATAGTGTTTTTTTTTTTTTTTTTTTTTTCCCCCATGTGAAAATGCTGACTGCAGCTTTCAGGTCTACAGCTTATCATTCTGAAGGTTTCCCCAGATCTTTATGCCTTTAACAGAGCCACAAAAAAGGTTTGGTACTTTGGGGCATTGATAGCACAAGGGCAGCAACGCTGGTATGAAGCTGGCACTAGTAGAATGGTACCTCATTTTGCTGACTATACCCTTACTTAATGAACTTCAATGGTAGTGAAGTGTAGCATATAGTACTGTATCCGTACCAGACCGTGTGCTATAGTAACAGAACCATTTTGTGATATCTGTTCCAAATCCACTAACATGACTTTACTGTGCAGTCAGCCTGTATTCTAATATAATTGATGGTGTTCCTATTCTTCAGTCAAGCCTCTGTAGAGTAATGATCCATGGCAATTTGTTTGAACACCTTGGGGGGGGTGGGGGGGTAGTCACTCTTTAGGGATTCACTACCTCATTCTGACAGTGTTTAAAGGTGCTAAGACATTCCACTTCACAACTTTACCAGCTCATGAGCAAGTACTTACTGAGGACAAATAGAAGATAGGGGTTTATTTAAAAAAAAAAAAAAAAGTTTGAAAAGTGAAAAACCAAGCTGAAACGTGGTGTCCTTTGACGTGTAGTTCCACAAATGCTGTGCTGGTTACTGTGTGCCCAGCCATCTGAGACCTGCTGACTCACCCATTGGGATTTTCCCAACAGGGAAGAATTGCACACACACACACACACACAGTACAGTTTTAAGAAAAGACTGTTGTATTCTAAAACGTCCTTCTCGCAATGCAATGTATAATGCATTTAAAGTGGCTGCTGATTTTTAATGAATTATTTGCAAGAATGTGTAGATGTAAACTGGTGGTTGCCTCAGCAAATCTTTCAGAAAAACCTGTTTGAGCAATATAAATCTGAGGGAACCTAAAATTAAAAAAACAAAAAAAATTCTAAATTAATTTTGATCACTCCTTCTGAACTATTGGGATTGACAGATTAATAAATAAATGCACAACCACTGTGCTTGTGAATTTGCTCCCAATTTACCATACTACTGCCTTACTAAATACTTGAAATGGACACTGTGACAGGGAGGACCCTGTCGCTGTTTCTTGAGCAGATGTGTGCAGCTGGGACATGTAACAGAAGACGTTTGCTAGGCAACCAATTGAACAGGTAGCCCAGCACTGAGTTGCTCAGGAGGTCCGGATTGGCTGAGGGGCACTTTGTTTACATCAAGGAGGAGAGTGTCCGCTCAGCAGGACAACTACAGCGGAACCCCTTAACTGCAAGACTGTGCCTGTGAAGGCTCTGCTCACCCAGGACTGTCATAAAGACCCAGAGTCGCTGGGAGGTCGGGACTTCAGCAGCAACAGAAGTAGGATAGTTTAGAGGATGTTGATCCCAACCAGTATTAAGAGGGTAACATAGTGTAGTAGGTTCCTGTAGCAAGATCTCTCTTTTAGTGTTTATTTTTAGCTTTGCTTTGCTTTGTTTTCTTTATTAAATCTGACACTAGGGCTACCATGTTGGTACCCCAGCAGCAGCACGTGTGTTGTTAATTAAATCTGTGCGCCTGTGCGGCATGTCAACAAACAATGTTCTGTCTCTGACTCACTATTTTTCAGTGACGACCCATGCTCGTTACACTTCCCTTATTATAGACCCATATAAAAATGTACATGGTAAAATCACAGCCAAGTGTAGTTAAGTATTAGTATCGTACATTATAAAGCATAGTACAAAGGTACAGGACAGGCAGCGAAGGGAAGTCACAGACAGGTGTGGGGAGCAGTGCAAAAAGCAAGACTACCATTGAAGAACAAGTAAGGAATACTCGTGTACAACAGCAAACATCCAGGCATCTGATTAGGGACACATCCTTTGTTTTCCCAAATGTGTTCAAATTACTTTATTTCTGAGCTAAGTCACTTTGTTTCTTATGGACACTGATGAATCTGGCTGCAGCAAATTGTCAGCTAACAGTTTCACTGAATCACACTGTTTGCTGACATGCTATTTAAACAGGTGTTGCACATTTCCCAAAGGGAAGGTCTCTCCTCCGCCTGCAATGCAGAATGCCCTCTGGTCAGCAGAAGAGATAGCACATCATTACCATCGCATTACCAGCTGACTCTACTGAAACGTGTGTGTGAGGGGGGCACACTATTTTTAATTTGGTGTTGGCGGCTAAAATGCTTCTTCATTTCTGGTAAAGCACATCAAAGAGTATTACATGCAGCAAACAACAACGGAAGCAAGTTATGCATTCACATGGCTTGTTATATTATAATATACTGCATACCACCCTGACAATTAATGTATTATTAATTGTATTATGTGTTTGTGCTTGTGGAAATGTTCTGCAGTTTTATTATGTGTGAGATCAATGTTTTTATACCCAAATGCAATCTTCACTTTTTTTTTTTTTTTTTTTTTTTTTTTTTTTAACACAAGGAAAAAAAATATTTAGGCACACCTTTAAGTCCTTCAATTAATCTTACAACTTGTTTGTTATTTGTTTTGTTGGATTAGCAGTATATTACTGTAACAAAACATGGATCTAATATTTGACACTAAGACCTTAAAAATCTGACCAAAAGTCTCTTGTTGTAAGATATAGTCGACAACACAGATTTATGGCTTCATTTCTCTATAAGAAAATCAGTACCTCTTTAATCATTTCTCCCTGTAGAACACAGAGAACTTGTCTAAAACATGTCTACATCTGCATCTTATCAACCACCTTTTACATCATACTATGAATTACAATTGTTATTGCTGGTACCATTTTGGTGAATGCTTCTATATTCTTTGTATGTACTGTATTGTTCTTCAATCAAGCATATTTAATACCATTTTTACGAAAAGCCTTTCAACCAAATAGTTGTGTGTAATTGTGCACAATACTGAGTGAGATTATACACCTTGGGAATAACTGGGATTTAGAAATACTAAAAAAACAAAATGAAATGAAAGCATTTCAATGACAGAATCTACTTATAGCAGCAGAGGCTGCCGTGTTCATGGCGTTCAGTGCCCAGCCCACTAAATGTCTACTGACCTTAGCCTTTATGAATAACAGAACACATTAGTTAAGCAATGAAAACACAGATGAGGGAAGGAACGACAATTAAAGTTCAGTATTATGCCCTACTGGTCATAGTCCCTAATTCCATACCAAGAAAGTTATTGCTAAAATAGATCAGACACAGTGCATATTGAAGAATAATGTAACAAAAAAAGAATACTTCCATCTCTATAAAACATGTGTTTCAATAACAGTGAGACAGAGAGTCTGAGTTAAAATTGAATTGCCTGCAAGTTTTAAGATGTGATCTGCTTTTATTTACAAAATAAAAGGTTGAGCTTGGATTAAAAAAACTCTACTTAATAGATCTCTTCTGTGCGCTTATTATAGGTGATGTCCCCAAACATCCTCAAATACTTCTATACTCTTAAATGACATCATAACATGATGTATCATTCATTGTGAGCATACATGTCCATTCTATAAGATAAACCAATAACAGTGAATTAAAGTTATGTAACAGAGTTAAGTATTTAATTAGATAAAATACATTTTGACAGCTAAACGATTGAGACACAGGACATCAATACTTATTATATGGTCACCACTATAAGACACAAAAATATCCTCTGCTAGACAGCAAAAAGTCATTATAAAAGTTTTGTTCTCAAGCTACATCTAAAAAACACACTGGTTAATAGAGCTCTCAGTCAGAGCAGTACCCAAACTGTTTATGTGACTGGTGATTCTCAGGGTGATACGATGGTTGTTAAGAGCTCTGACAAAGACATAACAACAGGGCATTTCATGCACAGCTTACTGAAGATCAAAGGTACTGCTGCCCTCCTCCCCGTACACTGCCGCTGTGATGAGTGGTATACAATCAAGAGCACTGTCCCAATCTAGTCTGAGGACCAGCATCACAATAACAAATACCCTCTCTTCCCCTTCTATCTATTAGTTTCACAGCTGGCTGGCGACTCATTATTCCCACTGAGAGGAAGCCTGAACATGCATGAGCAGAGAGGCAGGAGCCAACCCCACCCCCCCTGGAAACCAAAACAAACCGACAGCATGGGGGCTGAATTCACTTTTCCAACACTGGGGCTCCCGGGGACAAGAGGCTGTCTAGGCCTGTCACGCCACTGTCTGTCCTCTCATACCTCAGCACTGCAGTAACAGGGACTGCATCTACACCACTGGGGAAAGACACAGGGGGCCCAGCAGTAACTGAATTGCTTCTTCCTGCAAATAAGTTGTTTATTACTAGTTTTATATTGTATTTCATCACTAACTTACAAACGCTCAATGAAAATGCAAGGCAAAACTTCAAGTAGACAAACATTTGGCTAGTTCATCACGTTGATTTTTTTGTTTTTAATGAGCTATCACCATTTTATTCCATCCTTTCTTAAAAATAGATTCTCCTCAAGCTTTATTGAATTCTTACAGGCCATGATAACCACACACACACACACATACACACAGAGTTAATTTATTAGAAAGAGGGATTTGGTGCAAATCCATCTTGTGTAACTCCCTGTACACTTTCCTAGTCATTAAAGCTTGCTGCATCATCATTGGATTATTGTACGTATCGATATCATATTAAGATAAGTGTTACAACTCTTGTCTTCCCCTATCAGTCACTTCCATACTCTGAAGAACAGAAAACAGGTCTGATGTACAACACACTCATTGAAGTCTTACATAGCCGTCCTTTATTTATTTACGAATAGTCCCTGATAAAGTGGCACACTCAGCATATTAAAGGAATGGAGAAGAGAGACAGGTGTTTCTAATCTACGTGTCTTTAGTTGAGCGGTGTCTGGAGAAAACCTAGCTACGCCTCCACTTGCTAATCATGACTTAATAGTTAAGTGAGCCCAACAACAATAATTATTAAAATTAGAGGGAATTCCACTGTCCATACCCTAAGTACTCTGAACAATTATGTCTTTAAATAGAAATCCACAGTAGTTACAGTATTTACCCAAAAAGAGGGAATGTTAAGGTAATTTGGTTGGGCATTTGTTTGACCCCATATAGGTTTTGCAATGCTGACTCTAACATAGGTATCACATTGAAACCAGATAGTCACATAAGTCACTGCACAAAGACTATATCACTACACATCCCATAGATCTGATCTTGAAAGCTAAATATTTGTTGGTTTGTTCTTTTTGATGGGGGTTGGAGAGGTCCAGCATTCTTTACCTAACAAGAAAGCCCCAGAAGTAATTAATATGAGTCTGGCGAATGCTGTCAGGAGCAGGTTTTTGCTATGAGTGACAGGGTCCTCTCTGATGGCACCCGTCTGTCAGTGAGTGAAGGCAGTGACAGTGCTGAGGTCCTTCAGGAGAGGAATGAGAGATGATTCCGCTGTTCTCCCTGACCCGCCACCGTCACCTGCGGCGATGTCAGCACCATGATTTGCATATGTCTCTTTGTGAGAGACACGAGCACTGGAGTAAGGTATTCCACAGAATCAATTATTTTATTTTGTTTAAAACAGCTTGAGGCGTTTTAATATATATATATATATATATATATATATATATATATATATATATATATATATATATACACACACACACACACACACACACACACACACACACACACACACACACACACACACACTAGATTTTCATTTAATGGATGACTTGCATTTCTATTTCTATTTAACACGGCTTTGAAAAATATAACTTTTAATGGGAGAAAATTATATTTTCAAATTGCTGCCACTGGAGTCCACAATCCCTGTCCAGCGATTTTAAAGGGTAAATAGCTTTAAGTAGCTGTTCACCTTTTCCTTAACTCTAGGGAGTTTACCATCACTGCAAAACTCCAATATTACATTTGAATAATGTTTATCTGTATCAGAATCCATGTGACATTATGTAAGCCTGTAAAATCCTAGTTTCCAGCTCCTTTTGGGGTCTTTAGTTCAAAGACATTATCACATAATACAGAAAAATGAGTACATTCAGGGGTAAATGTACTGAAGTGTTGTGGCTGTTGCATTAGTCGCAAACAAGTCCAGGGCATTTAGGGAATGCTTCGCAGGAGCAGTTTTGCTTTGCGGTTCAGCCTTAGATGAATATGTAATTATGGTATTCCTGCATAAATTTGTAAAAAGGGGGCAGAGATAGTGCAAGTGAGTGTTCTCAAATATTATAATGAGATGTACTAAAGCTACCGGCAACTGCAACACTTACAATTGCATCAATCTGTTAAGAACTTTTGAAAGCATGTTTTAAACAGCCGCAGGCATTTCCCAGTCCACTTTTTCTCTGGCGTTGCCAGTTGTGCTCAATGCAATTTTGAAGCAAACACCCAAATACCTATTATTCCCTAAAAGTAAGTTATATTTACAAGCCCTGAAAACAAATTTCCATGACATTTCTGGATTTCCCAACGTATTGGGAGCCATAGACTTTACACATGTGTCGCTAACCACTCAATCTCATTCTGAGCATCTGTACAGAAATAGGAAACAGACCTATTCTATTAATGTGTAGGTGGTTTGTAATTGTACACAATTCAGCACTGCACCCCTGACTAACTTAAATAAAAACTGCCTATAAGCCAAATGTATATCATGAGAATACAAATGAGTGGTATAATGCAAAATGTGTTGCTGGTCCCTTGAAATTCGTATTAATGAAAATTGACTGTCCTGTAAGTACCATGTTAATGTGGCACCATGATCAATTTTGTGTTAATGTTAGGATGTTAGGATCAATGTGTTTAAGATTATTATCGGCAAATGATGAGTCTGTTTGCAAATAGCATCTATGACGTATACTGTATATATAAAAGATGCATCTCCCAGTTAGAAAACAGCAGATCTGACTGATAGAGGGTTGATAGCTGGTGCTTGGTGACAGGTGCTTCTGTATCCAACTTATCTAATAGGCCAGATTTTCACTCTATTTATTTTTTTTAAAAAGCCTGTTACAGTTACTTAAACTGTCTTAAATACCTGTTTATTTCTAGTGTGGATTTTTTATTTTTTTACTTTTTATTTTTTTGAAAAAAGCTTTGATAATAGACTCTGGAGAAGACTCCTGGCTGTGAGTGCATCCTGATAATATGGGAGTTGCATTAGTAGCACTGGGGAGTCAACAGAACATAAGCACCATTACATACCTTTCCTTACTGGGACTAATTTAGGAGGTACCACTGGATTAAGAAGCAACCAGTGTGGGCAAGCTAACCAGCTGTGTACTTCCTGTTCACTTCAGTAATTCCTTTCCTACAGCTCAAAGAACATGTCCAACTAACAACCACCTTAGTCACACTGCAGTACCCTGTCTACGATGCATGCTACCAAATCTCACCAAAAAGTACATCATTCTTTAAAACTTTTTCAATGTCTTCAAATCAAAAGACTTCTAACCGAAACATCTGTCATTTAATGTATTAAGTTTATTATAGTATTATGAAATTCAGTTATATTGAGCATTTAATAGTTGTGGGGGGCAGTATTCTAGCTAGAACACTGGTCCTCAAAGTAATGCCCGCGGGCAAATTGGTACCCGTGAAGCCAGGCTATCGTGCCCGCGGCAGCTGTTCTAAATTATGGATGGTGAACACATTTCTGGCGGGTCGTAGTGTGGGAAAATAAAGAATGCTTTAAACACGTTTTCCAACAAATGCGTCACAGCATTCTATTGACAGTGCTGCTCGCTTATGCTGTGCTTGTACATACTCGACATTTTTTTTTTTTTTTTCTAAAGGGCCTCTGCGATACGATCAACCAATTGAACCAATTTTCTCTGTGGTAGCACAATCATAAGTTAGCTGGTTGGGACAAAAACTGTGTTTGTTTCAGGTGCAGGTACTGACAGTAAGTTTAACCAATAGGAGAGCCAAATATCTGCCAAGTTTTAAACAGCGGTCCAATCATAAGAAAGCAGAGGCTGTTCACGCTATTCTGCGTGAAAATTGAAGGCGAGTGAGTAGCCAAAGGGAAAGTGAAAGATCTGACAACTGTCTAATCATTCGTGAGCAGAGACCGGGTGTTAATATGTTAGTAAGCACTGAATTTCGCCGACCGTTATTGAGAAAAATAATATATTTCAGTATTTAGAATTTAATTTTCTATCTCAATTATTTTTTTTTATTTCACCAGACAAGGGAAACACCGTAGTATATTTAGTTACGAATCCACTTTCTCTACACTATCTACACTTTTTTTATTATTTATTTTTGTTTATTCATGCTTATCTGTGTAAACAAGCTATTTAAAAATGTTTGCATTGCGTATTTTATGTAAATTATTTAAAGAATAAGCGCTACCTGAGACTTTGCTTTATCAGAGTGAGCCAAGAATAACCCCAATAAAATATATAGTATATGTCACAAGAAGGGAGTGTGTAAGATAAGAACCTATGCAATAATCAGCGTGCCTGCAAACAGCCAAGTAAGATCAATTTATGCCCGTGCCCAAATTACTTTGAGGACCACTGATCTAGAACATGTTTTGGCAAATGAGACGTTGATTATGAATATGTACCATGAACACTACAGCTACAAATGCGTATATAAGATGCGTACTAGTCTCCTAAGCGTTTTTGTGATGGTGGTCTGCTATGAAAGGCGTTATAAAAATAAAGATTATTATTATTATATCTCAAAACTAAGGTTATGGTGATATATTGAAATGTTTTATCTGTAAGAAAATGCATTTCTGTTTACACCATTGGTCATTATAGCTTCTAACAAATTAAGGTTCCACAGCCCCCATTCCTGATTTAAATCATACAAAAGTCATATGAAATAATGTATAAAATACCCAATATACTATGAAGTCAACAACAATCGTTTAGCTGGTTTGCTCATTACCCATGATGCTCTTCTGTCCAGTTCCCTGATGCTGTCAGCATTTGTGTGAGAGAAACCAAGCCGTTTGCAACACTTGGCACTCCAGTTCAGCATCCCCACTCCAGGCTCTATCAGAGCCCCCAGAGAACCCATTAGACTCTTGCAACCTTCTCAACAATCTCCCATAACTCTCACAAGTACCACTACTACCCATCCATCAAGTCCCTTCTCCATAAGCCCTGCAGCTTAACTAAATCAGCACTTCCCTCCATCACTACAGACCACCCCCACACAACAGCTCCCTGTCTTCTTACAGCGTTGAATATTAGCTTACAAAAGACTGTAAATGTGGCAAGCTAGGATTCTCCTTGTTGTCTTTTTTATGTGACAGTGGCCAGCAAAAGGATTCTGAAAATAGAAATGGGGCCCTGAACTAAATCAGAAATAGAGCTGTACTTAGTAATGCTTAGAGTGTTTATGACTGTGTCATTCATTTAAAAAGATAATTGTATTAAGTGCCTTATTGCAGAGTAAAAACAATCTCCCCTATTCAGTTTAGCTGCATCTGAAATCACAGAGGAAATGTATAAGCCTATGATGGCCTAAATTAAATAACTATAGCTACACTTAATGCTTATAGCGGCACCATCAATTAAAACAGATGCCCATGGTTTCTCATGTTTTAAACCTATTATTGAATTAAAACAATGTACCCATTTCATTCATTAGATTTTTCATGCATAAAATACATATTCATGAAATAAGCCTTAAATAGTTTCACGAATAGCTATCGTATTTTATTCACAGAAACACAGAAGATTATATTCTTTCAATAACCCATGAGAAAGCTGTGTGAAAATATATATATAGTATAACAAAATATAAGATGCACAAAATGCACAAGATGCAAAAAATGCACAAGACTTGTGAGAGGACATATTGAAATCTAAAATCAAAGACATTTTACATACTAAAACAGCAAGGTTTGAATGACTGTCTCATCTCTGTAGTGATCTGACAAGGTCCACTTGACACAATAAAAAGGGAAGCAGACCAGCTAGGGCTAACCCAATCTCAGCAGCTCATGGCCATTTTTATAGCATCTTCTTACTGAAGCTTGTATCATTGAGCACTGTGTTCTGTGCAGTGCATTACATTGTTCTGCAGTCATAGTAAACAAGTGCCCTCTACTGAAGTCTGTACTGTAACGCAACACTAATGTCTCTTAACAATTATCAAACAATACCTTCTGGACTCATGGTTGTCTTGGTGTTGAACTTGCTGGCTCCTTGATTACAAGTATTATACTTTCTGTATTGAAATTGCTGGCTCCAAGATTTTCGGTAAATTATATGCTGTCCATTTAATGTATTGGCTCTGAGACTTCTACAGTCTAATATCTTATTTGGCTGGCTGTATTCCCTCTGTGATAACTTTTTTTTGTATTGAATCTACCAGTTCACACATTACTTTTCGGTGATGTCATATGCCCTTATAAATTCCTATGCATTAGTAAAACATAGCAGAGTGTAATAAAGCAGAGTGAAAGCATGGTAAAGCATAGGTAATCACTGTAAAGCCCTGAGAGGTATGGCGAAGCATGTTAAAAACATGGCAAATCATGGTAAATGCATAGTATACCATAGTAAAAGCAAGGGAAAGCTGCAAACATACCATACAAAAATAGTGTGGTAAACGTTTATAAGGGATGAACAGCGTGTTTGCTTCAATAAACAAGTAAAATCAGAACTAAAATCAATCCTATTCTGGAGCAATGAGCAATAACTTGTTTCTATAATTGTATTTTCTATAATTTAGTACCAATTGTGGACTTGTTGCTTCTATTTGCCCTGTGGGGAATTATTGACAAAATAAATAAATAGTTAAAACTCAACAAAATAAAAGTATGCATCATTTAAAAAAATAAATAAATAAAAAAATAAAAAAGATAAAAAATATACCTGAAAATACCCATTGGTTTTCTGGAATTTTTTGTAACTCTGTTTTTGAATATATAATGATCCTTTTAATTATTTCATAATTTCCCTTGGTGTTGGTAAAGGCAAGTCCAAAGCTAGACTTGCAATAATGTGCTTCAAATTTTCTTCAACAATTTCAGAGATTATGTGCATTTTGATGTCACAAATGCATTTAATATACATTCAACAGAATGCATATACTTACATAGTGTATATGTCATTCCAGAAACATAGCATACAATAGACCTTGCATCTTTATATAATTTGTAAAACATTTCACTAGGGTGTTTCAATGAAATCTCAATCACAAAAAACTGACAAAGACTGTTTCTCATTTTTAATCAAATGTTAAAAATTAAGCTTATTTTTAGAACTACTGTAAATAATTCTGAGAATGTCTTTAGTGGTATTTGTTCAATTACAAAACATTTCTCTAGTATTGTGATGTCTTTGTAATATGTATTATTTTAGCCACGGTGTTTAAATGAAAATTCTAAACCTGTCAGATGAAAAGAACGGGAATGCTGTCTTCTGATTGGTTGCTGTAAAAATGGCCACACAACAATCACCGATAAAGTACAGTAAGGTATCAATCACCCTAAAAGAACATCTGGTAGAACTGTCAACTGTCAGAACCACAACAAACCCATGAACTAATGGCTATAACAGGTCACAAAAACGAGTCTGCTATAAAAAATGACTGGCTCCATCTCTATCCAACAAACGAGAATGCTCTTCACATCTTTCCAATGTCCTAACTCCTGCAATTATTGAAGTCCACCAGCTGTCAATAATTAAAAATCAGCAGCAAACCTTCCAACAGACTACAAACCTGCAAAAGCACATTCAGAAACCGAAATACAAAGCCCATCTCCACCCTCAGAAATCTCAGCCACGAACAAACAAAACCGCCGTGTTTCAAAACTGCACTTTCACAGGAAACCTGCAGTTCAACTTGAAATAAAGAAAGAAAGAAAAAAAGAACTTTACAAAATAAATAACTAAAATATTTAAATTACTATTTTAAAGACTTTCTTTTAAGAATACATTCATTTGTTAACGCTGTTAGTTATATAATCAGTTTGTTATATTTACCTATTTAAAACTGTAACTTTTCTTTTCGAAAAAGCAGACGAAACACAACGTTCTTAAATGTTTTACCTGTCTTAAATATGTTAAAAACTAAACTTATTTTGATTTTCTAATGTTTGGTTTGATTGTTAGGAAAAAAAATGAGTTCCCTTCGCTGTTCACAGGCGGAATTATACAGTCGAAGAAGCGTTGTAGCAGCATGGGATGAGCACCGCAGGACACATAGAAATAAAGAAATAAAAGGTTATAAATCTCAATATTATTGCTTACGCCTTGGGCCTTTAGCGCTCCCAGCGGGGGCATTAACGGCCAGTAAATGCCCAGCCTGTCCGTCATTATTTCTTAAATAAGACACTGTGGTCGATATCCTTTCAGAGTTTAATATGTTCTACTGTAAGTATTGCACAGACTTGTTTTTTTCAATGTTGTATTGAATGTTGCATTAGTCCGGTTTGCTTTGCCATCACTTTTGAAATCTTAATAATTTACTATATATGAAGCTTTCATCTTACAGAAAGAACATCACCCCAAGAGACAGGAATGTAGGTGGACATCACGTTGCTTCTACAATATTGTCCAGGTGCATTAAATAGAAGCTCTGTCGTCTAATTCATCTCTTCTTGAAGTGGTGGTACAGCATAATGTTTTAAAATGAAAGCTGTGTGCTAGAACGTGCTTCCTTTTTATAATAATAATAATAATAATAATAATAATAATAATAATAATAATAATAATATTGCATTTATAAAGTGCCTTTCAGGACAAGTCATCACAAAGCGCTGTACATAAGGACACAAATAAAAACAAAAAATACAGTAAGAAAAATCTCAAACATTAAATCTAAAAAAAAAAAAAAAAAAAAAAACTGTTTAAACAAATACTGTTTAAACAAAGTCCCTAAGTTCTTTGAGAAGGGCATTCCACAACCTAGGGGCAAAGGAAGCCCTATCACCCACAGTTCGTAGTCTGGTCGTGGGGACATATATGAGTCAAACATCAGTCAACCGTAAATTGCATCTAGGGGTATAAATAGACAAAAGGTCAGTTACATAAGGGGGTGTTGCCAATTTAGCGATTTTGTCGCCAGATCCAGCTATTTGGGGGGTTTCCTAGCGAAAAAAAAAAATTGTCAAAGCGACTAGCGACAAATCTAGCGACTTTAACTGCAGAGAACATGGATTTTCAAAGAAATAAGACGCGAAATTGTATCATCACAACATATGTTACACGCAGCTCAATACACCACGCTTCTCTTCTCTTGAAGTAGTTAGTAGTGGCGGCGTTGTTCACGTACTGTAGATTTCCACAGATCTGCATAGTTCTGAGCATAATGGCAGATATGCGCGTTCTTTGAGGGCTGCTGCGTGACGTCACTCAACTCCACCCGCAGAAATCTGTGCAGATCCTGCACAGCCCAGCACAGCTTTGAAAAGTTGCAGCGAGCTGGTTGCGGCTGTGAACCAAACAGATGACGAGTGACCTGCTAATCGTAATGCGAATAACTACTACAGCGACATCAATTATTTAAACAAACGAATAGAATGTTAAAGAATGTACTAATTCAGTGATAAGTGATGTATAATGTTACAATAAAATAAATTACATAAGACTAGCTCTGTATAGATTATCTGTATAGATAATCTAGACAAATGTAAATAGGACGTTTAAAAATGATCAACCATCATTAATGCATTTTATATTGTTTATATTGGTGTTTACTCTGGTTAAGCGATTCCAAGAGGAGTGGTAAATTGTCTAGCGATATTTCTGGTGACTTTAGAATGTCTAAATAGTGACATCTAGCGACTGTGTGTGTGTGTCTGTGTGCTTTCTCTGGCGACTTCCTGCTTTGTGGAGTTGGCAACACTGCCTTCAAGGCCTTACAAGTTAATTGCAAGCTTTTAAAATCAAATTGAAACTTAGCAGGAATTCAATGTAAGGATTCCAGAACAGGGGTAGTTGTGAACAGAATGCAATTTGTTTAGGGTGTTCTTGGAAACCCCACCAAGCCAGGCATTACAGTAGTCTGGACAAGACAAAGGCATGGACCAGTTTCTCTGCAGCAGGAATAGAGAGAACAGGGCGTAGCCAGGTGATATTCCTAAAATGGAAAAAGGACATCTTGGTGATATACTGTACATGAGGCTCAAAAGTTAGGGTCAAAAATGACCCCCAGATTTTTCATTTTAGAGCAAAACTATCTCTGCCAATAGCCATGCTTAAACTTAGTGTCATAAGCGTAGAGATGGAAATTCACAACTTGTACTACTATGGAAATTCCTACATGACTGTGAACATGAACACACACACACACACACACACACACACACACACACACACACACACATTATATATATATATATATATATATATATATATATATATATATATATATATATATATATATATAAACTGTGTTACAACATGGAATCAAATGGATTTAATTAGGAGTTTTTGCCACTGATCAACACAAAAAAGTCCATAATGTCAAAGTGAAAAATAAAATCTACAAATTGTTCTAAATTAACAAATACAAAACAGAAAATAATGGATTGCATAAGTATTCACCCCCTTGAGTCAATATTTGGTAGAGGCGCTTTTGGCAACAATTACAGCCATGAGTATTTGGATAAGTCTCTACCAGCTTTGCACACCTGGACACTACAATTTTTGCCCATTCTTCTTTGTAAAATTGCTCAAGCTCCGTCAATTTGGATGGGGACCTTTGGTGAAAAGCAATTTTCAACTCTTTCCACATATTCTCAGGCTTTGACTGGGCCACTCCAGGACATTGACCTTTTTGTTTTTAAGCCACTCCACTTTGGTTTGGCTGTATGTTTGGGGTCACTGTCCTGCTGGAAGATGAATCTTCTCCCAAGTCCCAGGTCTCTTGCAGACTTCAACAGGTTTTCCTCCACGATTTCTCTGTACTTTGCTGTATCTATTTTACCCTCTATCTTCACAAACTTTCCAGACCCTGATGCAGAGAAGCATCCCCATAGCATGATGCTGCCACCACCATGCTTCACGGTAGGGATGGTGTTCTCAGGATGATGTGTGGTGTTAGGCTTGGCCAAACATAGCTCTTAGTGTTGAGGCCAAAAAGCTCTATTTTGGACTCATAAGACCATAGAATCTTCTTCCACTTGGTCTCAGAGTCTCCCACATGCCTTCTGGCAAACTCTAGCCGAGATTTGATGTAAATGTTTTTCAACAATGGCTTTCTTTTTGCCATTCTCCCATAAAGGCCAGTTTTGTGAAGCACCCGGGCTATTGTTGCCGTATGCACAGTGTCTCCCAGATCAGTCGTGGAAGACTGTAAATCCTTTAGAGTTGCCATAGACCTCTTGGTGGTCACCCTGACTAGTGCCCTTCTCTCCCGGATACTCAGTTTTTGAGGACAGTCTGTACTAGACAGATTCACAGTTGTGCCATATTCTCTCCATTTCTTAATAATGGACTTTACTGTGCTCCGGGGGATATTCAATGCCTTGGAAATGTTCTTATATCCTACCCCTGATTGGTGCTTTTGAAGAACCATATTCCAGATTTCCTTTGTCTTCATGATGTAGTTTTTGTTAGGAAATGTACTAACCAGCTGTGGGACCTCCCAGAGACAAGTGTATTTAATCTAGAATCATGTGAAACACCTTAATTGCACACAGGTGGACTCCATTCAACTAATTATGTGACTTCTAAAGACAATTGGTTGCACCAGAGCTTATTTAGGTGTGTAATAGCAAAGGGGGTGAATAATTATGCGATCTCAAATTATTTCATTTATATATATATATATATATATATATACACACACACACACACACACACACACACATACTATTACTGTTTAAAAGTAATGAGTGTGTATTTGCTGAATATTATTTACACAGTTTTAAAACAAATTGGCTATGTCATTTAAAGAGGCAAAACGCATGAGCCATGTAGTAATGGGTAAAGTTAGTGTTTGCATACTGGAATCCGGAAGGTTTCCTATAACACCTGTAGATATGCTTTTGGGTGACTTTATCCAGTCTCATCTATCCCGACAGCTGCTGGCAAAATGCAGTGTGCGTTGCAAGTTTCCTGCGGCAGGCATCAAATGGAAATAATTGGCCATGAAAGTAAATTGAAAAGAAAAATGTGAGGCAAGTGGAATGGACAGGAAACAGCTTTAAAATGGCAGGCTGACTGACCGTCTCCTTTTAGAGCAGCTTCTAGTGTGTGCCAGCCAGCTCTTGTGTGCCAGACAGCTGTTGTCATAAAAAATCCATACAGCTCCACAAACCACTTCACAGGTTCTCAAGGAAGACAGCTCTCCTGCCTGCCTTTCCCTCTAGCAACGATATAATGGAGAATATACAGCGGTGTCCAGAAGTACTGACACCCAATGGTTTCAAATTCTGTTCCCCCTTTCTACAAAACTGAACACCTGACAGTAAAAGGACAAACAATAAAACTATTGTATTATGTATAAGGTATAAACGGATATTGTAAAGCTACAGTAAAAAGTATATAAATGAAATGGTTTCCAGGACTCTGACTGCACTGTTACAAGCTAATTGTAAACTTCACCCTTCATCTCAACCAATGAGATTCTGAGTAGACCCGTCATTATGCTGCATTAGCTAACGGGACTTTAGAATCTTGAACTTGTTTTAAACTGCAAAATAAATGTCAAGCTGCCAGTTAAAAATGTCTTAAAAAAACATTATTTTCTAATAGCATTAACACCATATGCAGCAGCCATTGCCTGTAGATAACAGACCTAGTCATTAGTTAATGCCCTTACTTTCAACTTGTTTTTTTTTTTTGTTTGTTTTTTTGCACGATTATTCTGGTACCCAATGATCCCGGAACATCGCCATTTTGTTTGAACATTAGTGCACCTTTTTGCACTGGATTTGTACACAGGATAAGATTTACTGGAATCTTGATAAATCCGTAACAGTGATTGTTCTGTTATTTATACATGATTTATAATTTGCAGTATCTGCATATTCCACATTTAAAGTATAAGCAAAGAACCAAAAGATTTTCAACAAAGTAAAAAAGGTGGCGAGTGATACTGTATATTACTGTTTCAAACCTGATCAGAGCATTAAATGTAAGATATACATTCCAATACAGTCAGTAAGGTTACTAAAGTTAAGGCAAGGCACATTTACTAATCCCATATGTCTGGAAAGGATATGCTGAAATATGTTCAAATAAAACAAGTAACTGCAATGGGTAAAATCAGAGTCAAGTAACTGCAATGGGTAATATCAGAGTCAAGTAACTGCTATGGGTAATATCAGAAACAAGGCTTTTTATTTTATATAAAACATCCTGGGAATTTATCATTATAATAATAATAATTGCTGATTTTTCAGGTAAATATTGGGGGCATGTAGCAGGAAGGGCTGCAATGATGATGTCAGACCAGGAACTGAAACAGAAACACAAATACAACGGGACAAAACGGCGTGGCTGCGCTTGTATTTAATTCAAAATAAAAAATTTAAACAAAACCAAATCACTGACATCAAAGCAAAGGGCACATTGCTCAAAGTAAAATAACACGCACAATAATAATACTTATTATCAAATTACCAAAACCAGTACCATGGTTTGCTCTTACTCCTCTACAACTCTCCTCAGCACATTCCCACAGGCTACTCGGGATGGGGATTCAACCCCATCCATGCCAACCACATTTTTTTTACGAGACTGGCTTCTTGACGGTCTCAAAACAACAATGATGTACAGTTTCATCCACCCGCACACAAATACACACAATTATAATACTAATAACAATGATACTACAATACAAATAATATACAAACATAAATACTATGCACAAGGGGTGGGCACCCTGTCACAGGGCAATACTTGGGGACGGTCGTAAAAGCAGCTCACTTGCTTGTAATCTGTAAGAATGCAAACCGTGTAAAGCTAGTGAAGCTAACCTGTATCGGCACTGTACTTAAGTTCAGTATGTCAAACAGCCCCATATTAAACAAAAGCTATTTTCTTATTATAAAAATGTATCTACTGAATGCAAAGTCATGGACTTTCTTGGTGTAAATGAGTATTTCCACATGCTTGGGGCCAAATTTTGGGTGAAAATACCAACCTACAGGTATTGTTAAACCCGGTAAAAACCAGTAGAAACTGAGAATACAGATCCTTTTCTAAGGATGGCTTGCACTTTACACAGTCCAGTCTACTAGAGCAACAGCAGCTCTTTGCCAACACAGCACCTCTCTGCTGCACCTCTCAGTTATCAATCAATGCTGACAACGCCAAGATGAAAGCAGACAGCTCCCTGTGCTGATGTCGGCATGCATGCTTTTAATAATACAGCATTAGCAATAAAGAGGCAGCCCTTGTTTGCCATTGTGTGAGTAAACATCTCTGTGTACCCAAGCTTTCGGCTTGTGCAGAGGTAAAACAACAACACAGAGATTATTGATTTCAGGTCAGGAGCACTGGAAACGTTTGCTGAAATTAGAGCTTTCCTTAAAGAAATTAGAACCTCGATTGTCAGATATGGTGAGTCACTCAATCAAATTCTGATGAAAAAGGGGAATTTGAAATGTCAGTCAAAATGAGCGTCAAGTTTAATTCTGAGAAATAAATAAATAAATAAAAATCAAGGCACTTGTTTAAATACTAATATGTCTTTTTTACATACAGAGTGAACTGTCAAATTAAGTTTGGAAGTTTGGCATAATGGTTTTATTACCTTCTAGAACAAAAAGCATACAGTATTTTCAGTTTACACGGTAGAAGGAAGGCCATTTGTAGTGTGGGTTTGTGAGACTTTAAGACCGCATGATATTTAAAAAAAAAAAAAAAAAACAGAACCCCATAGGAAATACCTGAATTCTTTTTACTTTGAATTTAGTTAACAGGTGTTTTTTTTTTTGTTTTTTTTTGCTGCGTTCAGCAAATTTGTAATAAAATACTTAGGGCCATATTTTCAAAGTGTTTGCTCTAGTTGATAATTTTTTGGGTAAAATGTCTGTTCATTTTACAAAATTAGAACCAAGTAAGTAACATTGATGTAAAATGTTCTCCTTTCAAAAATAGGAGTTAATTCAAGAATGGAGGAAACGCTTTGAAAATATGGCCCGTAGTACCTTTGCATGCAATTGTACGTAGAGATATTCTAATACATATCTGACTTCTTCCTCTCTCTCCAGTCCAAACTGTTGAGACACATAATTCACTTTTAAAAGTAGACGAGGTGTCAGTGAAGAGCATTGTGATATTACATTCTATTCTGTAATGACAAGATTACATTGGAACATTGACTGGGTGTCATAAATCAGCTGCACGCCTCTCTTCCCAGGCTCTGTACCTTAATTCCTACCTTCGCCTGCACCGGGAAAAGCCTAATTTACACCTTGACAAGCACAATTACCAACACGACACATATTTCAGTGAAGTCCGCACACCCTTTAGTTAGCTTTATCAAAACAATCATTAATGCAGCCCTGAAAGCATTTCAGAAAATATAACAATACATTCAGGCTGATTTGGTTTCACACAGGGAAATATGAAATATGTCAGCTGTGTTTATTTGCAGAAGTTTCATCAATCACAGTTCAGTACCTTCAAGTCCAGAGTGATACAAATTTACCATTTCTCGGTCCAACTGATTTGTCTTCTAAAATTAATTTATTAAATACAAAAGAAATTCAAACATTCTGCATTCTTGTGTGTTTGAGCTGTAGGGTTCATAAAGTCGCTTGCTTGTCTAGCCAAAGTAGAGTGTTGACTTTGGTAATCAAATTATGTATTGAATATTATGCAAATGATCCTTTTACCCTTTCTTTCTTTGCAGGTGGATATTTCAAAATGAAAATGGAATTTTAATCGGCAAATTTGTACTTGCTTTATGCGAAATGGTAGATGTTAGCTCTGTTTTGTCATACATATATCCAACATAGTGGTATTGAGCAAGATAAGACATTTGTAGGGTGAATACTTTGGCATCAGGTGCAACATCAGGCATGAAAGACAGACAAAATACTAGATATCAGGTTGATCTAGATTACTACAGAAACAAAAAGCATACAGTGGAGGTTAGGAATGAAATCAATTAAAGGAAAGAGGATAGCTGGTATCTCCAACCGGGCGTTCATCTCTGTCGAAGAGGGCTGTTTGAACTGTACAGGTGTTTAACTGAAAAACAGATAAACTTTCTTTTATCATTTTTAAAATCTCCTGGAAAACTTTCCACGTCAACTTAAGATGGAGGATTCCGATTTGCTCCTCTTAAAACGGCTATTACCTTATGTTGTAGCATTTTTCATATAGGCCTACATTTATTAAATAGAGCCTCTGGAACCCAGTTTAACAAAACATGTACATGTTGGACAAAATATTGGAAACAGCTACTACATGTAGCTCACACATGTGTAAATCTCCCAGTTGGAAGTTAGTCGGTATTAGTCCAGGCAAACTTTGACAGAGACATGATAGAAGGGTTTGGGAGGGCAAATGCTTAGCAAGGGGCATGCTGGAGAACACAATTTTCACCCCAAACTTCTCTGAAGGCAGAAATCCTTGTGGCATGGATTTCAAGTTGACAGTTTTATGTCCAACCCTGTGTACAACTGTTATTCTACATTTCAAGATATCTATGTTGATATAACATAATATTAATGCAGTTGGCTGTGATAACATCCTTTTTTGTAAGATTTAAGCATGACATAATGGTCCCTGAAGTTAGTGAGATTAACTGCCAAAACCTACGGAATTAAACCGTCATCCTTACCCTTTGCAAGCCAACAAACAGACTGCAGAATAATTCTTTACACTCATTGTTATGTGTCATACCCAGAGTAGCCTTAGAGGCAGATTAACAGGTACAATCAATGCCTTTTCAGTGACTAACACATGGAAAGTGTTATTCAGATAAATGCAAGGCCTGCCAATTTGTAATATGTTGTCAGAACAGTTTAACTGATAGTGCACATTGCAGGTTCTGAGCATAAAGTTGCGAAATCTCACAAAAAGATGACATTTCTATTGGAAAACATCAAGCTCAACTCCAGCTCTGATCTTGGCTCTCATATTTGAAGTTGGCTCAGATACAGAAAGCTGTTCTGAGCTCAGTCGATCTGGACTGGATTTATTACACCTTGTGAGTAAGCGCTGCTCTGGTGCACATATTCAAACACTTATCTTCAAGTTGAATGTTTCAACAGATGGACAAAATATGTAAGTTAGTTAACATGCATCCCTCGCTACAGCTGTAAATACAACATTTTGATGAAAAATAAGACAATTGTCTACATCAGTCATATGAACGATTTTAAAACTCTGTATTATAAAGATTCATCACAACCTGTAGATACACAACAATAACCTATACTGACATCTCCAGACAATGTTCATACATCCCAGACTCTGATTCTCACAATAACTTGTTCTAAAGTATGGCCTAAATAAAGTCTCATCACAACACAAATGGGAAAGACACCCATCCACTCATTTGCTTAAATTTGGCTACTTAAATTTTGGGCATGTTATTTCAACAACCCCCCCCCCCCCCCCCCCTCAAATAAATCTCAGCAGCAGATGTGATAAAACAAGATTTCCATTAACTTGGAATATGTGCAGAACTTATTTGAATCATTATAGTTAGGAATTTGTTCCAAAAAGAATAAAACTCATAAGCTGTGTTAGTTTTTTTTTTTTTTTGTTATTTGGAGGTGATTGATGGAAGACATAGCCAGACTAGCCAGACTGATTTAACCAGTGAATAAATGTATTTTAGAAGGGTCAAGCAAATGTGGTCAGTACAAAAGCTGCCGTCTTTCATCTGCTGTCTCCTTAAATAACTTGCTCCATAAAATACTTCTCAATTACTGTGTCGTTACCATTCCACTGTCCTGCTGCTGAATCTTCCTAAAGCTCTTCTGAGGTTTGCAGTCATGTACAATACAGCTTGGACATTTCTGATTTAACAGGCCAGTCAAGGCAACTTTTCTATAATCTGTTAACACATCCGCCCCAGTAAACTGTTGAGACTAAAAACTTTAAACCCACAGCAGGCTTTGCCTCTCTACAAATGACTCTCTTTTAATGAAAGCAAATATAATATGAATTATCTGCCATCAAAGGATATAACTTACTGCACTACTAGCACACACAAGGATAACTTCTACTTATAGTTAAGATGACACCTGCTGGCACGGGCAGCCCATGTTCTTCAATACCCTGGTAAAATTGTACTTCAGTGTTTGTAACCTTCCCTGCTAAGGTCTGCTGAGCTTGCTGCTGCCTGACTTACATGCTTGGAAGTTTCAATGTGCTTTTTGAAGTCATTCACTCTAGAATTCCCAATGTCTTCAGACAGACAAGACAGATTGCATATTCATGAGAAAATCTATTTTTCCTAGAAAACAATTGCTCCAGTCTGGGTTGTATTTGCATCTGTAACGGCACCAATTCTTAGGATTTTCTGACGTGATTAACGTGTCTCAGTGGTGTCGTTAGACCAGAAGGAGAAAAACCAAGAGATCTGGGAGCACGATCGCAAGATTGCGAGCAGGTCTTATTTACAATTAGAAATCACGTAGTTGCCAATACTGCATTCGGTACTAAAGCCGGAACATTCAAAAGCATTCTTGCTGCGGCCGACCAGATCAACACCCAAGCAGATTGATTGACATTTTTAATTTGCACAATTCTGTATACTTTCTTATGTGCTGTTGACCCAGACATGCTTTGATCTTAATGCATGTAATGAAATTAGGTCTCAACCATTGGTTGTTCAGTTATAGAATGTCAGCAACCAATGAGAATGCAGGAAATTTCCAAGCTAATTTTTAACCCCCCCCCCCCCCCGATTCACAGTTAAGGTGCAGAATTAAGTGGTTGCCACTAAATTTGACGAAAATAAAATGTAATCTACAAAGTTGCAGGAAGGAGCAGGTAAATGATTTGGTCTTTGTACCTTTGAGCTTGCCAGTTTTGTTTGCATTGAAATACCCAATCCACCCCCATCTTAAACAAGAGAGCTGATTAGTCAGTTTTTTTTTTTTTTTTTTTTTTTTTTTTTTTTTACACCCAATTTACCTAATTAAGAAAAGAAGAATCCCACTAATTGGCACTAAACCAGCAAAAAGGCAGATTTCTTCTATGGTTTAAGCAGCTGATACAATGGTCCCACAGCTCCCTCTAAACTGTGAATAAACTGTTCTACAAGAGCCAGTCATTATAAGAAGCTTGGTGGCGTAGTAAGCTACCATATCAGAACCACTGGGCACTATGACTTCCAACTCCACTGTACTCTGCTTATGAGCAGTATTGAGGAGTAATACATTGCGTGCAACACAATGCTAGTCACACTACATTTTTTTCAGTAACTTGTAACTAATGATTCCTTATTCAGACAGGTAACAAAACGCGGTAACGGATTAGATTTAAATGCAAAAAATAACGTAGTTACTTTTTAAAAGGACTATAGCGAATGCCTAACATGGAAATCAGAAAGAGCTTCAACACTGCAATTCAAACCTAAAAGTCAAATGTTACATGAACGCACTTTTCATATTGTCTTGTGATACTGTGCCTCAGAAATAACTATTTGTAACTGCGACTTTTTTCAAAGTAATAGTTAATGTTGTAATGCTTTTTTATTTACTTTATCATATTTCTATTCTCTCCGCGGTCCAGACGTGAACCGCAGACTCCTCTGCACAAAAGGCAGGCATGCTGCAGTTACGCCTATTCGGCCAGTAGGGGTCATTTGTTGCAATGTAACGAGTTACAATTCTGTTCAGGTAACCTGTAATGTAACAGATAACTTTAAAAGTAACTCCCCCAACACTGCTCATGATTAATGAACTGATAATGATAGCTCAATTCTCTAAGGTTTGTTACAGTTTGTAATAGCTCTTCACATTAATAAATGTCTTTTGTTTTTTTTGTATTTATCTAATTAGTGACTGGTGGCCTCTTCTCAAGCTGCACTCTTAGCTTTAGCAGCCACCCAGTCAACTCATTCAAGCAGCCCAGCTTAGACTGGATATGGAACACAGATAAATACCCAACACAGCTTGCACTTCTATTTCAAGGCACACCTTGATCCCCGCAAGTAATGTGGCACTGGTTGTTGTAGTGATTCAGGATCGCAGTTCTTCAGGCGATAAGATTCCCTGGCATCGACAGCAACATCTGTTGACCTGCTTCAGGTAATTTGCTCCCTGTGTGATCACTACCTAATCCAACCGACCCAAGCCAAAGAAAATATCTGGCTCTGCGTAAGCAATTCTGTATGTTATTGGAACCAATTGAAAGACTTAAATCTTTTCCATTTTATATTGTGTTGAATGTATATTGTGTTGTTTTCTGCACTCTGAACTTCCTTTCCAAAATACTGTTAGGAAACAATTGGGTGCTATAGATCAAAATGTAATTGGAACAGCAGCATAGGTACAATGGCTAGAATGGATATTTTAAAAGGGCTGCAAGTTTAACAGTATTAGTATTATTTGGTTTTAAGTGGCCTCCCAGTCCCTCAGCTCTAACCACTGGGCCACACTGCTTGCCAGCTCCTCAACTCTAGTTACTTGACAACACTGTTTTCTGAACTCTCTGCTAAAATCAGTAGGTCAATCTGCCATCTAGATCCTGGGCTCTAAACACTGGACCACACTGCTTCAATAACTTCAATAAAACCAAATAATACTAACACTGTCCCCCATCTATCTTATAATGAGAGGCTGTTCCTGCATGCATTCTGAATTTTACACAAAAATTCCTTCACAAAATAACAGGGCAAGGCCCACTCTGAGAAAGTCCAATGTGAGAGATTAGTATGACATGTACGAGTGAAGACACTTTCAGCTAATGTATTGCTGTGGAGTTGTTTAAACATGTATCCCACCTTACCAGACACAATCAAATAACATTGTTTCAATAACTGGTCAATAATCAGCTCTTTTGTGCATGAGACTGTTTTGACCGCTTTCTCTAAGCCCGGTTTCAATGAGAGTCAGAGGCTTTGGAAAGCCCAGCGCTTTCACTAAGCCCGATTTCAATGAGAGTCAGAGGCTTTGGAAAACCTCACAGGAACTGTTTAAATCTAGCCATGTTTAAAACACAGGGCACTCATTTAAATTAATGCATTTCTGCGTCATTCTTCATTTTTTTAGAAATAAAAAGAACAAGAAACCTTGCTCTCAACCCAGTAATAAAACCGTTTGCAGACTCTCAGATCCTGAAATCACTCCCCAAAGGACATTAAACTGAGGTAACTGCAAACAATCTCATTCAAGGAGTGATAGCCAAGGCTTTAAAATCTATGTTCCTGTTGCTTTTTAGTGTGAGCAAACCTCCCTCTAATTGTAATGAAAATCTTTTGCTCGTACAGCATGCACATATTTTTAAAGAACAGTGTACAGTTTGGCTACCAAACAGAAAATAGCCTGGCTGATTGGCATTACCAGACACTTCTTAGTAGCTCTAAGCTCTTCTACTGTTAATATGTCATCTACCATATGGTCACAACACTGAAGATAAGGGAAAATATGCTGCTTTCTGGTACTTCCTATGCTGTAATGCACACAGTCCAATTGCAGCTGGACTATGAGTGAAATTAATCTTCAGAACAGGATCTAACTTGGGCACAGGGAAGCAAAAGTTGTGTTTGAATAATCAGTGTTTAAAATAAATAAATAAATAAATAAAAACACCAGACTAATAAGCGCTAAGCAAATCTTTTTTTTTCCTTTTTTTTCTGAAAGGCCTTTTGGCTCCACGCTAAATAACACCCTGGATAAAGAAAGTATCCCATAGAACACCATGGTGGTTCAACGAAAAGAAAAAACAACTTCAATGAGAATGGCATGATCTTGCTCACACAATAGCACCTTATGAAAAGCCAGTCTGCTTGTTTTCAGTGGCTAGTATCAAGTTTCACTTGCACTAAAATGCTACCACTCTCAGCCACCTTGTGTGTAGTGGGGGATGGTGAAGAACACAGTATTGTTTCATTAGAGTCAGTCCCCACATGTATATTTGATGTTTCCAGACAACCAGGGAAACTGTACTGTCTTATGAATATCTGAAAGCACAATGGGACCTTGAAAATATTGCTGACATTCACCTTGTATTCACACCACATTCTTTGAGAAAACGTAGCTATGACATTATAAAATTGCAGAATCACTGCTGACTCATTTTTCACGAAATCTACAAATAGGCCAGACTTGCTGTGTTTTGAAAAGGGAAACCGTTCATGCAAAGGACTAATACAGTAATAATAATCATTTTTAAAACCTGTGTTTTATTTAGAAGCCAGGTGTTCAGCATGTAGATTCAGTGAATGTAGTTGTCCACATCCATAAGGGTAATGCCACTATTGAAATTATTGCTATTCAGAACCTTTAAGGAGACTGACCAGAATATCCCCCCCCCCCCCCCCCCCCCCCCCCAAGTACAGGTCTGCTGTTTGCAACCCCCCCCCCCCCCCCCCCCCCCCCCCCCCCCCCCCCCCCCCCACCCCCACCCACCCCCCCACCCCACCCCCCCCACCCCCAACATTATAAAGCAACGACACAAAAAAACGCGTAAACACCGACTTTAAACAGACCACATACACGCGCTAAAGAGTTCATAGCACGTTTTCCCTCGATCAGAATATCCCCCCCCCCCCCCCCCAAGTACAGGTCTGCTGTTTGCAAATACAGAATGACCTTCAGAAATGTATAAAAGCAATTTAAAAAAGCGTGAAACACCGACTTTAAACAGACCACATACAGCCCGCGCTAAAGAGTTCAAACAAGCACATATTCTTGTTAATGCATTGTGTTCTTTCATAGTTGCTAGTACAAAACAAAGGTAATCCATGGTAATAGTTTTGGAGGCCTACCTCAAACAGTAGTGTGAGAACATTTCTTCTGGGCAGGCACAACCACACACATACACTTTTTGATAACACTTTATTTTGAGTGACATAAATTAATACAATCTGCTGAAGTTTAGTTACATGTTAACAAACTGTCAACAGATATGCCACTCATCTGTGTATTTATCATTAGACTGCCATTGGAGCTCATATTTCATATGTACCCTTACAGAAATGTCCTATAGGATCCTATATTGGTATAAAAGGACATTATGGAACTAAAAAGGTTTTTTAGAGAAATCATAAAGGATTCTTTTAAAAAAATGTCCTCCTATAGTACTCACAAGGGTCTCCCTACAGTAGTACTATAGGACTAAAAAGGTTTTAAAGAAATCCTATAGGATATTTTAAAGGACTTGACCAATTTGCTATAGGACTTTCTATAGGTTATTTCTGTAAAGGTATGTTAGGTACCGTATGTTGTTTGAGGCTTGGTAGTTTGATGCTCCTGTAAAAAATACAAGACATACAATCACAAAAACAGGTATGTAAAGCTACTATTAGTATTATTATTATTATTATTACTACTACTATTATTATTTTTTTATTTAGCAGATGCCTTTATCCAAGACGACTTACAGGGTGTGTGAACAAGGAGGTTAAGTGATTTGCTAAAGGTCACTCAGTGAGCGAGTCAGGATTTGAGTCAGGATTTGAGCCAGGGACTTCCTGGTCATAAGCACCGGACCACACAGCCTCCTATTTTTATTCATACAATCGTTACAATTTGAAAACGTGATTGTGAATGGCAATCATTAAATACACTATTTAGATAGTGTATAGCAGGAAACTACGTCTCAAAAAAACATACAGTACTTAACATATATATGAAATATGAGCTCAATGACAGTATAATGATAGATCCACAGAAGCATGGCATATTATTGACTGCTTATCAACATGTCACTAAACTTCAGCAAATGGTTAATTGCATATTAATTAAATACTCCAAAAATGCCATTTAAAATAAAGCGTTACCCACTTTTTTTGTTACAGTTATTTATAAATGCTGTTACATGAACAAATACAAAATATAGTAGGCCTACATACTACCTATAAGAAACTAGAAATTGAAATGCAGTCGTTACGGAAATGGACATTTTTCCCACCAAATAATTTCCAAGTAGTGTTTGTTCGAATATCCCAGCATTATGAATAACCACCTGCATGAAAAGATAGCAATGAGCACAGACCAGTTCAAACTATCAGTAACCTAACTGGGATGCCTTGACATTATCCAACCACAACATTTATTCTGCACAGTGGTCTGGAGCACGATTGTAATTGTAGAGCAGAAAGGCTCCACTTTGCTTACAATAAGCTGATGTTTTAATACATTCAGTTCAGGAAGTGTTTTGACAAGTGAATGGATGCTGAAACAGCCTGCTTTTCTCATGCAATGCACTATGAAACAGCTCTTTGTTCACAGTGGACTTTGCTTAACAGCCTAATAAGAGGCATAATCAAGAGGCTTGAGAGCTAGAAGGGTTTGTGTTGTCCTTAAACCTGATGGCAGAATTGTATAGCATCCAAGCTAAAACAGCAATACCACAATATCCAACTGCAGCCTTTATTTAACTTGTCATCCCTGCAATGCTATAGAACTAGGGTAAGCACACATTTACACAAGCCACGTGTCAACAGGGTGTAGGGCACCATGGACAGCCAGAGTTGAACCGATTCGATTAGGCACACTGCATGTGATGCTTCTTCAGAGTTTAGTTCCTAATGCCTTAATGGACATTAGCGGTTGAAATCTACTGTACATCAGTCTTTTCTCCAGAAACATTTTTGAAACATTCTCATGAAACATCAGTACGTTGTGCCATCTTTCATGTAAATGACTGCCATAGCTGCTCTCTTGCCCTTCATGACTGAATTTTGTTTTTGTATCGTTTGGCCTTTGCATCGTTTTAGCCCTGTGTATTTTATTAATATGGTGTAGAATTGTCTCTATTTTTATTGTAGATTGCAGCAACAATGCAGACTTGTGTAGAATAGCATTTTTTGTAGGTGCATTTTTATTTGGCCTTTGCATCAGTTTGGGCCTGTTGTTTGAAACTAGTTTCGTGTTCTATATGTGGAGCACTTTGAGATACACAAAAAATGGGTTGTTTGTTGCGGTTCACTTTTATACATTACAGAACACACAGCAGAATACTTGCAGAACAAAACAGTCACTCATGTTGGAATAAGAATGTATACAGTACATATGTTTAGGTTCCTGTCTGGACATAGTCAAAATGAGGGAGCAATTTACTGTAGATACAAGTGGAAGAAATAGAAGCAAAGGGAGAAGGATTTCCAACGCAGGCAGCCTTCTCCCTCTGCTTAGTGCTGTGAAAACATGTCACTCTGCTGGGGAGCCTGGTTATCATCCAGCTTTACAAGTATACCTCCAGCCATGCTGTAACAAAGCAGCTGGAGGCAGCTGCTTCAGGAACAGGACAAACACTTAATAAAACTTGAAAATCACCATGCACACAGGGTCTGCACAGAAGAACAAGAGGATAGCGTTTTACAGGCGGGGAAGTTTGGCAGGTGTGGCACGTCTTTTAACATGTGACGGTTTAGCTGTATTGACTTAGTGCTACAAAAACACTAGTCACCCGACACCCAGGTTTACAAAGCTGATTTATCTGCTATTTAAATTAACCTTATGGTGTACCCAATTGTGTTGTGTTTTCACCCGATCAATAAACCCTACCATGTTGTAATGGATCTCCTCCTAGTGACTGATGAATTAATAAATACTGACATCAGCATACAACATACTTACTTTGCGACTGCACAGTGTGTTCTTTAGCTGAATGGTTAGACATACCGTATGGGTTACAGTTCTTTTCTAGTCTTTGCCTTTCTAATTAATTCAACAGGCTAAGATGCCAATTCATTACAATGTGACACACCTGATCCCTCTTGTACACAAAGCTGTCAAATGGACTTTCCTCCAAATTGCTCAGACTTTTTTCCCTAGAGCTAAATTTTTTTGTGATTATTTTTTGAGCATCTGAAAAAGTTGCTGTGTCAGTTGTGACAAACTGAGTGGTGATTCTGTGGTGCAAAAGGCCCCCTTGACACAAGCTTGATCCAATCTATTCTACCTGGTGATGTCAATAGGTAGTAAGGGGTTAACCTGATTCTTTTTTTTTTTCAAAGGAGCAGTTACTGTTCAAACCATGGAAATAACCTTGAAGCAGACAAGGAAACTCAGTTATCAGAGAAATCCTGACACTCACCCCACCCCCCTCCAGTTCAGCCCATCCAGCAGAAATTGGATATTAACTACAGTACTACATTCATAATAGAGGATACACCATGAACATTTATATAGTACTGTAGTTATTCCACAGCTCTCTAATGAGTGAAATAACTATTAACAAGCAAAATGTATACAAAAGGTTTGATATTCAAATCTATATTTAAAAGGAATTCAGGGAATTATTACCAGATCAAGACCAGTGCGATTAATTTATTCTGTCATTGGATTTGAATGAATGAAATAGATTCCAGTTATATGATGGTAGGTCTCTCGGCACTTGTTGTAAAATATACTGATATTTAACTTGGTATTTCACTTTATCCTTTTAAGTGTATTGGTGACAGGCTTGAAGTTTAATAGCAAAAGTCTTATTTGTATCTTATCTTCTCAGCAGATAGCTTATTTTTAACTGCAAAGTTTCAGCTTGGTTGCTAACCCACCTGCTCAACACCCTCATTTCCCCAGCAGAGCAGAATAAAGTTAATTCCTTGGTCTTCGATCAAGGAAGTAAGCAGCTGTATCTGTATAACTTCAGATAATACTCCGATTTGCTATAATGAAGTTTCTGCAAGACCTAATTCATTCCTCCGGGAGTTACAATTCAATTGGAGGTTGAAAAAAAAATGTTGGCAGATATGACAAGCGGAAAGATCAATTCAGGATGAGAACAAAATAGATGCCTGGGAGTGTTTACATTTCTATGAACTTGTTTCAGGGGCGGAGTTAGCTTTTCAAGCCAGTGGGGGCAAGTCTTACTCTAAGGGCCCATTGTTAAAATACCGTAGTTGTCTTATAATTTATTGGTGTCTTGATCGTACATTGAAGCAGACGTAGCAGAACTGCTGAATTACTGTTTACTGTACAATGCTAAATTAAGTATATAAATGTTCAAAAACTGTGAAGAGTCAGTACATAAAATAGTTGAAAACATAACAGGAGAATATACAGTGCCTAAATAAAGTCTACACCCCCTTTCAAAATTTACACCTTTTGTTGCCTTAAAGCCTGGAATTAAAATGCATTAAGTTTTTTTTTTTCATTTGTCTACTCATCCTACCCCACAACTTCCAAGTGAAAAAAATATTCTAGAAATTTGTAGAAAATTAATAAAAAAAAAAAAAAACTAAAATAGCTTGGTTGGATAGGTGTCCACCCCCCTTGTAATAGCAATCCTAAATTAGCTCAGGTGTAACCAATCACATTCAAAATCACATACCAAGTTAAGTGGCCTTGTGGCAGAGCAAAGCTCTGCCCTTTTAAATTGGCAGGGATGGGGTTAACTTCCCCTGCCTGCCTGGGTTTATTATGTTCAGGTGGCTGGGGTTGATTAGTTGATTAGGTTGATTAACGATCAATCAGCGCCCAGCCACCTGATATAAAAGGAGGCCTCAGCTTCTCATTTGGGAGAAGGGAGCTGAGGAAGCAGGTTGGTGTTTGTTTTGTGGTTTTTTGAATTTTCTAAATCCAGTGAAGGCATTGCCCAGCCTGGAAACTTTATTTTTGTGAGTTTTGTTTTTGCTTTATTTGTGTTTGAGTATCTGTTATTTTGCCCTTGTGCACTTTATTTTTGTTTATTTATAATAAAATAGTTATTTTTTTGAACTGCAGTCTGTCTCTGGGCCTCTATCCACTCGCCAGCCTGCCACATTTGGTGTTAGGAGCCTCCGTCGTCCCCAGAGCCAGAGAGGGGTGAGGAGCCTCCGTCGTCCCCCAGAGCCAGAGAGGGGTGAGGAGCCGCCGTCGTTCCCAGAGCCAGAGAGGGGTGAGGAGCTGCCGTCGCTCCCAGAGCCAGAGAGGGGTGAGGAGCAGCCGTCGCTCCCAGAGCCAGAGAGGGGTGAGGATCTGCCGTCGCCCCCAGAGCCAGAGAGGGAGGAGGATCTGCTGTCGCTCCCAGAGCGAGAGAGGGAGGAGGATCTGCTGTCGCTCCCAGAGAGAGAGAGGGAGGAGGATCTGCTGTCGCTCCCAGAGCCAGAGAGGGAGGAGGATCTGCTGTCGCTCCCAGAGCCAGAGAGGGAGGAGGATCTGCTGTCGCTCCCAGAGCCAGAGAGGGAGGAGGATCTGCTGTCGCTCCCAGAGCCAGAGAGGGAGGAGGAGCCTCCGTCGCTCCCAGAGCCAGAGAGGGAGTGAGGAGCTGCCGTCGCTCCCAGAGCCAGAGAGGGAGGAGGATCTGCCGTCGCTCCCAGAGCCAGAGAGGGAGGAGGATCTGCTGTCGCTCCCAGAGCCAGAGAGGGAGGAGGATCTGCTGTCGCTCCCAGAGCCAGAGAGGGAGGAGGATCTGCTGTCGCTCCCAGAGCCAGAGAGGGAGGAGGATCTGCTGTCGCTCCCAGAGCCAGAGAGGGAGGAGGATCTGCTGTCGCTCCCAGAGCCAGAGAGAGGGAGGAGGTCGCTGCTGTCGCTCCCAGAGCCAGAGAGGGAGGAGGATCTGCTGTCGCTCCCAGAGCCAGAGAGGGAGGAGGATCTGCTGTCGCTCCCAGAGCCAGAGAGGGAGGAGGATCTGCCGTCGCTCCCAGAGCCAGAGAGGGAGGAGGATCTGCCGTCGCTCCCAGAGCCAGAGAGGGAGGAGGATCTGCCGTCGCTCCCAGAGCCAGAGAGGGAGGAGGAGCCGCCGTCGCTCCCAGAGCCAGGGAGAGGAGCTGCCGTCGCCGCCGCCGATCTCCGTCCTCCCAGAGCCAGAGAGGGAGGAGGATCCGCCGCCGCCGCAGAGCCAGAGGGGGCCGGGGCCGCCGTCGCTCCCCGCCACCAGAGGGAGCCGGGTCGCCGCCGCCGCCACCAGAGGGAGCCGGGCCGCCGCCGCCGCCTCCGCCACCAGAGGGAGCCGGGAGCCAGAGAGGGAGGATCCGCCGCCGCCTCCGCCACCAGAGGGAGCCGGGCCGCCGCCGCCGCCTCCGCCACCAGAGGGAGCCGGGCCGCCGCCTCCGCCTCCGCCACCAGAGGGAGCCGGGCCGCCGCCGCCGCCTCCGCCACCAGAGGGAGCCGGGCCGCCGCCGCCGCCTCCGCCACCAGAGGGAGCCGGGCCGCCGTCGCCGCCTCCGCCACCAGAGGGAGGGAGCCGGGCCGCCGCCGCCGCCTCCGCCACCAGAGGGAGCCGGGCCGCCGCCGCCGCCTCCGCCACCAGAGGGAGCCGGGCCGCCGCCGCCGCCTCCGCCACCAGAGGGAGCCGGGCCGCCGTCGCCGCCTCCGCCACCAGAGGGAGCCGGGCCGCCCGCCGCCTCCGCCACCAGAGGGAGCCGGGCCGCCGCCGCCTCCGCCACCAGAGGGAGCCGGGCCGCCGTCGCCATGCTACCTTGGACATTCGGGGCCCCCTCAACCAAAGAAGGCTTGGGGGCTCCGACATCAACCCCGCCCACCACCACCCACCATAACAGCCCACCCAAGGGACATAATTGGACTCTTGGGGGGAGGAGGGTGGGGGGGGGGGGGGGGGGGAAGGGGGGAGTTGGCCGATTGCGGCCGGTGTACGTTGTACATGGGGGGAGGTGTGTGGCAGAGCAAAGCTCTGCCCTTTTTAAATTGGCAGGGATGGGGTTAACTTCCCCTGCCTGCCTGGGTTTATTATGTTCAGGTGGCTGGGGTTGATTAGTTGATTAGGTTGATTAACGATCAATCAGCGCCCAGCCACCTGATATAAAAGGAGGCCTCAGCTTCTCATTTGGGAGAAGGGAGCTGAGGAAGCAGGTTGGTGTTTGTTTTGTGGTTTTTTGAATTTTCTAAATCCAGTGAAGGCATTGCCCAGCCTGGAAACTTTATTTTTGTGAGTTTTGTTTTTGCTTTATTTGTGTTTGAGTATCTGTTATTTTGCCCTTGTGCACTTTATTTTTGTTTATTTATAATAAAATAGTTATTTTTTTGAACTGCAGTCTGTCTCTGGGCCTCTATCCACTCGCCAGCCTGCCACAGGCCTCCACCTGTGTTAAATTATAGTGATTTACGTGATTTCAGGATAAATTCAGCAGTTCATGTAGGTTCCCTCTGCTGGATAGTGCATTTCAAAGCAAAGACTCAACCATGAGCACCATGTCTATGAGACAAAGTTGTTGAAAGGCACAGATCAGGGGATGGGTATAAAAAAATATCAAAGGCCTTAAATATTCCTTGGAGCATGGTCAAGATGATTATTAAGAAGTGGAAGGTGTATGGCACCACCAAGACCCTGCCGAGATCAGGCCGCCCCTCCAAACTGGATGACCGAGCGAGACTGATCAGAGAGTCTACCAATAGGCCAATGGCAGCAGCTGCAGGCTTTTATGGCCAAGACTGGTCAAAGTGTGCATGTGACTACAATATCTCAAGCACTCCACAAATCTGACCTATACGGTAGGGTGGCAAGAAGGAAGCCATTATTCAAGAAAGCCTATCTTGAATCCCGTTTGAAGTACGCAAAAAAACACTGAGGAGATTATGTAGCCATGTGGCAAAAAGTTTTGTGGTCTGACAAAACTAAAATGGAACTTTTTGGCCTAAGCAAAATGCATGCTGTAGTGCTCATGGTGGGTGATAATTTATTAAAGACAGTGAGTGAAGTGCAGTGATGATCCGGTTTAGTGCTGGCCCAAGGCGACAGCTCCGGATTCGTGCTCTGCTGTCTTGTGATTACAAAAAGACACAGACAGTTACTAAACACACAAACAAACAAAACACTCACAAACCATTTTCTATTTCAAGGGACAATCCCTCAGCCCTTCCTGTTCCTCATATTTTAAACCAAGCGAAGGAAAAGATTAGCGTTTCTCTGGCCCCTTTTATGTTATCCCGCATGACCCCTTGGTAAACGATTGCAGCTGCTTCTATTGCTTCAGCTGCTACCTCATTTACCTTCCAGGTCAATACGTTCCTGCAACAGAGTCTTGCTTCCTTCCAGGCTGACTGACTTCCCGATCTCAGGCAATGCAGGCAGGAGGTGCATCACACAGGGCAAGGCAATCCACACACAGACGGAGGGCAGGCACAAACCCGGCACCTCTTGCACTAAAGCATAGCACTGATACCACTGTACAAAAGAGCCGGGTCTCAGTTAGCCGAGATCGCTATATTTGTGTTAGCGTGGGATGCAGGTACCCCGGCATGCACTCAGTGGACTGTATCCTGGTGAGCAAGTCTGGGGCAGACTTGAGGCTGGCAGGGGAGAGTTTAGAGTGCACAGGGCGAGGCAGCAGCAGGTCTGGTAAGTGATGTAATCCCACTCTAACACCAATATAGTGATCTTTTGTACAGCAGTATCGGCGCTATGCTTTAGTGCAAGAGGTCCCTAGTTCGCTTCTGCCCTCTGCCTGGGTGTGGATTGCCCTTGCCCTGTAAATGCACCTGCCTGCATTAACCGAGATTGCTACAATACTTTAGAAATAATAATTATTATAAATATATTATTATTATTATTATTATTATTATTATTATTATTATATTATTATAATTAGTAGTAGATTAGTAGTAGTAGTAGTAGTAGTAGTATATTATTAGTTATTATTATTATTATTATTATTATTTGTTTATTATAAAACTAAAGTAAGGTTTCACCTCAAGCACAGATTTGTTTCCTTGTGTTAAGGGGTTGAAAGAGTAACAAATTTGCAATAACAACAAAATAAATGAATACATACTTTATTTTTTTATTTATTTTTTTAATAAGGAGGTTAACTATAGTTTTTTCAGGTGCTTTTGACTTTTCTGTATATAGAATTCCGAAATTATTCCACACAATAGAACTCTCAGCTGCTTGCTTTTTCAAATCACTCCTCTCACACAAACAGCACGGCAGAAGAGACAGCAACAGTAAAACGCCAATTATGTAGTCATACAAGCGTCATCACTGGGCTTCTGGGTAGTGTAGTTTTGATAGCAATCCATTATTTTAAATAGGAGAATAACAGCGGTAGACAGTGTTTAAAGACAAAGCAACATTTTGGCCGATTAGATGGGCCCGTGCCAGTTATAGAATTAAGCATATGATGCAAACAGTATTGAAAAATTAAAAATGAAAAAAGACATTGTAATGTGAAGCTACTTGCTCTTGTGTTAATAAATACAGTATCCTGGTGTCCGGAATATATAACGGCCTTAGCAACACTACATATTTCTATCGCAGAAGAGAATTTTTTTTTTTTTTTAATCTCTGCTCCAGATAAGTTCTGCAAGCAAACCAACATTTTCTCTCTGCAGACTGCTCCTATCTCTCCCCAACCCCTGATAGAATGAGAATCTGTCTTAATGGCTTTTCAAATGGAACGGCACCTTTCTGCCCCTGTTCCTGTAGAAACACTGCCCTCAATTTCAGGTGAGCGTCAGCCTAGCGAGACACCGAAATGACTTCCCCAAATCACAGATTCTCTGAGCATTACATTCATTACTTGCAGATATCATTTCAGGAATGATAATGAACATTCAAATGATTCGCATTGTGCTTGTGTAAAATAAATTGACTATCAACTTGTAATTCATTAGAAATAGCTAGAAGCAATACTAGAAGCAATACTCCCAGGGATGTGCCAAAGGAATTATTTGCTGAATGAGGAAAAATAGTCCAAAAGATGCTTTCATAAGCACAATGTACAGCACAAACTTAGATTGGTTGCTAAATCACAAAAACAAGTTTAAATGCAATCTAGATACCACTAAATACATGAATGCACATACAATTAGACAAAATCTCAAAGAAAGAAAGACCACTTTAAAAGTTATACAATTAAAGTGTAGCTAACAAAATCATTCCATAATTTGTTTACACCATGCACATCCATTCACTATGCAGGTCCCAAAGGTGTTGTCTTGAAAGAAACCTGTGTTTCAACAAATTTTCATATTAAAACAACTTGTACTGTGCTAGGTTAAATAAATCCTACTCCTTCAGGGTCTTCTTTCTTGCCATTCCCCCATTGACTGACTTTCTTTAGCCAGTAATGCTTTGACCCAGAAGGCTGAGATGAATTTACCAAAAAAGTACAACGGTAAGAGATTTTCTGGGTAGAAGGTGAGAACTTTCTTTAACCTTGTGTAATATCACATGTTTTAAAACAAAACAAACAAACAAAAAATGTTTTCAGCTGCTAGAAGACACGTTTCTTTAAAAACTGCACTTTTGAAAACCTGTATAGTGAATGGAAGTACATGCCAGGTAAGATTAATGGAATTACTGTAATTTTTAGCTACAATCACTTTAGCCCAACTTGTTGCTCAGTTCTAAAAGAAAAGCATACTAGTGTGCAGCTGTATATTAATATTCAGTGTATGAATAGTGCAGACAAGACAATTGCAAAATCCAAATGGCTCTGCTGAACATATACAATCTACTTCTGAGTGTCCATTCTGTTGCCAACTGCAGCTTGCTACTCCTGAATTAAAGCTATAGTGGCTGAGTTTGTACATAAACAACACTGTCATGATTTAAAAGCAGGGGTAAAATTCTCAAAGTGCAGGTATTCATCTGCACAGCCAGGTGTTACCATTTTAAAAATGGACACAATGAGTTCCAATGAATACTTTAAAAATGTATATATATATCGGTACACAATACATTTTTTAATACAAAATAAGCCTTAAATAACTGATCAATCATAACTAATTCACCATAAACAAGGAAGCTGAAAATACTGTCTTTTATTCTTTGCATGTATCACTCAGTCATCTACATCTAATATACCACTTCAGTTAAACCTTAAATGACAAGCTTTAAGAAATATTACACTACGCGGTCACACACTACTGTTATGCTTGTGTGTTTATAATGTGGATCTGCATTGGCCATGTGAAACTCACCTGTCAACCGATTAAAAGGCAACAATTTGTTTTTAACTGAAAGCACTTTGGCGATTATACACACAGCACAACCTAATTGTGTGATTTAAAAGTTTAACCAGCTTTCAATTGAAATGTGTCGGTTCAGTGAGACCTTAAAGGAAAATTATTCAAACCGCTTTTTTTTTTTTTTTTAACCACAACTGTGAAATTAGTAATTCTACCCATAATCACAAGTGCTAAATTTAGAAATACTAATACTTTCTATTTTTGAATGAAGAGGACATTTGTACTGCAAGGCCTGTATTTAACCCACAAACACACTTTCTTTCCCTTTGTCAGCTGTCATTAAACTATCTCTCAGCCTTTCCTGTATCCACATGGCTGTCATTAAACTGTATCTCTCAGCCTTTCCTATATAAACATGACAGGTCCTGATAAAGCCCTTTGTGTTGTTGTTTTTCTCAAGTGCTTTGCTTGGCACAGTTTCACACTGTACACTCTGCCTTTATCAACCAGCGGACCACGGAGAGCTGGAAAGCATGCAGGCATGATGATACATTTATTTCTGAAGGCTGGGAAGCTGGCCAGGGGAGGCTTTATTTGCTGCTATGATTTCCTCTGGAAATGTGGAAAAAATTAAACAAAGTACTGTGCATCTACATGGTAAACACACAGTGTAACCACAGGAAAGCTGCACAATTACTGTGCAAAAATACTAAGCTAAGCTTTTATAAGGGTAAGCTGAAATTGACTACTTTGAATTTACTAAAGATGTATATTGAAGTCCCACTATTAACCCCCCCTGTTTCTCCAGTAGTGTTTGAAAGCTTTGAAAAAGTAACTAAAACCATTGCAGCCTACAGAGGCTGTACAATACACACACACACACACTGTTGGTAAACTATAACAGTGGGTCTGTTTTTATTAAAGTGGAAAAACGGAAGCTTTGTGAACAAGCCCAACATTTTAATTGATATTTATGGTGATGTTTTGTGCTAGCTTCTGGTTACTGTCATGTGCTCGCTGCCCTGAATTAACTGAACATTTTTCAAATATGTCATTCAATTTAGAATAATTTCTCCTCACTGCACTGGTAAATTGTTTTTTTTCTATTGCAATGGAAATGGGTAACTTATGAGAAAAAACACTTAGCAGGTCAATATAAGCCACTCCAAGACATTTAAAGCAGATATACAAACTTCTTTGGAATTATTTAATTTTACCTGGGATTAATTAATACAGGATTTTAAGTAATAGCCAATTAGGCACCCTTTTTGGGTTATTTATTTCAACCCTTTTTTCATAACCACATCTGGTAAACTATTAAAACAGTACAGTACAACACACATTTACAGTTCACTACATAGCACTTTTTATGTCAGACACATCCAGAGGAACCGTTCGTAATTCACATATGAGAAATCCACCAATCACTGTTAAGGATTGTGACAAAGTGCCCGCCCCTGTGTATATTATCTGTTATGTTGCGTGTGGTTTGTTAAATGTTGGTGTATAGTCATTGGTACACGGGATATAAACGGGTCTAACACGAGTGTTTAAAATGTATATTTGTATTTAGGCACCGAATTGTACATCACTTCACGTATATTTAAAGTAGTTAATATGTGAGCACGTGGTTGCACATAATTAATTCACGTAATGGGATTCAAGTGAATAATTAATTAGTAATTGAATCCCAGCACAACAGTATATATAGATGCACGTTTTCACATACTTGTTCGGTGAGTGGAGAACGGGATTGCAGACGGAGGAAATAATAATAATAATAATAATAATAATAATAATAATAATAATAATAATAAACAACAACGTAAAGTATCTGCTCACCGTATTTTTGTTTAGTATTAGTCCGTTTTTGTTTGTCTCTTTATTTTGGCATAGACTGCTGTGTCCTGTTGTTTTATGTTTGTTTAAACCCTTTTTATTTTGCAATAAACCGGCACAAGCAAGCGCCATCATCAATTCATTGTGTGCTCTCTTATTATTACAGAAACCATGCCACACAGTTTGAGCACCAACAACTGCACAAGCTGACATCTCATAATAATAACAGACCCCCTACCCATCATGTATACTACCCAGCAACTCTGATATCTGATTCCCAGTCAAAGAGATTAGCAGAAAGCACACAGAAACTCTCAGACTTTGAGAAATGGAACAATCACACTTTTAACTGATGACTGTTTGATTTGCTTATGTAAATTTATAACCTTTGCTGAGCACCTAGTAAACAAAGACAATGACTGGCATATCATAATTCATAATTGAACGTTAGAATTTGTCAATAAGATGTTCTTCTTACACCAAATATTGTAAACTGTACATACACAGTTTACAAAGTCTTTATTGTCTGACAAATGCTATATAATATGTGTTGTTTTCTTACCCATCTGTGAACAGGATGGCTTTGCACAGGTGACATCAGACCAGAAACACAGACTAGAGGAATGACAATGAGGAATGGCAATGAATAACAATAATAACAATAATAATAATAATAATAATAATAATAATAATAATAATAAATATAATAATAATCACAAACAAAAGGTTTTAAACAAAACACACAAAACAAAGGGCGGGATTGGCCAAACAAACAGACAGAGAAAACAAACGTGGACGAACCCAACAAACAAGTACCGTGCTGGCGCTTCCAGCTCGCTGTAGCAATTGTTTATACTATTACTTTCCTTCTCTCCCCATTTTCCACTCACGAACACACAACCCCGAGTGCGTGAAAAAATTGAGCTTTTATGCAGCTGTAACAAGACTGGATTGCTAATCAATCATTCAATTGGAGTCTCAGTACAACTGCACATGACTTAATAAAAGTGCAATTCCCCGTGCTCACATATTATATTACCTGCACGTGAAGTGCTGTGCAATCCTCGTGCCTAAATACAAATATACATTTTAAACACTTGTGCTCGTAACCCATATTTATATCCCGTGTAAAAACACCAACATTAACACACTTCATACAACATAAAACACAGATAAACATAAAGGGGCGGGATACTCCGCCACATATGCCCCCCCTTGTGCGCAACACACCTGGCCTCAGTGGCCACCTCCCCCCTCAGTCCCAAAGTCCCGGTTTATAGTCCCAGCCCAGGAATAGAGGCAGCAACAGGCCAAAGGTGGCGGCCACGGTGGGAGGAGGACCTGTAGCCCAACAGCTGTAGCGGCCAGGCCGACTGTACCCAGGCTGGCTCCTCTGGCCCAGGCAATCCTGGTTACCGCCCAGCTGTCTGCGGTGGTGGTCTCCTGACCTTCTCCCCCTTCTCTGTAGCAGGCAGCTCCCACTTGTGGGGCTCCGGCCACCAAATTCCCTGCAGCGAATGTGCTGCGGGGAGAGGTGGTCTGCTGATCTCTCCCCCTTTTTCATAGCCGGCAGCTCCCCCTTCTGGGGCTCCTGCCACCAAATTCTCTGCAGTGCAATTGCTGCGGGGGGAGTCTCGTGACACTAACCCACGGCAAAGCAGTTCTGGCGACCCCAGGCGACGGTAGAAGCAGCGGACCCTTGGGAGGCGACGGCAGCAGACCCTCGGGAGGCAAACTCGGGAGGGGAGCCCCTGGCCATAGAGGCGGCAGCTGGAGCTCCTCTTCTCCCTCATACCCTGTAACCGGTAGCTCCCCAGGCGATGCGGAGCAGCGGGCAACCTCAGACGATGCGGAGCAGCAGGCAGCCCCAGGCGATGCGGAGCAGCGGGCAACCTCAGACGATGCGGAGCAGCGGGCAACCCCAGGCGATGCGGAGCAGCGGGCAACCTCAGACGATGCGGAGCAGCAGGCAGCCCCAGGCGATGCGGACATGGCATCCTTGGGCGGAACCAGCAGGAATTCACCCTCTGCTGGTGGAGGTGGGGGAGGCAGAAGCAGTGTGTAGTCTCCTGGCGACGGAGGTGGGAGCGACGTGTAGTCTTGGCGACGGAGGTGGGAGTGGCGTGTAGTCTCCCCCTGTTGCAGGGGACTGGTGCGGCACTCCCTCACTTGCAGGGGACTGGTGCAGCTCTCCCTCACTTGCAGGGGACTGGTGCAGCTCTCCCTTTAATCCCAGGAATGCGGTGCTTGTGTCTGTGCTGTATTGTGCAGGGAAGATAGTGCTCAGGGGGTAGTGCTGGCTCTGTGGCAGCAGCTCCTGGTTCTCTTCCCTACATGGTAGGGATGGAGGCAGCTCCTGCTCCTTTCCTCGTGAGGGTGGTGGTGCAACCAACAGGTATTCTCCCTCTGCTGGTGGAGACAGCAGCGATGGCTCCTCTCCCTCTTATGCTGGAGACGGCAGCGATGGCTCCTCTCCCTTTGGTGCTGGAGATAGCAGGGCTTCCCTCTGTTGCACAGGAGATAGCGGGGCTTCTCGCTCTTGCACTGGAGATAGCGGGGCTTCTCCCTCTTGCACTGGAGATAGTGGGGCTTCTCCCTCTTGCACTGGAAATGGCAGCGATGGCTTCTTTCCCTCTGGCACTGGAGATAGCGGGGCTTCTCCCTCTTGCACTGGAGATGGCAGCAATGGCTCCTCTCCCTCTTGTGCTGGAAAGAGTAACGGGGCCCCTCCCATATCCGCAGCCAGGTAGTTGAGCACCATGGCTGCGATGTCTGGGAGGGATGTGGGTGGTGTTGCTGTTCCCAAGCCTCCCAGCATTCCCAGTCTCAAGCCCATAGGAGGTTGATCACAGAGGCAGGGCCTCCTCAATATCCCTCTCAGGCTCCGTCAGCCAGTCCCAAATCCCCTCAGAGTACAGTGGACCAGTCCGTCTCGTCAGGCAGCTCCTGCTCCTCTCCCTCGGATGATGGTGATGGTGAAACCAGTAGGCATTCTTCCTCTGCTGGTGAGGGTGGGAACAGCTCCCTCTCTGGCTTTGGATGCACAGGCTGCCCCCTTCTGGGTGCTGGATGCACAGGCTCCCCCCTTCTGGACGCTGGATGCACAGGCTCCCCCCTTCTGGGCGCTGGATGCACAGGTTCCCCCCTTCTGGGCGCTGGATGCACAGGCTCTCTCCTTCTGGGCGCTGGATGCACAGGCTCCTTTCACTCAGGCATAGGGCATTCAGGCTCCTCTGTCTCTGGCAATGGAGGGGGTTGGTCGGGTGCTACGTGCCCAACCTTGCCAACAGCAAAGCACCATTCCTCACCTTTCAGGCAGGTGAGGCAGACGTCCAGCGTGGTAGAGACCGCACAGGACCTGCGACAGACCCTGCGCTGCTGCTGATGCGCTGGTTGCTGCTTCTTCCGGCCGCTTTTCCCCATTTCTGCGATTTTTTTTTTTTCAAACACACAAACAAAAAAACACTACTGGTCTACCTCTTGGCGGCACTATTGTTCCGTTTCTGACACCACTTGTGAACAGGGTGGCTTTGCAGGGGTGACGTCAGACCAGAAATGCAGACTCCAAACAATGAGGAATGGCGGTGAATCTGTGACTCTAGGCTTCCAGAGTTTTATTGTAAATAACAATCACAAACAAAAGGTTTTAAACAAAACACACAAAATAAAGGGCACATTGGCCAAACAAACAGACAGAGAAAACAAATGTGGACAAACCCAAACAAGTACTGTGCTGGCGCTTCCAGCTCACTGAAGCAATTGTTTGGACTATTACTCTCCTTCTCGCTCCCATTCTCCACTCACGAACACACAACCCCGAGTGTGTGAAAACATGCAGCTTTTATGCAGCTGTACCGAGACTCGATTGCTATTCAATCATTCAACTGGAGTCTCAGTACAACTGCACGTGAATTAATAAAAGTGCAATTCCCCATGCTCACATATTATATTTTACCTGCATGTGAAGTGCTGTGCAATCCTTGTGCCTAAATACAAATATACATTTTAAACACTTGCACATAACCCATATTTATATCCCATGTATAAACAGCAACATTAACACACTACATAGAACTCCACCACACCATCCTATTGGTTTTTTCAGGTTTTTTTTCCTTAAGAAGGCAGACAAATGTTCCATTGAAAATACCATGTTGAAAGTAAACTTGTAATTTGAAAATAACCAATTTCAATATAATCTCCCAATGGATACTAGTGTAATCCTCATCTCAAAACCGCCAAGCAATTACTCAAGTATCAGTCTCTGAGTGGTAGAGGCCCAGGACTGACTGCTGTTCAGTATTGGGTATGCTGGAAAATGTGAGGAGAGATTCCAACAACTTTTACCAGAACTAAAAAGCAAAAACATTTTCTTACATGGGCACCTAGGGACTATTCTTTTCTTGTTTTCCTTATTTAAATCAGATCCCTCATGACCATTATAGTGAGTTGTGCTAGTGATATTCAAGCACTGGTTCTGTTTGCCAAACCCATAAAAACGCAGACTGGCATCACTTAGCTTGTCAGCCCTTGATACTAACGAGCCTCATAAACATGTTTGGAACACGATGCAAGCAAGGCATCAAGCACAGCGGGGTGTTCACACTGAAATGAAACAACACAAAGGCAATAAGCAGACAAGAAGTTTTTCCCCTTAATTGAAGAAATTCATACAGGCTGGCAACTTTCAGTGTGAAAGAATCTCTTGCTAACGGTAGATAACAAAGCTGCTTGGATAAAACACAATGCTAATGACTTCATGTTGACAGTATTTTCGCCCCCACAACCCATGCAGCTGCAACAGTATTTTTGAAATGCTCTTTATCTGAATAGGAATTAAATTTTAGCTGCATTAGAATTAGAAACACCGGTGATATGTTGCACATACAGAGCAAGCCTGTGCTACACATGATTATGCAAATGGAATGTATTCTGTAAGGTGCATCTCCCTGTTGCAAGATGTTTTCAGTCAGGATGGGCAAGACTTCAGATCTGTAAAACTTTGATAGAGAGTTGAAACAGGTGATGGATTTAAACGTCCAATTAGTGAGGTTTCACCCTGATATTAAAGGCACCATCTCCTGTTCCTAAAATGCTTTAAAACACCAGACTGCATTTTTTTAAAAACCTTCTGAAAACCTGGATGCATCACAATGTAACTTATTTGATTTAGAAAGAAAAATGAGAACTGTAGTTCTATACAGTCTATGACTGATGTAAAGTGACATTTTTGTGTATTGGCTGCAGATAATAATCCAACTACAGTTAAGCCCCTTTCACACTGGCGTGCTTTACCCGGGTCAGAACCTACATGGGTCTGGACCTGTTATGCTGGTCAGCTACACAATGTCACAATGCATTTGATAAGCAGGGTTGACCTGGGTGAAAGACGCAAGTCCACAATGCGCAATTTCCCGGAAGCAGATTGTTACGGACGCTTCCATCCAAGCTTCTCTGGATTAAATTGTCGGCCCAAGTGTTGATGTTGACTTCATCCCTGCTGCAGTCTGGCTCATGGTGTGTCACAAGCAACACAAATATGGCTAAACAGAATAAACAGAAACATTCCTTGTGGAAGTGAAACCTTCATGCTGGCGTGGCTGTTTGTTATTTCGTCAGTTTATGAACGGCCGTCATGCATTTTGTCTCGCTCAACCCAGGTCAAAACGTGTCGACCCACATCCTGAGGTGGGTCGCTGGAATGACGCAGGTACGTGGTTTCACAAAATGCAGAATTCTGACCCAGGCAGCCAGAACCCAGGTAAGTGCCAGTGTGAAACTGGCCCTAGATGAGTATTCTTTCCTACACACTAACAGTTTTCAGCGCCAAAAGTTTTGAGAATTATCACTGGAAGACTCAATTGTATTCCTAAGGCCCTGAGCAGCCAGGAGCTGAGGGGATTAGTTCAAGTTTGTAATGGTAACAATTTAATGTGTTTATTGCTGAAATAATATGATTAAAAAAAAAAAAACATTTTAGTGCAAATTACTCTAGCAGGCAATTTTACAAAAAATTTACTTATTGGAAAAATATGATTCGATCAACAGAAACTGCCAGCAATGAAACAGCATGGAGGTGCCAGCTGGATTGATATGTTTGCACTAGTATTTTGATCGTTACAATTGTCACAGATAGTTTTTGCCGATCTTTTTAGCGCCAAATTCTTGTTATATTGTTCTTATTATATCATTTTCACATAGTCTCACCTCTTGTCTTGCTTATTTTTTTTTCTATTTTTCAAAATGTACATGTTCAAAGTCTGTAAAAAGGTGAAATTCAAAAACAGTACAAGTGTTATGGTACCGTAATGTTGGGTATTATATCATTATAAGTGAAAACGTGTTCTCTATGAAAATGGTATGAATTGTTTTTTTGAGATGGTTTTTTTTTTTTAGTTTTACCCTGTGGAGCTGAAATAAAGTTCCTAACTAGAGGCAAGGGGTCTGGCTGAGACTTCCACAGGAAACTCGGACAAGCTGGCCTCAAGTCACATAACTGAAGTGCATAGGTGCATAGGTCTGGTCAGTGCTGGACAAGATTTCCCAGTGCCTTGTTAAGGTTTAATAGAATGTAAAAGCAAGGCTTCTCGCCGACTCAATATACCAACATTCTTGTTAACTAGACAGCAAGACATTTAGTGTGGGAGTCTTCAAATCAGATGTTCTGATCTTGGTCTCTTCTGAACAGTTAGTGACAGCTCTAGGGAAACCCTACTGGGAAAACACAATTATCACATGATCCCAGGTTCTCTGAATTACAATTCTGCAAGCAACGCTTTTTAGAACTACATTCAAAACAGTTTTTTAATATGATTAAAGGTTAAAGAAAGTTAAAGAAAGTTTTTAGTTTGCTGGCCTTGCCTTCCAGGAAGAGTGTTACTGCTTTATTTTACTCCAGAAGTGTCATCAGGATTAATGCTGCAAAGTGTGTCAGTAATTAGGGGAAGCAGCTGGCAGGAAAGAACCTGAAAGGGTAGGGACAATTTCACTATCCTATTGAAATGACCCAGAAAGTTCAAGACAGTATAAGCATGGCTTGCAAACATATATTTATTTAAGCTAGTATAGTACAAGAAAGTATGTTTCAAAATTAAAGTACATGTCTGCTACAATGTGTTTCTTTCAAAATTTTGAGACCTACAAAATAAACACATGTGCATGGAAGAGAAAATGTATGGAAATATTTTGTTAGCTACAATTAAATCAAAAGGCAACTTGTTTACAAACTGTCCAAATGCTTTTATTGATATTAAGCATGAAGGAAATTAGTTGTATGACTGATAAATGCAATTCATAGTAACTGTGTGTGGCAAAGTGGTTTGCAATGTGCAGATGTAGATGTGAATCAGTGCTTCACTGTCTAAACAATCCTTTATTTGTTTGTATAATTCGGGTTGTTTGGCAACTGTAAATAATAATCCCTGGCAATACACAGCAATGTGTTTTTCACAGTGAAACCACGGGGTTCAGTCCCGAAATAATAAACACAGTATAAACACACACATAACACAACACGGTCACAAGTCCAGACTGAGTGCTAACGTGCAAGTGGTGAAATACAATTTATTAGTGAATAGCAGTGCAGTGCTGTCGGGTTGTTGCTGGCCTTTAGTGACATCTCTTGGAACGTGTTAGCCATCTAACAATGACAAACAAGTACAATTAGAATGACAAACAAATAAACACAAAACACTCACGGTTACCCTACAGTCCTTCAGCGGTTCTTTCGCAACCATAACAAAGGAACAGTTTGCTCAGCCACATCCGCTTTTGTACCTTCAGCCACGCCCCCTTTGTTAGCGAGTGCAATCACTTTTCCTCTAATCCGTGATTGCCACATCGCCTCCTGTCTGGGGCAATGACTTGTGTACTGTGGCTCCGTTCCCTTTCTAGATGGTTGACTTCCATCTTTCCCTGAAATTAATTGTCAGACCATCCAGTCCGGGACGCACTGTTCCCTTTACACAGGCCGGGAGGTTTATAACCAAGATTTATTCTTTCTCTGTCACACTGTGATAATAGTCAAGATGATGTTATCAGGAGCTTGCCCCATTTACTGTAGAATCCCACTACTAAGGCCACTAAGAGAGTTCCAAATTGAAAGCGACTGACAGAGGGTGGTCTAAACAGAGAGTTGGTATTTATATTGAGCTGATCACAAAGGTACTGGTAATGCAAAGCTTGGCAGCTTGGGTGCAGATACCTACTGAATCTAGCTGGCAGCATATTACACCAGGCTCGTCTCTATGTCATGGATTCCAGACTACAGATGACTTATTACAATAGTCTGCTCTTTAGATTTAAACCTCTGTGGTGATCTTCATTGACAACAAAAATATTTGTAGTTCATATTTTTCCTTTGGAAAAAAATCAATTTTCAGTTCATTAACAAAAGTGAAATGGGGTGGGGTTATAACAGATGCTGCAATATACAAGCCAATGGGGATGATCTGATGTACTGGAAGTACTGACCTGAAGTTTGTACTAGCTTATTAGCTTCATTTTTTATTGGTTTGACAAATTCACAAAGCTCATTAAGGATATATTAAGGACTTTGTTAATGTCTTTTTCAATGTCTTCATTAAATGTTTTAATGGTTTCTGGTTTACTAGATATATGTTTGGAGTGTGGACTCCACCCCTGGTTGATAAAGTGAGAATGTGCTTGAAGCAGGGCGGTAGGAAAGCCCTGCTGTTGAATACATTTTATTTTTAGAACGGGGTCTCCCCCTCTGCCCCTGTGTTATTTATGTATTATGATTTATTGTATTTGTTTATTGTGTTTATTTTGTGTATTTATAGATGACGGCGTAGTTGTGCAGTATTGTTTTAGTGTATGTTTTATTTAAAAACCTTGTGTTAATGTGTGGCTGTCAGCTAGTGCATTGGTAAACTAGCTGGCAATCACACATATTAATAAACTCGTGCAGATTGTGGCCGAGGGGGGTAATAGAATAATTATGAACTAGTTAAACCCCTTGGCCACTGTATTTAAGCCTACAGCTCTCCCTGCTCTGGGAGGGTGTTCAGAGGAGGAACTGGAGAGCGAGAGGAGAGAAAGAGATTTAAAAATGAAAACAAAAACTAAACGGAAACTAAAAGGATCTGTGAAGCCTACTGCCCAGCAGATCTTTAGGTTATATTATTTGGTGTTTATGATTTGTTTTTGTCTGAATATTTATTTTCTGTGCTCTGTGAGCAGTGTTTTATTATTGCTTAAACATTTTATTTATTTTTGTATTTAAAAGAAAAACGGCGCACGCTGTGTCTTTTGTAAACTGCATCTACCTGACCTGTGTTTGCTTTCTTCTGGTCTGACGTCACTGCAACGCCATTTCCTGCCACAGGGGTAATTATATGCAGAGGTGTGAGTGGCTAGTTAGCCTCATACCATTGCAACATTTGAATACATTATAAAAGACTTGTAGTGGAAACATTTGTTATTGAATTTCAGTTTAATTTAGTTTTTCTAAATCTAGCACTATTGAGTATTTAATAGTTATGGGTGACTTCTTAAGGACTGTATTGCTTGTGTTGGTTATTTAATGACAGGCTTCTTTAACAGTAACAAAAAAGTTTAATGTAATGAGTATCAAGCTTTTTATTGTACTGTTGAGACATGATAGGAGACAGGGATACAAGTGCATTAATATTTGAGAGGTTTCCAATGCTCCTACATTGCTAAGCTGCTCGTAATGACAGAGTGAAAGCTGCAGTACAGCACACCTAACCTCAAAACTTTACAATGATCAGATAAATTCAACAGTAGAAATAGCTGTGGGTTACAATCCGCTACACCAGAGTTTCCCAGTCCTGTGTCTGCTGGGTTTCATTCCAACAGTACTCAATTACTTAATTAAACCCTTAACTGATAATTTGCTTAACTATACGTTTTTACTTGTTTCCAGCTCTTAAATAGTTGCAGATTTCAAGTTAGCTGTAACATTTTATAAGTAACTTGAACTGCAACAGTTTAAGAGCCGAAAACAATTAAAAAGGTCTAAATCAGCAAATGATCAGTTTAACTAAGGGTCTAGTTAAGTATTTGAGAGCTCAGCTGGAATTAAACCCAGCAGACACAGGGGTCCCGAGAACCAGGATTGGAAAACTCTGCACTACACAATACTGATGCCAAACCAGCACTCCCTCACACCAGCTAGTCGAGTCTTGTAAGCTTTCATTTAAAACACCTTAAGCAGGGATTTGCTTACCTGTTCCTTTCACAGGTTGTCAATTTGTCAACTAATTAGCACTGTGGTTCCACCTCCTACTGAAATGTGAGCGCTCCAATTATATTGAATCTTAGTAGCGTTAAACTCTCCACCGCTTTACATATTAATATATTATAGAATGATTAGACAATTTGACCCAAAAATTTGTTTTCTGGTCCAGTAGGAGGTGCCTCAATATAACAGAGGTGACACAAGGCTGGGTGATGATTCCCTGGAAAAGAGATGTGGGTAGGTGGGGGCAGAAAGACATCCAGGAAGCTGACAGCACCCAGAAAACAAGGACCAGCACTCTAGGTGTCTGCTTCAGCTAACCAGTAAGGGCATCTGTAACGCAATGAGGAGAAATAGTCTTTGTTGGTGTTGCCCCCTAACCTGCAGAAGCTTTAAGAATTGTTGCCAATGTGGCGCTCCCTGTGGAATACCCAGCGAAGACCAGTGACTTTGCACAGCAAGAACAGGAACCTGCAGTCCTCTGACTGTATGACTCAGGGACAACCCTGGGAGGAGAGAATTTGAGGAAAGCATGGCTCAGTCTTTAAAAGACTGAATACCCAATAAGACTTAATAATGAGGAATGAGCCTTGACCCTTGAACTACAGAATGCCCCCATTTCAAGTATCATACACCAGCTTCTGATATCGAACACCAGTTCTCAAATGGGTTAATAACCAAAGCTAATCAATATGAATCTACAGAAAAACAATCAATGACCCAAGCTGCACAAACTGGAAATTCTGAAGAACAGAAGCCACAGCAGGTTTTTACCTCCAAATTCCAAGAAGTAAGATCCAGTAATCATTGTGGAATGGTCACTAGACTCCAGACTAGTCATGACAAATTAGTGCTTTCATGGCTGTCACTGATAAGAGTTCCCATGTTCTTAAACAGGGTTAAAGCACAGTTAAAAGGGGTTTAGACCTAAAAAGGAAATAATTAATTGAGCAAAGTGTTAACTTAAGACAGTGGGCCTTAATGTGTGAACGAAAAGTGTGTAAGACTGACAGAAAAATAACTCCCCCCAATACAGGTGCACACCACGAACGTGCCGGAATTTGTAACAATGTGTATTACCCTTCTCTGGATAAAAAGCAGCGGTCAGGGAGTTTAATTGGGGAGGAATCATCTGCCCCTGGTTGCCTTCCATCCCAGGCAGGGTTTGAAGCTGTTCGTTTAGGACCAGTTACTTGGAGCTGTCATCTCTAATCTGTTCTCACCAGGAAGCCCCGGACAGAACGATCCCCCTCCCTCCACTCATGTTCACTCATCTCTCCTAGGTCCATTCGATCTTGCTAGGTGATTAGAGCTAAGCTTCAGTTTTTTATTATTCTGCTACTAAAATCAATACTCCATTACCTTTGCCTTCTTTTCACCCAGACCTGGTACCTGACCGGCGAGCTACGGAATCAAAACAGGAGATTTTGATGTGGTGCTGCAAGGTCATTAAGACCCTGCCACTCCATCAAGGAACACGCCACCTCTGGTTCTTTTTCCAAATATATATATTTTTTTTTATTAAATGGGAACTTGGAAAACGAGTAGTCAGGAGATGGGAGACAAGCTTTCTGACACAGAGAACAAACACTGTCCATTTATTCAGCGCTTGTCAGGCGCATCAGGTCCAATTTATTTTCCCACGTGCTGTTTATTTTACACACGCTGTTTAAAATATATCTTTTTCAGAGTAAAACAGGTTTAGAAGGCATTTAATCGCAAAAGGACACTCAGTACTGTATCTACAGCCAAGCCCAACCCCTTGTTCGCTGTATTTTTCACATACCTCTTTTAGATGTGCATACTGATAAATCTTCTCCCGGTCACCCGTTTTATCACCAAACTTCAAGAATGCAAGAATGCGAAGTCATTATTTTATTACTACAACATCTCAAAAAGCTCTGCAAATGTCTGTGATATTCTTTGAGCGCTAGATGTAGAAGCAGCTACCTCCTTTGTTATGTCCGTGTTATCTCTGTAGTGGATGGAGCTATGAAATACGGCCTTTTTTCAGTTTGAAAGGCTTTCTCGGCTTTTTCCGGAGAAAAAACGACTAGACCTGACTGGAAAGGGAAAATTGTAATGTCGGACCTGGTACAACATAGGACCACTAAGGTTAAGGGCAAGAATACTGTTGTAAAAACTTTGTACTCATTTAGATTATGCTGAGACAACTCTAAGCAGAAATATTATTGCAGAAATATGTATTAGCCTAAATGAGAGACTTTGTGAAACTATAATACACTGACCTAATTTAATAACCTTGATAGAGCCTCTTGCAATGCGCATATAGCCTAGTTTCTTATCAGCAGCTGCAATTTTGAACAGGAGCTTCTTGTTTTTCACTCTTACCTTGTCGGAGTACTAGGATTCTTATGGTACCAGAAACATTTATTTTAACAACAAAGGCAGAACTGGCTGACATAACAGGTGTTGTAATTCAAAGGCCTCTCGCTTTTATAATCTTTATCTTAACAAGTGAGAGGCAACTCCATGGTAGAAGATATATTATAGGTTTTAGAGAAGACCTCATACATCCTTATCTTACAAAAATGGGGAGAAGCCTTGTGCTGCATATGGTTAGTTTTAACCCTTTGCCACTGGACCGTTCTAATTTCATGCATTTTTGATCGATGACGCACCCTGTGTTATGTGATGTCTCACAGCAATAATAAGCCATGTGGTTATCAAACCAGTCTTTATGAAGAAACAAAAAAAAATGTTTCCCTCCGTGTATTTTTAATGACACGCTTCAGGAAAGTCGTGTACAGGAAATGTGATCGGCAGCGGCAACTTGCGTCAAGCTGAGTTATACAGGAAGTTCAAGATATGCCATGTAAACACAGCACGAAGACAATGCAGACTTCTCATCTACAGCTGTTTTTGAAGGTAATTATCTCATAAACTTGTAATTCAATATGTCTTTCGATTCAGTATATAATATTGGATTATTTTCTGTATATATATATATATAAATATATTAGTACTTGTATGACCCCAAACTGGTTGCTGACTATGCAATATCTTCCTATTTTTTTAAAAATGTTTTTTAGTAGATCAACAGTCAATACCAGGAGATTTTATATATATATATATATATATATATATATATATATATATATATATATATATATATATATATATATATATATATATATATATATATATATTTATTATCCTTTGTTTAACTAGGTAGTCACATTGAGATGAAAACGTATTTTACGAGTGAGACCTAGCCAAGCAGGCAGCAGCAAGTCAATCGGACAACAAGAACAAATACACAATAAAATACAATTAAGACACAGGCAAATCACATTTAAAACAATATATCACATTTAAAACAAAATACACAGAAGTAGTCAACTATTTAAAACAATTACAACTCTCAGTCACAAAATCATGCAGTTTACTCTTAAATTACAATAAAGATATCTGGGTCTGCAGCTTTAGTTTGGACTGGAACTCATTCCAGAAGCATGGGGCATAATGAGCAAAGGATCCTTTACCAGCCTCAGTATGCACATTTGGGATTTTAAAATGCAAAAAAGAATTAGATCTGAGGCTATGAATACTATGGGAAGCTATAAGGTATTCATTTAAATAAGTATATTCATATAATTTAAATTGAATAGCCTTAAATACCAGAATATACCAGTGCTTCAACCTGCGTAAAGCCAAAGAAGTCCAGCCTACCAAATCGTATAATATGCAATGATGAGTATTAAATCTTGTGTTTGTAATGTACCTCAATGCTGCATGATACAGCAAGTCCAGTTTACCTAAAGTTGATGGTGATGCAAACCTATATACTGCATCACCATAGTCAATTTGAGGCAAAAACATACAAGCAATAAGCTTAATTTTTTGTTTCCATAATAACATATATATATCATATCATAATGACATTTATAGCGTATTCCCATGCCCAACAGATGAGTGTGGAAACATGCACTCACCTCTGTCCAGCACACTGCCTTTCTTCTGTTCCTTTAATACTAGCATATGGTAATGCATCAGTAATTAAAAACATGTGATGCAAATGTATTCTAGATGGACATTCAATATGCATTCAATTCAATATAGCGCAATCAAATTTGAATTGGGCGAAAGCCCTAATTCGTCTGAATATACCAATATCTGCGCGATAATTGTGATGCGCTAGTTCCAATAACTGCGCAGCGCTGGCTCAAATAGTGTCGGAGTAATAGTCCACTCTGGAGTTGGGTAGAATAGTACAAATGTACAATAGTACAGATCCACCCTCCCCATCCGCACACACCGGAAGGACGGATCAGTTATGTGTGTTATCACTGTATTGATATGATGGATAGCGGTAGTGTGTTTTCATGTACACTTATATATGTTCTCCACAGGCATAAGTTAGCTGAGGCAGGACAAACGGTTCTGTTAATTGTAATTTCTGGCCGTTTTTATGCAGCTGTCCATTCTGCTGAATGTCGATGTTGGTAATTATACAGAGACTGTTCATTTATTGAAAAATCATATTAGGCTACAATTAACATTTTAGGAGCATATTAAAAATGAATTATTATTCTTACAAAAAAAAATGGCATAACGAAAAAAATCAATTCCGGCGACATTGAGTTTTAAATGTTTGACGCCGACAACACTTAGTACTTAACAACTGTTAATCACTCATCTTCAATGGGTATTTTGCTTAAAGCACATAATGTGTTATATATCTTGACTGATGTTTACTTTGCAGGTGAATGAACTCACTCCTTTTAGTAAATCAGAGAGTGTGCTACCACAGTAATGGTGTCATTTGAAACAGTGTACTTGCTGACTGTGACTAGATATAGATATTATATATATATATATATATATATATATATATATATATATATATATATATATATATATATATATATATAAAAAAAAAATCATTCAGAAAAAAAAGACAGTAACCAAAGCCTTTTTTTATTTCAAAAACATACAGCTATGTCGGATCAGCTGGCCTTTAAAGAAACCTATCTAGTATTTCCTTGTGTTACAATATTGTCCAGATTCAATAAAACAGTAGTGTTATCAGTTCATTCATTTGATTATTGATTGAGTTATGGAGCCAATTGTGTATTTGAATGGTCTGTATGTATGTGTGCACGATATATTGTGTGGTCTCGTCTGCTGTCATATCGGTACATACTGTGGCAACACCAACGATAGCAGCTTATCGGGGTAATGCCATTACTAATGGTGACTGTCCATCATTCTGCATTTTCGCTTGGCTGTTGTGTGCAGTTGATATATTGGTAGTGAATGCGCAGATGGTTTTGCGAGGCACAAACAGATTTGCGAATTGCTCAAAAAACTGTTATATTCCAATGTCTCGCAACTGCTTTGTGCCGTTGGAATATCTCTCATTTTGTGCCAAAGCACTATTTGTTTGCAAATTTAGCGAGGGGATTGCACGAAGATCGAAGATCAGACCCAAAGACAGACCTGATGTTTAAATTTAATTAAGCCTTCTGATGCACAAAGGAGAGAAAAAGTCATATTACGTACGGGAGCAAAATTACAATTAAGTATCAGTTGAGTTTGGTAACACAGTCTTAACTGGTTCATCTTTTGAGGACCTCTCTGCAAAGCTGACTACTGGTGTTGTACTCAGAGCCTCTAGTTTGGACAACTGTCATTTCTTTGTTCTGTTTTAAATTTTAAGACATATTTCTCTGCAGGAGGTTAAGCATAATCTTGAATTTATATCCCCCCTATATTGAAGCATGATGTTATAGGGCAGGATTATTATTAGCTTTAGAGATGTTGTAATATTGTACACATTTAGTGTAAATGGGTGCCTTCGACTGACTGAAGGTACGTGTTGTAACCATATTGATTTATATAGTATTAATGCTGTTAGTTTACAAAGACACCAGCCTGTCTGGACTGTCTATGAAGTAGATCTGCGATCATTCAATCCATTTAAGTGTTAATAAACTTTGAATACCTGAGTCTGTGTGATTATTCTTGATTAACTGTTGTCTGAGTATATGAAAATCTGTAAGCCAGTACATGAATAACACACTATAGGAGTTATGCAAGTGATTTGTCCCCTTGTTTGCTTCCCTGATTCTACTAAAGAATAAAAGAAGTGCACAAATGTAACAACCATCTGGAGCATAACCAATGCAGCCAGTAAGCAGTTCGTATCCCCAAATCAGCAGTTATCTCTGCTTTGAGCATTTTAACAGGGCTATCGATAATCAAACAGGTCCTTAACTGCTGCTATCGTACCTTCTGTGCTGTTACTGCACTACAAAGTTGTTATGTTGGTTAATCCCCATGTCACTGAAGGTTTCAGCCCTCACAATGGTGTTCCTACTATTTTATCACAGGCTTCAGAAAGGTTACGAGGGATTACCTCTTGAAAGGCATTTTCACAGAAATTGTACACTTGATACCTGGCAGTCTACCTAACAATCCCATGGATTAGCAAACAGCCATCAATAGACTGTAATCTTACTGTTCCATCCCATTCTAGACTCTTAGTTTTGCAACCTGCAAAATGATGAATCAACTAAATAAGTACACATATTAAACAGATAAAATATGGTTCAAGTCTGCCAATATAGAAGCTGGGGGTTTGTTGCAGGAACTATACCTTTTTTCAAGCAGTAAATATCCTCCTTTTTTCCTGAACATTTTAGGAAATGTAAACAGTTTTTTATATATTAAAAGGGATTCACACAAATCCATAGTTGACAGAGATAAAAGGGAGGTAACGGGAGTTCTGTTTGATGGATAAACTCCTACTTCAAATTCATCAAGTCAGTGACACTAGTGATATAAGACTATCTTCTCAAAGATCTGTATTCCAATATTTTGCAGAATGGAAATAAGCATCAAACCAGAAATAAACGGTATAAAAACGGTAAATAAAAAGTCAAATGTTTCATGTCTGGGCTTGTAAATACTCTTATGTTTCTTATTTGTTCCAGAATTGTATTTGGTGTTATGAATTTATTAAGTTAATAGCACTTACTTTTTGTTGCATATAATTGTGCTTGTATTTATAAAAATATATCATGGTATGTTTTAAATGTACCATTTACCACATTTCTGTCTTGCTTTGTACTTCTTTAGTAAGTGCCTAAATTTGATTGAAAAAGGTACAAACCATCTGCCCAATTTAAAATGTTAAGATATTCTTTTGGCTGAACATTTCAGGCTTACATGAGTTCCAACATTTCCTCTACTAGATAATCCATCAAAAGAAAATGTCCCTATTAAAACCCTACTAAATAAAATGTCAGTTTCTATCTACAGTGTAAAACTGAAAAGTGTGTGCAAATTAGAGAAGAGCACAGCAAGTTGGCTCTCTGCTCTACTGGAGAATTGCCAATAAACTTGCTTGCAGAAGCTGTACAAGAAAATATAAAAGCTTTCATTTGTTCTCCTTTTTTTTTAAATTGACTTACAGAACTGCGCTCTAAATTGCCAATAACTCATTGGTACTCTATAATTAATTTTCCATTATAATATATTGAAGTAAAGCAATCCGAATGTATAAACCCATAATTCATTCTCGAGCAACAGCCCCTACACACTCAGTCTCGTAAAGCACTGGTAAGCGTGCCTGCCTCTTGTGTACTCGCACATTCCTTTTGAATCACAGTGGCAATTGGTTTGATATTTTTTAACCCACATGACGGGTGTCATTAAAGTAGATATTGTTAGCGAAAGAAAAAATGACAGTAAATCTTATATAATACTTTATAGATCTCACACTTGCTATAATGAAAGAGCTGCATATTGTGTTAAACGTGTATTTAATTTGTAATGGTATTGTTTTCATAGCATTTGTAAACAATAAAACTGTTAAATGTCTCTTGTACTCTTTTCCGTGATGCACTTCCTGTTAAAGGAACACAACAAACACAGATGTGTAGCTTCTGGGAGTTTGAGTTTTTACTTATTTATTTACTTATTTTTGACAATTACATTTTTAACTATTATTTCTCCAGAAAAAAGAAAAACATTTGAAATGTTTTCTACTTATTTTCTTTAAAGAGCTGAAACTGCCAGAGCCAGATGCATTGGTTTGTATTTGAATACCAATCACTGCTTTTCTTGTGACCGACAGGTTTTCAATTTCAATTCTTTAATGTGACTTTACGAAGAAGATCAGAGATACAGCAATGAGTACCTGCAAGGAGCGTTCGATAAATATTCCCTATCATAGTTGCAAATAAATTACCGTTAATAAATCAATTTCACCTGTACCATAATTATAGCAGTATATATTAGGTAAGACTTACTGGAATTATTTTGTTAGCAAGATGTACTTTAAAATCAGAGGAGAATAAACACTTGTGGAAAAAAACACATATTTGTAATATATGGGAAAGTATGATCCCTATACTTTTCATATATAGAAATTGGCCCCTTCTTTATATATTTAAAATATATGGGATATATTTAAAATATATTTTAATCTCTAATCCATATATTCATTGTATATGTTGAAAATATATGGTGCACAATATATTTTCATTAGTCTGTAATCCATATAAAATAAATATATGGATTACAGACTAAAATATATTTTAAATATATCCAATATATTTTAAATATATAAAAAGGGGCCAATTTCTATATAAGAAAAGTATAGGGATCATACTTTTCTACCAAATATTACAAATATATGTTTGTTCCATAAGTCATTCACGGCACAGTATTTGAACGTTCAGATAACTTCTAACGTGCATAAATTCTGAGGAAAAACTAGAACAAACAAAGGCCATACATTCAAAGCATTTACTCCAATATTGTTTTTTTTTTTTTTTTTTTTTAAATGGCAAAATACCAAATACAATGTTGCCTTACTATAACATGGTATTTTTCCCACTCAAAAATTAGTAGTTAATTAAAAAGAATGTCAATTAGACAATCAGTGTTGAAGCACCTTTTGTGCAATCAAGAAACTCGATTGCAATTTGTGTGATTGCTAGTCCCAGCCTCTTGTTGCATACTGTGCCCAATTCAATTCACGATTAGCTAGGGAAAAGGCATTTTAGAAAATATAAATGCAATAACAGTTCCCCAAAGTTATGTGTGTTGAGGGAATGGCTGTAAAAATAATTGTGTTTAAAAAGAGGCACAACTCAGTGCAGGGACTGTAATAGAATGGAAGGTTCGTTCTCCAACGCTTTAATGCTTTTGCCAGATCAGTTGTGTTCCAAACTGTCGTAGCGCCCGCTGTTCAAACCCAGGAGAAGTAAGCTGGCGCTTGGGAAATTAAATAATGTGGTTGGATCCCTGACACTTTCTGGTAAGAATAATAAATGAGTCTTTGTTCCTTTCCTACTTTGCATGAAACTGATTTTTCTTTATTGGCAGAAATGCTATGCGGATACTTCCCCTGGTAAACATAGAACTGGATTCATATTTCAGTTCTAGAAAGTCCGGGCCTCTCGTGAACTATTACAACAGGCTTTGCTGCATTTTGGAGGAAAAAGGATGCTGCTTGAATTTTTTATTAAAACGTCTTACTTTTTGAAAACTTTATTTGCAGGGGCCCTGCCAGCCTGCCTGTGGAAAATAAGGAACAATGAATCTTTGTGCACACCAGTCTTGTTTTCCAGATACTGAGCAATTCTATTACCTGAAAGCAGAGGTTAGCATCCCCAAGGACATGAAATTACAGCTTACAGGTCCCTTCTGAAAATGACAGTAAATATAATAAGGACACATTTTTCTTTCATAAAGAGAATGTTATTAGCCACTTATTTCCGAATTGAACCATTTTGAAATGATAAGTAGTAGCACATTATATTACGGGACACACATACCAACGAAATATCAGGGTATTTCTCTCTTACACGGTAACTACTGGTGGAATAAGAGAGTATATAAAAATATCATAGGCAACAGTGTTAACATGCATTTACAAGCTTTTGCTCACGTGTTGGTGTGTTCACATTAGTTACAATATAAGACCTGTAACTACCCAGTTATTACAACGGTAATCACCCTGGAATCTAAAGTGCTGCTGTAGGTTTACTAAGTCATTGAGTCAATATAGTCATCAGTCATTGACTCATATGAATCATTCATCCAGCTATAAGGAAGGCACAGTTTATTTAACATCAGACTAGTGTTCCGCGGTATATCGATACCAACAGTATATCACGATACCAAAATCCTACAATACCATATATAGAAGTATCACAGTTTTTCAAGGCCATGTGTTCTTTTTAGGGTTTTTTTTTTCAGCTTTTAAAACAAAGCTCTAATTGTGTGCTTTAAAAACAATATGAATTAAGCTTGCTCATTTCCGCTTAGCGGAAACGACCACCTACCCTGTGCACTCTGGGAAAATTAAATTACTGCAGCAGTCATGGTGAATGCCGGAGAGAAGCTTGATGTGGAACTAGTTTGGATTTCAGCCAGATGACAAGGGAAATCTGGTTGAAGGAGGACAGTCAAAATATCGAACATGTTTTAAAGAAGTGAAAAACAAAATGGAAGAAATGCCACCAATTTATTGAAACACCTTTCAGCTCACCCCCCCCAATCTCTTTGCTGAAGTTTACTTTGACTGTAGTTTCCTCCATTTTTTTAGTTTATGATTTCCAGTGCATATTACTTATAAAAAAAAAAAAGTCACAGCAAAGGTAACTCATAAAAAAGGAATGCGCTAGAAGCTGATCAAAAAGACCACTGATGCTTGTTTACTTCATCATTACAGTGCATTTGCTAGAAAGTGCAAAAATTAAATTTGCAGACGTGTGAGCTTCACTAACAGGATCAATGTGACGCCTCACCTGCAGAGGTTCCGAGTCACACAACACAAGTCCACAATGCAGACGACTACAGGTTCAGCATGAAAGCAATACAAAGTACTTGCAGTTTATTATAGTAAGTATAGTGATAGTTTTTTGTCTAATTTACTTTCTTTGCAAGAGTTTTAACAATCAAATCGAATAGCCTCCTCTCGCTAGTAAAATGTCTTATGTTCCTATTTAAGGTGCACTGGGGCGTTGTTTTGATGGAAACATTTGGCTTAAATATTTTTAAACAGTATTCTGTTCTAACAGCACGTAAGAAGAAGGCATCTACATTAGTAGCCCATTTGTTTTAGAAATGTAGCATTAAATATAATGCTTAACTTTTAATTTTTCACTATTGAATTGCATATGTTAGCCGCGTTTTTAGTCATACAGTTCACCAGAAAAAGTATTTTTTTTCTTTTTTTTTTAATCCTGCTGAGCTAATTTTATTCAATTATTTGTAAGTGGTGATTTTCAAAATATCTAACACTATAAAATTGTAAAACAAACGCAGTGTTTAAAATTAAGGAATACAACGCTTGTGTGTATTCCCTAATGCAACACATTACTCTGTTCATTTAAAAAAGAAATGTTTTACAGTGTACACAAATCAGGCTAGTTTAGTATTATACTGTGTTTACTTGTTTTCCTTTTTAAAAGATTTGTACATCATAGATTCATGGAGGTGTTATGATGTAGTGACTTTAAGAGCATAAGAAATGTTACAAACAAGAAGAGGTCCATTTGGCCCATCTTGCTCATTTGGTCATTTATTAATCCAAGCAAGAACCTCATCAAGCCATTTCTTGAAGTAACCGTGTAAATCAGCTTCCACAACAGTGTTTCATTTTTTCATTCCATGCTCACATTTTTAGGGCACTTCTAAGATACCCCTGTATAAAAAAACATCTGGCCTAGTTATAAAAAGTCTGCTCAAGGAAAGTATTTCTGTGTTATTTGTTATCTATAAGAATTAAGAGATTCCTTGTATTTGGAGTATTTGAAGCTATTGCATCGATACTCCCTAAATGAGGTATGGCAGGACACTACATCACTCCTGGCTCCTGAACATTTAAACATTAATTGAAGGCAGTTCTGAAACTCAAGACCAGGGGCAGATCTAGTGTGAGTTTCCATTCGACCTACAGTAATGTTTATATTCAAACCCTATCTGCTAGCGCTGCTTGTTGGTTTCTCTGCTGTGTGGTTAAAGTGTTGTTTTGAAGACACCCAGTACTAGAAGACAAGCAGCAGGGTCTCAGAAAGGCAGAACTGTACACTCCATGGTGGTTGCACATCAAAGCTCTGCAGGGACTGTACTCGCTGGAGTCTCAAAATTCATATTCACCTTCTCTCTCGCCTTTCATTGCCAGTAATTAGGAGATAATGATGCGTACTTCAGAGGCGTCTGCCATCATGAAGACAGAGGCCTCTTTTACTCCAGCTCACGCAGACACACATCTATCATTACACAATCTCTCCCCTTCCCTTTCACTCGACATTCAGGACCATTAATCACACACTAACAAAAAGACAGAAATAGAATGGCAGAAAAAATTATTCAGTTACCCTAACTTTTAATATCAATAGTTTAATGTGATTAACTACAGGGTGCCATTTACTGTTCAAGGAGAGAACAGTCTTCCAGGTGGATAAAAGTCTATCCAATATAATATTAATAATGATATTACAGAAACATTCCAATTTTACGCATCTAATCGTAACCACCCAGGTTTAACTGGAGCATTATACTCCAAGGACGATTAAATCGAATTATTTGTTAAACCTTTTAAGATCCTCACATAACACAACAGGGATTCCTTAATGTGCTGTGCTAAAGTATATAAGTTAATATGTATTTTTATTACTCAGCATTGTGACCATCGGAATCGCTACACACTGTAATATGAACTTCATAAAAATAAAAAATAAAGTGTCTGGAAAAATATGTTTTTTTTAAAAGAAGGGCTATAACTACTGTAAGAGAAGCATTTTGTATTAAAACATAATTACAGCGGGATTCGATGATATGAGCTAAACAAATTTAAGCTAAGGGTTTATTAAGGGATTGATCTAAACTGCTGAGATTTCAGTGATTTATCAGTATATACAGCCTGGATTTATGCATATCAGCTTGTATGTTGCATTTATAATGTACACCTGTTTTGAGATTATTCAAGGTCTTCAGAAATTACTAACAATGTATTTTTTAACAATCATGGGGAGGGATTGATGTAGCGATAAGTATTTCTTAACATTAAACCAATGGATTACAGGATGTAAGGAAGTGTATTTCTGTATTGGTAAAATTGAATTGGACGCTTTTTCACACAAGGAACCATGTTAATCATACCAAAGTGGCACTGGCCTACCCCCACTCCCGCTTCCCTCACTGGCCGTTCCACAGTTGGAACACACATTTCCAAAATCTAGAAACATATAGTAATAAATCTGTATGATAACATCACAAATCTAGAAAAACAATGTTCCATTCTGGGTGCAAAAAGTTGTTGTAAATGTAACCATAGTGATGTATGTAAGGATGTTGTGTGCAATATAAAGAAGAAGCAAATATGCTTAAACAAATTAAGCAAGGGATAGGAAATATATAAATAATTTGTACCAGTAATTACTTATGTTATATGTATTATTCTGGAGAATATAATTGCCAGTCTTATTAATAAGTAAAATGTCTTTATTTTTATTTAAATTGCACAAAACACTGTATTTATTTGAACTTATAATGTCTTTTCTTCATGTAAATAGGCAGGTTATTTAATGCTCGGCAGCTGTGTTATTTTCCTTGTCTGTAGCAATATTCAACTACCTTTCCCAGAGGAGCAATGAGTTTATATGTATGTATGTATGTCAATTACTTTTTTTAATGCGATTGTGTGAGAGATGTGTCTTCCTAAGTCTTGAAAGTATACTGCAACTATAAAACACACATCTGAAGGCAGTGCAATTAAAAATGGTAACCAAGTTAAAAACCCTTCATGTTGTAATCATTAATTCCACTGGTTTGTGTGCTGTTCTAGAAAGAGAGTGTTAGCTGCAGATAATGAACTGCTCCTTGAGTGTGCAATTATCAATTTAGCAAAAAGTTTTTTGTTTTTTTTTATTGTAAAATTTACACAATGCTGTACAACACTGTAGTGTCTTCTGCCTTGTAGCAAGTTAGTGGAATGGCATTATAAGGGCAAATGGGAGCCATGACAATACCATCTTACAGCCTGTTCTGCTGTATAAAGAGACACTATATAACTAAGGAACACTGTTGAACATTCTGTTGAATGCATGTTTATATATATATATATATATATATATATATATATATATATATATATATATATATATATATATATATATATATATATATATATATATATATATATATATCTGATTTGGCCACAAAGTCACCCTAGAGACTCTGAAACATTTATACATCTGCAGTGTTTTATTATATTTTTTGGTTCATAGAATAAAACAAATGTTACAAATTATTAGATTTTTTTTCCAGAAACAAATACATGAAACTCATTTGCCTTCCTTAAAACCCAAAGGAGACATCAACCCATTGACCCTTGCCCTTGCAGTGCCCAGGGGATGGAGTTCAGTACATTGCACCAAACTGGATTAGTCACTGGTCAGCAGACAACAGATGTTACCCCCTTCCATCCTCCCGGAATGCAAGAAGGGCAGAAAGTAAGCACAGAGATAAAGAAGCAGTATTCCCCCAGCTAAAAATGAGCTGCTGTTGGAACAGAACTGGAAGTGCCAAAGGTACAACACATCATCTTATTACAGGGGTCAGGAGTGGGTACAGCCAAGAGCCTGAAGGCAGCACAGGAACGAGGCAGGGGTTTGTTCACAAGCCCATATTGAAAATATTTGCTTCCTGTTCACATTTTTATTGAGCTAAAATCTAAATTAGTGCCATAGACCTTATAAAGTATACCTATGGCAGTGCCATAACAGTTAATGTAATTTAGATCAGAGAGGCCTGAAAGCTCCAAGGAGCGTGTGGGTCTGCAGCTAAATCTACATTAGGGAATGTAAACAAACCGGTAAGCCAACTAGATTCTGATGAAGCAGACTGAGCAGAAAGCTATAGAAGAACATTCCAAATGACTGTGGGACACTGCAGCTTGGTTGCTAACCACCCTAATTAAGAAGAAATAGATACAACAGCAAAAAATGAATCAAGGAGAAATTAGAAAGACATCCTTTTTTGTCAAAAAGTGAAAACTTTAGTTCCTTGCTTCAACACATTCAAATACATACAAAATGAAATTCCTTCATTTTTGTTCAAACATTTTTCCTCCCCTATAGTTTTATACAAGGGCAAACACTGTAAAAAGAAAACAGAACTACCCGACTGCATGTTTGTCCCTGCAGGAGAATGCAGATTTCTCATTTCATAAAGTTAACTTAGCAGCACACCCGAATACGAAAAATAACCAAACCTTTCATTCTCGGAAAGCTGGATTGCTAAACTGCCTCGCTATTCAAAGCCCTTGGTGATCTGGTATGGGGCTAACATGAAATGTGACAGAACTTATTCAGATTCAGATGTTACTGGTCAACAGGAAGAATGCAAAATCATAGACAAAAACAATAAAACAGTTGCTTCTTCCAGTCTGTAAAATAAAGACGCCACACACTTCTCAATTAAAATAACTATCTACCAGTCAAATAACATTGCAAGCTTCCAAATAAATGCTACCAATACCTCATATTACTTTTGAATGGGAGCAGCAACTAAAGTGCTGGTTAATTAAAAAGTCTGATCAGTTTGTTAGTCCAGAGCTGAACTCTGGTCCTTTAAGAAAAGGAGAACTCCCTTAGCACTCCCTTCCCATTTCCCCTCACACTTCCTGCTATTTTAAGAGTGCCTATCCTGCCTCAATTATACTGTAAGCCCTGCCATCCACTGACCTAAATTAACCCTTCAAACAGACTCAAAACTGTACTTGTTTTTGTTAATCAGCTGGCAAAATATTAGGCATAACTGTACTAAACCATAAAATAATATCAATATTTATTTTAACCATTTAACCAATAGTAACCATGGTTAGAGTGCTAGACTACAATATGCAGTGGGTTTCATTAGCTCAGTGGCAAGAGTGCTCTGGGATGCAGTGGGGAAGGTAGTAGTTTTGAGTATCTCAGTGATTAATGAAAATGCTGGGATGCAGTGTGGAAGGTAGTAGGTTTGAGTAGCTCAGTGGTTAGAAGACATGCCGGACTGCAGATTCGTATTTAGTGGATTTGGCCTCTTGCTTCACTGTAGTCAAAAGATGTACTGGATTATTTGGAACATTATACAGACTAAACAGAAGCCTGCAGCCACTGTGGCAGTGAGTGGGGAGCCAGTGTACAATTGCGGACAACGGGTAAACGCTAGCTATAAAAACATGTTAACGTACTGTCTATATACTGTCAAACTATAGCACTAGTCTGTAAGCTTTCAGTCTGGATGGGTGAACTTACAATTCAGAAACATTTGAACAGGAAGGGTGAAGAAAGAGAATTAATTCAATTGCTTTAACTCCCTACAAGTGGATTTTGTTTTCTGTCTGTCTGTTTTTTTTTTTTTTTTTTTTTAAACTTGCCTTCAAAAGGGCCAGTTCATTAAAATCCACCAGACTCTGAAATGAGCACAGCGGGATACAGCAGAAACCTGCATGCTTGATCTGTTTAAGTACAGACCCCAAACCTTCTAACAAGCGTTTTAAACCTGGGGGGCTGGCAAACAATAAAAGAGACATTGCTGTATTAAAAAGCATTTTTGATAACAATTTGCTTAAAAGGAAGCATCACAATTACCACTCAATTGTATGTATGTATGTATGTATGTAATTATATATATATATATATATATATATATATATATATATATATATATATATATATATATATATATATATATACACACACACACACACACACACACACACACACACATACGTTTTGGTCTCTATCACAATATGTAATGTAGCATTGGTCCATACTTAAATGTTACGCCCCTACTGAATACATCAAAATTGCATCTCTTGGATCCACATGTCCTCTGTCGTCTTGGATGTAAAAGAGGTATTGGCTAAGTAGTGGGATGAAAGGACCCCCAGTGACCTTTAGTTCTCCAGAGCTGCTATGGGGTGAGGGAACGTAACTGGACATAGGGGAGTAAAGTAACTGGGCAATCTCAGACACAATGAAGATCTAAATACTGCTGTCCTTTAAATCACTAAGCAGGACAATGATATTTTTATTAGACAGAAAAGCACTTAATAGACTCACATGCACTGTTAGATGTTTCCATTTCAAAACCATGAAGCACAGTTTTAAAATATTTAGATCAGTCACCGTTCAATTGAAAAGACATTGGACAGAAAACAAGCAGCCTTACAGAAACCGTGCTACACAGTGAGCTCTAGAGTAAGGATGCCGTGGTGCAAGAAAGAAAGAGCATGCATTGGAGAAATCCAGTGTCACAGACATAGTTCTGGAAAACATAGCTTTGCAATGAGAGGGAGCATGTACTACAAAAAACAAAAGAAAAAAGCATGTCATTAAAATCTGTGCCGTTCGTGGATTTGCCAGGTCATTATTCACTTGCCAATCGTAACTCACACCATTTACAGAAACATCACTTACTTCTGTTTTCCCTGGAACCAATTAGATCTAGATTGGCCTGCTCTTGCAGATGCCTGGAATGGGAAGATGAATTAAGAGGCAGGGCAAAATCAACAGGGAGCCTGGAAATGAAGCGCCTCTCTCCTTATGCAGTATCGCCTCATTAAATTGCCCGGGGGCTGACCATTTTTGGTTTAAGGCAAATAAATCAAGGAAGAGAGGGAGGAAATGAGTAGAGGAGAAAGAGGGGCAGGGAGAGAGAGTGAGTGAGAGGTAATAGAATGGGGAAGGAAGATAAGAGGGAAAGAGGGAGAGGGACAGTGGAGTGAGGCTTTTTGTACCATACACAAGAGGGGTTGGACAAAAACACCTGTCATAACAACTGGGAATATTTGTAGGGCCACTATCGACAGCATCGATTGGTCTACCAGATGTTTAAATTGTCCTGACTATTCCTCAGTTATCTCCACTTTTTAATTCATGTATGAATCTTTTTAAACACGTGTGCATTCTTGGATAGAGAACCACCTGCCAACTGGGCTCCTACAATCACTTATAAAAGCCTGTCAGATTTCTTGCACATTCTTGACTGGGTAATGCAGCTTTTATATTTCAGAATAACGACACCATTAACATCACCAATTAATCAGCTTACTTACCCAACAGTGTGTGCTACATATGGCAGGTATATAGAAAACTGTAGCTGTTCTAGTAAACATACCAAAGCATCCTTACATGAAATACACACTGTGTTACACCGACAGCAGCATGTATTCTAATACACATGAAATACAATGGGTGCAGCTGCATAAAAGCTCTCCTACAGTCTCAGATTCATCTTTGCAATGCCTGTGCTAATCACAGTGAAAGATATTCAATCATGTTGGCTGCTACATTTGTGGACCTCCACTGCAAACACACTACAATGCCATTACTGCGTTGTGATGTTGCAATGTGGAGGAATATGTCTTTTAAACCGGGCTTGCACTTGTGTTAAGCCAGACAGGAAACATGATTGCTTGTTGCGTGTAAGACAGGCAGAAAAAAAGCATTGCAGTGAATGCTTCTGTTAAGCACATCACGTTACATTTACATAATATGCACTATACGAGAATTTTTTTTTTTTTTTTTAAAGAATGTTGATTGAAAGTTTTAGAAACTAAACAATCTTATTGGTTCGTACCCAAAGATGTCTTAATAAATGTCTTATGAGATAATTGTACTAATCCCATATGGTAAGAAATTAGTTCTGCATCACATTGTACCAGATGCCCTGTATTAAGTGGCCTCAGCTGCACTGATAAATGAATTCTCACCCATTAACACTTGTAAAATAGTCCTCTTGGGTCAGACAGGCTTGTGAGCAGCACCCAGCCAATTCAGCTAATCTAAAAGACATCTTGTAGTCTCACCATCTGCAGGACTAACCGGGAGACACTTGAGAGTGTTCACCTGCTGAAATATATGCATGCTTAACACCAACCAACATCACGGCCCATTGAAGATAATGTAGTCTGTCAGTTCAGGGGAAGCACCCACACTTTAAATTGCTAGGAATTATTTACCTAGTGATGCACAACAATTTGCTGTACATTTTCCAGGAACATCACAACTGTCCTCCTCTCTCTTTCTGTGAGTGTGACCATGTCTGTCTTCCTCTCCCTTTCTGTAAGTGTGACCGTGTCTGTCCTCCTCTCTCTTTCTGTGAGTGTGACCGTATCTCACCCTCTCTCTTTCTGTGAGTGAGACCGTGTCTCACCCTCTCTCTTTCTGCGAGTGTGACCGTGTCTCACCCTCTCTCTTTCTGCGAGTGTGACCGTGTCTCTCACCCTTTCTGCGAGTGTGACTGTGTCTTTCCTCCTCTCTCTTTCTGTGAGTGTGACCATGTCTCTCACCCTCTCTCTTTCTGTAAGTGTGACCATGTCTCTCACCCTCTCTCTTTCTGTGAGTGTGACCATCTCTCTCACTCTCTCTTTCTGTGAGTGTGACCATCTCTCTCACTCTCTCTTTCTGTGAGTGTGACCATGTCTCTCACCCTCTCTCTTTCTGTGAGTGTGACCATGTCTCTCACCCTCTCTCTTTCTGTGAGTGTGACCATGTCTCTCACCCTCTCTCTTTCTGTGAGTGTGACCATGTCTCTCACCCATGGTCTTAAACTTTCTTTTTAATAACCTATATGCTGGATGGCATATTTAGGCCACTCTGAGCAATACATTTTAAATTTAAAACGTTCTTCCTATGTGTAAGATACTATGAATAATGAGTAATGCATAATATTAATAAGATATTCATATTGTCAGCCACACTGTGGAGGTGACTGTTAATCCATGTAGAGGTTTTTCATGACATTTTGTAGCATATTTAGTATTCCTTCCATTAACAAATACTTCCTGCAGCGTGTGCCATTCTATAAAACGGTTACTTTAACGTAATTATTTTTATTTATTTATTTATTTATTTATTTATTTATTTTTCCCCCGTAAGGTGCTATGCCTCAATTATAAAGCTAATTCGTATTCCGTGTTTCGTTGCTAAAGCCTGGCTGTGTGGTTTCAAAAGGAGAGTGGAGGAAGGGACTGAGGCGACAGCCAACACCTGAGACCCTCATGAGCATCTTTCAGCTGCTTCAGTAATGAATCTCAGACGTGGTAATGGACGCTAGGAAAGGATATATGAAAAGAGGGGGACATAATAACGATGTTGCATTAATTTGCTTTATTTTATACCTGAAACATAATCCGAAAATGATCAGAAAGCCCCCTTCAACAAACCGTCGATAAAATGGTGAGTGAATAGGAAGCGCAAATTGGCTTCAGTAACAAAAGACGCGTTGAAATCTCAGCAACGAATGCAGATAACTTCAACAGAAAACTATAAACTGCGTATCGTAGCTCACCTTATCTGGGTTAGTGCTGATATACTGTATGCTACACATCTTTTACTGCATGGAAAATTTTGTTAAGGCAAACAGTTACAATGTTGCTTCTGTTTTCCCAGAGCGGGTAGAGTACCCTTTCTACAGAGTGGCCAAATACGATTACCGATTAGGCAATATTTTGCAGGTACAGCAAGATTTAAAAATGAACAAAATATTATTAAAACGGATACTTTTCAAGCACAGATAATTGAGAAATCTATTGCGCAGGTCTATACAATCAAGTGTATAGACTGTTGTTAGATGCACATATTGCGACGGCGTACATTTAAATGTTTCTATCAAATATATTTATACTCGCAATCGAAAAAACAGAACAATCCTAGTTCCAATGACAATTCCGGAGAATAGCAGGAAGAAATTGTTAATATGCGTTACACAAGTGAGGTTTTGGGGTCGGCACTTGTTCTAGCTGAGAAAGGCGGTGGGGGTATTTTTGTTGGTAACCCGTTGCGCAGCAGCTAATGTGGCAATCCACCCAGAAATAAAGCTCAGCTCGGATCTATCAGATCAGACGATCGTGCAAATGAACAATAACTATCAAAACTAGCTGTTTTAAATACATAAGCTTAATACCTGGAAAGGAAACCACCAACAAAAAAGCCTCAATAAAACATCACGCCCATAAAAAATAAAAAAAAATAAATAAATAGACAAACATGCAACAATTCGATCTACAGTAGGCTACATCAAGTACTTAAATGGACAATCGTTTATAGAAAGATAAAATATTTAATAATTGATACATTTGTAATTCATTTCCATTTAACTAAACAAAATAATTGTTCTTAGGCTCCTATATTGTTGATATTAAACTTTTTTACACGACTGCCCTTGTCAAATGCATTCAGTAATTCGAAATAATATAACCTAGCACACTCGAGGAAATGAATTATGCCCCACTATAAAAGAATCCCTAGATCCTATAGGTCTGGTTTCAAATTAGAAAATCACATTCCTTTTTCGATCTCGAAATATAGGAACATAAGGACAAAACCGCAACATCAACACAGCTATTGCAAATCAATCATAAAATTATTTGAGGCGTATTCGCCGAACACAGTTGAAGTCGTGTGCTCATTTGTGGTTTAATTACTATTTATTTATTTGATGAACCATCAAGACATAGCCTACTTCAGGTAACATTGCCCTTGAAGGATGAATAGCCCCACTGTTCTCTAACAGGCTGCATACACAATCACGGTTTACATAGATGATACATCAAATTTCGGTATGCCCATCCCTGCCTGCCCATCCCTAAACCTAGGCCCCCACACCCCCCCCCCCCCCAACCATAGGCTGCAACCCCCCCCCCCCCCAAAAAAAAAAAAATAAAATAAAATAAAATAAAAAATAAACAAGTATAACTAACGGTGACTGAGTTTTCTGCTTGACCTATTTATTGATGTGACATCCCAGAGTACTATCTTTTGAAACTCTACAGTTGCCTACCAAATGATCACAGGGGGCTATAACAAAGTGTCGGATTGTAACAAGAAACACTGCTGCCCGCTTTTGAAAAGAAAGAAGCATGAAGATGTCAGACCAGCTGCACTAGAGGAACGCGAGAAATCAGAACTGTGACATTCCCTGCTTGGTTCCTCAAACTGTGGTTGGTGCATCACATCATTGTGGAATAAACTATCGCTCACATTCAACTGGATTTAGTTAGAGGCTAACCCATGCGATTACCATAAATAATAACAGCATTGTGTGTATATTTTATTTAATTGTATCTACATGCACGTCCAAAACTTGAAGTAATCAATCATTTTATTGATGTAGTTTGCATAACATAATGAAGTGTGTTTTGTTTGAAACAACCTGCCCTGTGTTGTTATACTTCTGAAGCAGAAACGCAACAATAAGAGCCAGTAAAGTAGCTGACCGCCGGAGTAAACACCTGTTGGAAAACCCAGATTGTATTTCATTTAAATTATACCAAAACACATTTTACATAGTTCCAATATACATGTAATGGCTCAATTAAATGCTAACCACGCTTATTAAAAATGAGCTCCCAGAGATGAGACCATCCACCGATGCGACTGTACCTGATCAGTAGGCAATGAACAGGAGCGGAGTATCACTTTTTTCTTTCCCTTTAAAAGCTTTCACACGGTGATATATTACCGACTTCAACACCAGCCACGCTCAGCAAGAAAAAAAAAACGAGTTCAGCTGCATTTATTAAGCCCAGCCGGCAAGAGAAAAGCAAAAAGAAAAGTAACCTAATTTTACAGCAAGATACAGAATCCACATCCTTAAAAGCTTACAAGCTGAATTCAGACTCCTAGATACGGGCTACAATCTGAATTACTGCATTGCAGCATTACAGTTCGGGGGCTATTCTGTTAAGAAGCCCGCCGAAACCAACCCGTTTTTAGTTGGTTTTAACAAAATCCATATGCTTAAATCTCAATTTGGCAGGATGTGCTCCGGTTGTAATCAGCAACACCTCAGAATCACAGGTGTTCAGGTGTAACTGTTGGGATAACGCACACTGCATTTCACAAACATTGAACCAAAAAAAGACAAAATCCTCAAAATAGTATTACCTTCCACCGCAGAAACTGTAGCAATCAAACATAAAACCGCAAGCAATCCCAGTGACATGGCAAAGTTATTTTCTTTTCTCGCTCTGCCCTCCTTCCTTTATTTTTATAAAGCACAATCCTTGTTGTGAAAAGCGGTATTCCAGTTGCGAACGTGCACCCTTCAGCAGTAAATATTTTGTCTCACATTTCAAGCCGTAGTAAGTAGTATGTGAGAACTGCTTTGGACACTGAGTTCGAGGGTGGTGAGAAGACCCCCCTCACCCAGCCCTCTTAACACCTTTTAGCCAATCACATATACGAAACTGTTTCAACATAACCAATCAGCAAACAGCATTTCCACCCACCAGCATTGTTAGTCTTAAAAAGTTTTTACTGACCTACATGAGGTGGTGCTTTTCGTGGGAAAGGGAAATAGCACCGCCAAGTGTTGTCTCAGTTGTATTGCGGTGGCTTTTTTTTTTCCTTTTCAAGTGTGGTCAGAGCTTCACGAAGAAACACAGGAGTACTCAATCTAGAAGAAGCGCTGAATACTCAAACTCTGTTGCTTCATTGATTAGCAGAATGAAGAACATGGCCTGCAATGGTATGTTTTTGTCTATCGCTATAAAAAAATAAAAATAAAATAAAAACAGGGGAATCAGTTATAGCGGTGATATTTTAAAGTTATATAAACAACTGCATACGTGTAAATATAATTCATTGGTCTCAGTTTACTTTTCACTACTACATTGCTCCATAATTTAGCTTCCCTGCACCACTATAAATGAAACTCGTTTTCTTCAAGAATTCTTGAGTCGACAGCCTCATTCGATCTTCAAAACGTGCATGTCTCCAGTCCTTGAACTGCTAAAACACATAACCTCCATGTTTAACTGTAGGCACAAGGTTTCTTTATTGAAGGCTTTCCATTATTTTTTCTGTAAACGTACTGTTATCAATTTTGGGGGGAAAGTTATATTTTAGTCTCATCGGAGAAGATAATTTTGTTGAAGAATGCTTCAGATTCGACACATTTTCGGTTTGTTTTACGAATTGTCTTTAGAAGTGGTTTGCAGGGAAAGTTTACACATATATATATAAACTCTTCTGTGTTCAGGTGCCTGTGAAATGCCCCTTCGTGTATTATTATGCCTGATACTTAAAAATCAAGGCCTTGGCTGCTAATCATTGATTTTTATTATTTGTTTATTTATTTTTTAATTTATTTATTTATTTTGTTTTTTAGACCTCCACTTCTTTCAGGCGTTTCAGTTGAATTTGTTCAGTGGTACTTCTTGATTATTGCTCTAACTGGATTTTGGTATTCCATATTTTTGTATACTGTTCTGTAGCCATTTCCTTTGTTGCAGTTTACTACAAGTGCATTTCTCAAACGTGTCTTCTCATATGTTCTTACGATATATTTTTAATTCGTTTTGTTATTTTTTTCCATACGTTTAATATAACACTGGCAATGCTTTATTCATGAACAAATATTTGAAATGGCTGAAGTGCTTTATTATTACCCTTTTATAGATGTTGTTTGTTAAACCAGAAACTGTGTATTTTGGACTCTGTCATATTAATTATAGGCTGACGCTGACTAAATGCTTGTATTAACATGTTTTCTTGAATTATTTTATAATAAGTGTAGGGTGCCAGGTCCTTTTTGTCTATGATTCTTGTGTAGATGCCTGCATTTTACACTGGCATGGAAGGGGAAGGTAGAGATTGATCACACATGCTAAGTAGTGCATTGAGTGTCACTGACTGACACCAGGCCTGACAGACCATGGCTATTTTCAATGACTATATTTCAATGAATCGATACATGGTCATTCTGTAGGCTTTTTAAAGGTGCACCAGGTGTCTTGGTAGGCAGTGAGATTCTTCTGGAGCAATAAGGTCATAGACTGCAATCCAACAGCAATGCCTCAAGTCCGGGGCTTTTGATCAATAGCAGGCTGATCATCTTTAACAGCAAAATGGATTCTAGGTCAGTAAGGGCATGAGGAGGATAAAGGATGATTTTTTTTTGGATTGATCTTTGTATGCATTGTTTTCTGTATATCTTCCTTAACCCCTTAATGCCCACAAATTAATGCCCTCAAACTAGGGGTCATAGAAACAACCTGAAGTGCAAAACACAAATACAAATACAAAAAACACAAATACAAATAAAAAACACAAATAAAAATACAAAAAACCCAAATACAAAACACAGATACAAATAAAAAACACAAATACAAATACAAAAAACACAAATACAAATACAAAAACACAAATACAAATAAAACACACAAATACAAAAAACACAAATACAAATAAAACACACATACAAATAAAACACACAAATACAAATACAAAAAACACAAATGAAAAAACACAAATACAAATAAAACACACAAATACAAATCAAAATAGGTAAATACAAATACAAAAACACAAATACAAAAAGCCCAAAATGCAACGGAAGTAATGATTGAGGCCACTCCCCCAGATACCTAAGCACAGTCTCTGAATCTTGACCTGTTTCTGAAGAAGTTGAAGCTGTTTAGAAAGCAAAAGTTGAGTCTTCAGTAACTTAGTTGGTTGCGGTATATTTCTGTCAGGTTTATAATTGGTATCACAATGGTAAGCATCATGTTTACCATAAATTAGTTTTGTGTACAGCAATACTGGAGGTTAAAAATGGCTATTTTAGTTTAGCTTAGAAACATTTGGCTTCAGTGCCTGTAAATTTCTAGTTGTTTTCAAAAAGCATCATAATTTTTTTACATGATGACATTGAGATTAGTGCAATTTCAACATGCGAAGATCATCTACATGCACTTCTCAGTTGTTGTTTTTATGTCATCAGACTTTGGGTAAATATGTCAAACTTTGGGTAAATACTATATGCTGTTAGAGGTACAGTGCTATAAAGTTCATCTTTTGTGCAGCCATCATGGTGGAAATGCTAAGCAATACCAACGGTGTATATATCAGGATAAGATAGGAATTCACAGGCATCGAAGCCAGAATTTTTTGATCTACAAAAAAAACAAGTCAAACTAAAATAGTCGTTTTTAACCACTATTTCTGGTCACAAACTCATTTATGGTTTATACTTGCCATTGTGATACCAATTATAACACTGACAGAAATATACCACGGCCAACCAACTTCTAACACTAGTAGTACACTACTCTTTTTTTGCACCTCAGCACTTCTCTCGGTACAAATTAAGCTCTGCTAATTTTCATACATTAAATGAAATTATAGCTTTGCTCGACAAGTTCAATTTTAAGCACACCTATTGTAAAAAAAGTGCAAGATATTTGGTTTTTAAATGTAAGGTTTAACAGGTGATGCATTTTGTAATACAGAATTATCACAAAATGCAAGAGACAGAGCTTGTATTTGCATAAAATTCAGTTAATGGCTGCTTTTACAACAAACAAATAGCCATACCTTTGTCTCGTTGGCATACCTTTTCTTTCTCTGTAATACAATAACACTCTATCTCTGAAAAACTTTTAAAAAACAAAGTAATTTTAATGCAGTATTTCTATGGATAAATGAATGCAATATAACAACTACATTAAATATTGAAGTATATATTTATAGTCTACTGGTTATTTAAAGTTTGCAACAACAACAACACTATGACTACGACTACCGTAATAATAATGAGCTTATGTGAATGTTGGGTAGTCAATCACTTAATTTACTTGACCATATATAGCATTTACGTTGATAAAGAATATTAAGCAGCAATATTTCCAACATTCACAGTGTTAGTTCTGTCTTTGTATATGCTTATCAAACTGTGTTTGAAGTTGTCACTGTTTTTGCTTTACTCTGCAGAGTGGCTCCTGCAGGAATAATTTAATATGTTGCCTTGTTTTATATTATTTTTTGGAGGTGGTAAAATTTAGATAAAGCGTTAATTTTTCCATTCTTTAATTATCCAGGATGTCTGTATATTTCCTGCCTTAAAAGTAATCTATTCCTTGTGCTGAAAAAAAAACTTCTCTCAGCAAAAGAAAAGGCGGCAAACTGAAAGACTGTCTATCTGCCACTGAACTGGGTGATGTATCCCACTCCCGCAGTCCTATTGCAGTCATGATCTGACACATTTGTAAACCTGAAGAAACATTATTTAGTGCTCTCTGGATGCTGTAGCACCTGGAATGCCGGTTGTTCCTGTACCTCTGTGCTAGCATCTTTTTCCCCGCTGTGCACATGTTTCTTTTGTCAAAAAGTGAGATGGCATGGCTTACCGTTGCAATACCAATTATAACACTTCTTCAGAAACAGGTGGAGTTGGAGACTGTGCTGGGGTATCTGGGAGAGTGGCTTCAATCGTTACTGCCATTGCATTGTGGCCTTTTTGTATTTGTATTTTTTGATTTCTATTTGTGTTTTTCAATTTGAAGTTTGGTGAGACACCAATCTCTAGGTCACCAAATTGAATCATTCAATTTACACATTAGCTAATTAAGATTGTTAGCACTATAAATGCTCTCTTTACATCCTACATTACTCTATTTCATCGGATAATGATTTGTTTGCCATCTCCACGGAGCCAAGAAATCCTCAACAAATTCAACTAGCTCCTCCTGTACCCAATCTACCAACTCCACGTCAGCTCCGATTGGCAGTATTCACAACTCCGGCGTTCACTGCTCAGATTTCTGCTTCCCCAGCGACATCACCTGATCCCTTATCTCTTCTCCATCGCCCAGCACAACAACAGGCTCCCTCTCCTGTCCAACACAGCTCCCGTTTGGCCACTCGCTCCCCTGAAACTCCAGACATCAGAGACTGGATGATCCGCAGGTTCCAGCATTATCTACATACCAACAACAAACATCCCTTTCAAATCCGGAGCACGTAAGGAGATTTTGTTCATTATTTTTCACGCAATCTAAGGCTTATGCAGCAGCTTGTGAGCAGCTGGATCCAGAGACTGTTTCACAGTCAGTAGCTGCAGCTCGACCTGTCAGTTACACTTAAAACCTTTACTTATTCAAAACATATACCATTTCTGAGTTCATTCTAGCTTTCAGCCATTTCAGGGACATCATATGTGAGTTCAATCGCGAACGCTGGCGCAAGTTGGATGCTTATATGTTGATCATTTTAGACTTATCTGTTAGATTCGGAGGTTCCCATTTCCATGAATACCACAAAGCCTTCTCTGCCAAAGCCACTGCCCATCACCAACAATGGAACCAGAGGATCTACTGGGGCGCACTCTGTATGCGGTTCCACCGCTCACCCCACCATTTCCTGCTCCCTTACCAACCCTCCACCCCATCCCCTCTGCCTGTCCCTCGCAATCCTCATCTTTTCATCCCCTCCAAATCAAAAGACGGTGAGGGCTGCAAAATTACATACTCTGGAGGCGGTCAGATTTGTAATAACTTCAATTAATGAACCTGCTCCTATTCCGCATGTAACTTCCTTCATATTTGCAGCCATTGCGCTAAAGCCCATTCCCAATTAGTATGTCCCAACAAGCCCAAAAAAAAACTCAAAATCAAAAAACCTAACGTTCAAAATGACTACTCAAATTCCTGTCCACACCCATTAATATCCAAGCCCTAGCCTCAGAACTACACAAGCACCCTGACCCTTCTTTTGTTTCTTTTCTCATTAATGGTCTCACTAAAGGGTTTTCTACTGGTCTCTTGTCTCCCTACCCCTTTCACTTACTGCAAAAACCTCCAATTTACCATCTTAGACCCCAAATCTGTTGATAAATTAATAAAGAACGAATTAGACAACCAGTTTATGACAGGCCCCTTTGAATCCTCTCCTTTTCCAACCTTTTGCATTAACCCTATCGGGGTTGCAATAATGAAATACTCAGATAAGAAGAGACTGATAATCAACCTTTCCGCTCCCCATAACTCCACCACACCCAGCATCAATAGTTTAAACCTCTCACAAAGATTTCTCCCTATAATGTGCAACAGTCGACCACGCCATATCCTTAATCAGAATTGCTGGGAAAAATGCATGGCTGGCTAAGCAGATATATCAAATGCATTTAAAATCATACCTATTGATCCTGCACTCTGGTACCTCTTTGGAGAACAGTGGCATTCCAAATTTTACTTTTATGTTCACCTGACATTTGGCTGCAAGAGCAGCCCCAAGGTATTCGATACTCTGTCACAAGCGCAGTGCTGGATCTTCCTTAATAATTACTGCATTCCTTTTCTGTTGCATCTCCTGGATGATTTTGTTCTCATTGACTTCCCCTACGCTCCCCCTGCCCAAAACACTACGATCCTCAAATCATTATTTTCACATCTCAGCATCCCCCTAGCATCAGAAAAGACCCTGGGTCCTCTCACTTCCATCAAGTTTCTAGGCATCACCCTGGATTCCCAATGTTTTTCAGCCTTGCTCCCCCAGGAAAAAAATTAATTGTTTATATATATATATATATATATATATATATATATATATATATATATATTATTTCCACTTTTCTGTCCTGTCGCCCTCCTACCAAATGTAATTGTCACTCCTAGGCCATTTAAAACTATGCAGTCAAGATAATTCCTCAAGGAAGAGCTTTCATCTTGTACCTTCTTCTCCTGCTCCATTCTGTCAATTCTCTTAATGTCATCATACTCCTGGATCCTTTTTGTCATGAGGAAATCCGCCTGCGGGACCTCCTATTAAAAGGATGGAACGGCATTACATTCTTTTATGACGACTGTCTCTTGCTGCCCAAAGACATTCGTCTGTTTACAGAGGCAGCTCCCTCTCTCAGCTTTGGAGGATACTACAAGGGAAAACGGTTCTGTTCCATGGCCCAAAGAATTCAGCACCATTCCTATACCCGATCAGTCTTCGTCATTGTACGAGATTGTGGCAAAATAGCTGCTGAGCGAGAACAGGTGCAGAGGTGATGCAGTGCAGGAATAATCAGACAGAAACTGTGATCCGTTTGGAAAAGGGGTCTTATTTTTAATCCTGGTCTGGAGACCAAAACAGTAAAATCCGTCAATACACACCAATGTGTAATGCACGGAGGTAACAATAACAACGGGTTGCAGACCAAACACCAGTCCAGGTGCATGCATTAGTGCTCGTGGTGGGTGATAACAATTTATTATGTGACTGTGGTGTAGTGTTGTTCCAGCTTTGTGCTGGCCCAAGGTGACATCTCCGGATACGTGTTAGCCATCTGGTTGTTCACAAACAAAAGACAATTACTAACAGCAACAAAAAAACAAAACACAAATACCTTTTTACTGTTTTCACTGGGTCACTCACGGTCCTTCCAGTTCTCTATACAAAAAACAATCAAAGGAGTAGATTGCGATTCTCCGTCCCCTTTTATGCCGTCAAACGAGTGCAGCTGTCTCTACAATCTGCAACTGCTACGCTGTTTCCTTTCCGGGTCAATACGTTCTTGCAACGGAGTCTCACTGCATTCCAGACTGACCGAATTCCCGACCCTGGGAAAGAACTGTAAGGCCAGCCTGTCCAAAGGACTCTACTTTTGCTGATTAGCGCCCTCACAGGTTGGGAGGGAGATTTACAATCAAGATTCATTGTATTTCTGTCACAGAGATATATCCGGTTTCTGTAGCCACATTCCTTTGGGTGTCTTCATGGGCCCAAAAATCCACCCTTATCCAGTCAGATAATTCAGCTACAGTCCAAATCATTAAGAAAGGTCGTTCATCCTCCCACCATATAGGAAGGTTTACCTGGTTATCCGTTACTTATCAGTTCATTCTCAGAGCTCAACACATTCCCAGCCACCTGAATGTAATCGCTGATTCTCTTTCTCATTTCTAAATGCAGAGATTCAGAGCATTAGCTCCCGAAGCCGACCTCAGATTACTGCCTTTTCAGACCTGACATTCCTGTGAGCCACCCGCTGCATTCCCTGGTTCTGCAGGCTTGAGCAACAACTCTTCTCAGCATTGCTTCCCACTCACTGCAAACGTACTTGTCCTCCTGGAATTGGCATGGCATGTAACATTTCCTTCCCTTCATTTTCAATGCCCATGGTATCATCCTTTACTATGTCCCTTAAAATAGAGCTATAGGAGTTTCCTCCGTTAAAGTTTAAATTTCCAGCAACCAGTTTTTCCACAAACTCATTTTTGGCACCCTCGGCTCTACATTTAGCAACTCACAAATTTCACTAACCTGAAAGTGCTTCAACATTCAGATTCTCCTTTCCCCTCTGCTCACACACCTATCACCATCAACATACTCTCCCAGTGCATCTTCTTCATTCGGTCTGGCTATTCCTCCCAGTTTTTAGATAAAACCTTTAGAAGCCCTTTTTCTCCTAGCCATTTTTGGGTTCCTTGTGCTCAAAGTACATTGCACTCAAATAAATTCAACACCCTGATTCACCTCAGTATCTCTGATAATATCAATCACCTCATCTGATACCCTTTCCTTCCTGCTCAAAATAAGTCAAACTGACCAGAAAAGAAATTTGTTTAAATTAAACTCCCATGTTAGCCCCTACAAACCCCTTCTCTCTTATCTGCATCTTGGTCTATCTCAAGGCGCATCACCCCCAGACCCACTGTTTATTAATGAAAACGGAACAATCATCTGCCATTGTTTCTTCTTTCACCTTTGCCAGATTCTTTCCAGGTCTGGATTCGCAGCTGAGCAGTTCTCTGGTCATTCCTTCAGGATCGGAGCAGCTTCTTCAGCTTCTTTCCACGGAGTTCCAGACTCCCTTATCAAACAGTTAGGTCTTTGTTCCTCCAGTGCTTACCAAGTTTACATTAGAACAAATGTTACAGATCTTAAAAATGTTTTTACTACAGTGTGCTCTTAAGCGTTAGTAGCTTGCCCAAATGAGTTTTGTTTTTCTCTCCTGTGTTTTTCAATTTGTGTTTGTGTTTTGCACTTCAGGGCCACCGTAACTTCGCATGTGCCGACACATTTGCGATCTGTGATGAGTGAAAACTCCACTAGGTAAATACACAATAGCAGGGTTGCAAAGGAAAGAAACTTTTTTTTAAAGAAAAACTATACAATTATTGAAATGGCTGTGTGAGGCGAGAGTGTATTAAATGGAATGTCCAGACAGTAATTTATGTGTACAGAAATAAAATAATTTATTTTTATTTTCTATACACAACAAAAGAATTAAATAACAAACGAAAAACAAAATGGTGTGAGGGAAGGAGTGCAGGGGTGGAATCCAAAACAAACTGTGATGACTCGTCTTTAATTTGTCTTCGTGGTGACCATACATAAACAAAAAAAAGACAAAAAAAATGTTAGTGTTTCAAAAATCCCGCTGCACAAAACCAGTCTCTCCCTTCACCCGTTACTCCTCCTACTTTACTTTCGGACCAACCCCGAACACAGTAGTACGTTCCCTTTAGTATGTAATGTCCCGCCTCTGTAGTCAGTGGAACACCAATCCCCAACCGACACGTGTCCTTCTCCTTCACTTGACTCCAGTGGCTGGAATTTACATACTCGTACTTCCGCCCCTCACCAAGGTGCCGCCCCTCAAAAGATGACTTTTGCCATGGTCACGAGATCTTGGTAAGGGAAGTCCCGAGTTGGTTTGATGCCATCTACTGTCGGGAGGCTGAATCACAGACCGAAAACCCTTTGACTCATCACATATCCCACCCCTCAGAGTGGAGCCGAAGGAACACTCGGAAACCTCTAACCCTTCCCTTTTACCTCCCTCCCGGGAAAAAAAATCAGCATTTTGATGTAACTTACCCGCATGATACCTTATTTGAAAGGCGAAGGGTTGGAGCGCCAGGTACCACCGCGTAATCCTAGCGTTTGAATCCTTCATCGTGTCTAACCACTTTAAAGAAGCGTGATCTGTGATGAGTACAAAGGGTCGTCCCAGAAGATAGTATTTTAAAGATTCCACTGCCCATTTCACTGCCAGGCATTCTTTCTCCACTACCGAATACCTCTGTTCTCTGGGCAGTAACTTCCGACTGATGTATAGTATCGGGTGTTCTACACCATCTCTCTCCTGGGACAGAACCGCCCCCAGACCAGTCTGCGATGCATCTGTCTGCAGGACGAACTCTCGGCTGAAATCCGGGCTTATTAATGCTGGGGCCTGACTCAAATTAGTTTTAATAGATTCAAAGGCTGTCTGACACTCTGCACTCCACTTAATTTTATTTGGAGCGTTCTTTTTAGTGAGATCAGTGAGAGGGGCGGCTATAGTGGAAAAGTGTGGAATAAAGCGGCGGTAATAACCAGCCAACCCTAACAGTGATCTCACCTGGGTTTTCGTGGTAGGTACCGGTGAATCCAACAAAGCCTGGACTTTTGAAACCAACGGTTTCACTCTACCCTTACCCATTATGAAACCTAAATATTTTGTTTCTTCTTTTCCAATAGCGCACTTTGCCATGTTCGCTGTGAGCCCCGCCCTCCTCAGAGACTGTAAGACGGCTTCTAATCTAGTCAAATGTTCTCTCCAGGAAGAACTATAAATGACTACATCATCGATATACGCAGCTGCATACTCTCGATGAGGTTGTAAAACCCTGTCCATTAGTCTCTGAAAAGTAGCAGGCGCTCCATGAAGTCCGAACGGCATAGTACAAAATTGAAAAAGACCCTCTGGGGTTGAAAATGCCGTTTTCTCACGAGAGGCTTTCGTTAATGGAATTTGCCAATATCCTTTCGTCAGATCCAGAGTTGAAATAAACCGAGCTTGCCCCAGTTTGTCTAAGAGTTCATCTACTCGAGGCATGGGATATGCATCAAACTTGGAGATAGCATTCACCCTCCTAAAATCGATACATAATCGTAGTGACCCATCTGGCTTGTCTATTGGTACTATTGGGCTACACCACTCACTTCGGGAAGGTTCAATTACCCCAAGTTTCAACATACACTCCACCTCCCTTCGAACAGAATCTCTCCGACTCTCTGGAATGCGATACGGTCTCTGTCTAACTCTTAGACCTGGCGGAGTGATAATAGCATGTTCGATCAAATGCGTTCTTCCAGGCACGTTAGAAAACACATCACTGAACATTTTAATTAGATTGCTTACCTCTTCACGCTGATCAGGAGTTAATTGTTCCCCCATCGGGACCTCAATTGCTGACTCTGACTCAATTGAGGGTCCAAAATCCTCTCCCTCCTGTACAGGAGATATAAAATGGACTTCCCGTTCTTTCCACGGTTTCAGGAGATTAACATGATAAATTTGACTTTCTTTCCGACGCCCAGGCTGTCGGATCTCATAATTGACTTTACCAATTGCTCGAATAACCTGAAAGGGACCCTGCCATTTAGCAAACAACTTAGATTCCGATGAGGGCAACAATAACAACACTTTATCTCCAGGTCGAAAGTTCCGAATTCTTGCATTTTTATTGTAGCTTTGTTGCTGCTTCTGCTGTGCCGCTTTGAGATTGTCATGTGCCAATCGACCGACTAATTCTAAGCGATCGCGTAACTGCAACACGTATTTTACTACATTTTTAGACTCCTTTGACTGTTCTTCCCAGCCTTCTCTTATGAGATCCAAGATACCCCGCGGCTGCCGACCGTACAAGAGCTCAAACGGGGAAAACCCCGTTGAGGATTGTGGTACCTCGCGAACTGCAAAGAGCAAGTAGGGAAGCAGTTTAGCCCAATTGCGTTTTTCTTGATCTACAAAGCGGCGCAACATATTTTTCAAAGTCTGATTAAATCGTTCAACAAGCCCATCCGTTTGTGGATGAAAAACTGAGGTTCTAATTGAACGAATTTTCAATAATTTATATAGTTGCTGAATACAGTCTGACATAAAATTAGTGCCCTGATCAGTGAGAATTTCTTTCGGGATTCCCACCCTAGAGAATATTTTTACCAATTCATTCGCTACAGCTATTGCATTCATAGAGCGTAAGGGAACAGCTTCTGGATATCTCGTTGCGTAGTCCACTACTACTAAAATATACCGATATCCTGACTCTGTTCCCTCCAGAGGGCCTACTAAATCTACACCAATCCTTTCAAACGGTACCCCAATAATTGGAAGTGGAACCAGAGGTGCGGGGCGAACTGACTTAGGGGCAGCTAATTGACATTCAGGACACTCCGATACATACTTCCGCACAAGACCATAAACCCCAGGCCAAAAAAACCGGGCCAGAATTCGTTCCTGAGTCTTTTCAGTTCCCAAATGACCTGAAAATGGAATGTCATGCGCCAATCTCATGACTTCTGACTGAAAAGGCCTAGGAACCAATAACTGTTTTACGAGCTGTCCCGTCCCGGGAGCCCGGGTTATTCTATATAATAAGTGCCCAGATACAGAAAAATGCGGAAATACCACCGGTTGTCCTTCCTGCATATCCTTCCCCTCGATATATCTAACCCGTTTCCAAGCATACTGTAACGTGGGATCATTTTGTTGTTCATATCCCAAGTCAATATCTCGGTCCCAATGGTTAGGTACACAGAGAGGAGTGTCTTTTATTACATGACCTTCCACCTCAGTAACCTCGCAGCCCCGGTTACACTGAATACCTACTCCCTTTCCTTGCCGTTTCAGCGATTGGTTTACTTTTGTGTCAGACCCCTCCCCTTGTCGTCTCAGAGTTCCCTCATATTTTTCCACCCGACGCTCTCTTTTTGTTTTTCTTGGGCGGATTTTAGGGTTAAACAGGTCGGATTGCAACGGAAAAATCTCGCCAATTGTTTTCTCCTGTTGCTTTAATTGTCCCCTGGTAGAAACTAAGACCATTTCCCGACCTAAAATACGATCAAAAAACGGCCAGTCTCTTCCCAGGAGAACAGGGTATGGTAAACATTGCGCTACAGCCACTTTAACGTAAGCTGAATAATCACCTACAATAAGTCTAACTTTAGTGGTGGGATAAACCCGAGTTTCTCCATGAATACAGGAGATAGCCACTTTACCCTGTGGCTCCCAGGCTACCCCATCCAAGAGAGCTTGCCGAATCAATGTTTGTGCACACCCAGAGTCCGCAAATGCGTAAGTACTCTTTCCCCCGACCTGTACTCTTAACTGATAAGGGCCCTCCCGACATTCCCCAGTGTTCCTACCTGTTACTGCTGACCAGGATCTTGTCGCCAGGTCCACCTTTATTACTGGACAATTCCTGGCAATGTGTCCAGGCTCATTACATTGGTAGCACACTTGGTTAGGAGGCATCAACGGAGTTAATCTGTCCTGCGAGTCCGCGACCGGCAGGTTAGGGGGATTCTCTCTCGCCCAGGATGGGGCTAACCTCGACCTCCATGGTCTGAAGGTCCGGTTACCCCCTCTGGGCTTCATTGGTTGGTTGGTCCGAGTTAGTTTAGGGGCAGGAGTGGGGTCTGACCCGGCACCTTCGTTTGCGTCTTCGTAGGCCTCCGCCAGGAGGAGGGCATCCTCGAGAGTGGTAGGTCTATTCCTCTTAATCCACTCTCGATTCCCTGGCGGTAGTATAGACGCAAACTGTTCTATAACTATTTTCTGCACCAGTTCTTGGGGTGTATGTTCTTCTGGCCGCAGCCACCGGGTGCACTGATCTAAAAGATATTGTCCCGCAACCCGGGGCCGCATCCCCTTGGACAGCTGGTATTCCCGAAAACGGCGCCGGTATGTTTCCTCCGTGATCCCGAGGCGTGAGAGAATGGCTTCTTTAACTTTAACATAGTCCCCTGCATTCGTGGCCGTCAGGGCTCGATATGCTGCCTGAGCTTCCCCTGTCAGGCAGGGTGCCAATTTCATGGCCCAGTGTTCCCTAGGCCACTCTGCAGCCTCTGCCACTCTCTCAAAAGTAATCAAGAAAGCCTCGGGATCATCTTCCGAGGTCATCTTCTGAAGATTAGGCTGAGCTGCAAACATCCGGGCAACCGCTCTCTCTGATGTTGATATTGATAGTTTTTCTACCAGCTGTCCCAAGAACTGGGCGAGCTGTTCCAGGTGCCGTGTCTCTCTCTCCTCTCGCTTCTCCTCCTGCTCCCTAAACATTGTCAAAACTGTAGCTGGATCCATTTTCACTTCTGACACCACGTGTGAGGCGAGAGTGTATTAAATGGAATGTCCAGACAGTAATTTATGTGTACAGAAATAAAATAATTTATTTTTATTTTCTATACACAACAAAAGGATTAAATAACAAAAAAGAAAACAAAATGGTGTGAGGGAAGGAGTGCAGGGGTGGAATCCAAAACAAACTGTGATGACTCGTCTTTAATTTGTCGTCGTGGTGACCATACATAAACAAAAAAAAGACAAAAGAAATGTTAGTGTTTCAAAAATCCCGCTGCACAAAACCAGACTCTCCCTCCACCCGTTACTCCTCCTACTTTACTTTCGGACCAACCCCGAACACAGTAGTACGTTCCCTTTAGTATGTAATGTCCCGCCTCTGTAGTCAGTGTAACACCAATCCCCAACCGACACGTGTCCTTCTCCTTCACTTGACTCCAGTGGCTGGAAGTTACATACTCGTACTTCCGCCCCTCACCAAGGTGCCGCCCCTCAAAAGATGACTTTTGCCATGGTCACGAGATCTTGGTAAGGGAAGTCCCGAGTTGGTTTGATGCCATCTACTGTCGGGAGGCTGAATCACAGACCGAAAACCCTTTGACTCATCACAGGCTGGTTGACACAAATCTGTTCTGTCTAGTTTTCTGGAAGTTTTTGTCATGAAAAAAGTTGCAGATTATCACTGATGCAGTAAACGCTGCTGGGGAGGAGCAAAGAACAGCAGCCGAAATAAGAAATAAATTGATAGATCTAGCGAACAGAAGAAAATTAAAAGAAGGGAAAAGAAAGGAGATGAAAAAGCTTTAAAGTTGATTGAGGAAAACCAAAATACCTCACTTTTGACAAGAGATTTGGAGCTACGTAGAATTGACAGTCTGTACTTTAAAGTTTTATACATACACAAGGAAAGCCTTCAGCTCTGTAGAAAAAAAAAAATCAACGCTATGCAGTAAACATATTTAAAGAAGAAGTTACTGATCTGTTTACTTTTTTTTCTATATCGCTGAAAGGGGGCTTTCGGCCGAAACGTATTAAGCACACTCGCTACCTTGACACTTAGTCTTTATTAGGGGGCATGCTTAATCATTTAGTCTCATTATTTAAACCTGTGGGGCAGGTAATAACATGGAGGTGGTTGCTGCAACACGGCTTTGTGTTGATGTGGTGATGTGTAGCTGAGACCTGTTGAGGAAAGTGCTTTTTGTTTCAGTGATTTAGGGATCTGGCGGGTTTCTTTTAGAAATGAGAAGGAGGCGCTTGTCACTATTTTTGTCACTTGAGTTTGGTCCATTTTATTTATTTCTATCATGTTTGTATGTTGTTGTTAATAATAATAATAATAATAATAATAATAATAATAATTATTATTATTATTATTAATGTAATTGCTGCGCAACATTGCCACTGGTTTAAAGCAAGGCAATCTGCCCAATAATGCTACTGTATTATACTGAATCAGTTGGTACAGTATATGATTGTATTTAATGAATAAACTGTTTGTTTTTACAACTTGACCTTCCCTCTACTTTTCACTCACATAACTTTGGGTTAAACATCATTAAACTTATATTATATATTTGTAATTAGTTAAATCTTTTGACCAGACCAGAAGCACAGACTCAACATAAGCAAGTACTGGCAGGGCAAAACTGAAACGCTACAGCATTCAGTTCTTTTTATTAAATAATAAAACAAATATTTAAACAAATACAAAACAATAGGGCACGTATAGCAATCATTTACTTTAAATTCGCTTTTAACTCCTAACTCCTCACTCGTTCTCCACTCTCAAACACTCTTCCGAACAAGGAAAGCTGCAGGCTTTTATATTCTGGCCGAGAGGATAACTAGCTTTTATTTATCTTATTACCCTTCAGTGATAGTCTGCACGAGTTTTTTCCTCACAAGGTTTTTAAAATCAAAACAATAACCTGGATGACGACATGTTGCGCGCCCGACCATGGAATACAAAATTTCGCTGTTATATACATATAAATCATAACATAAATAAATAATAAACAAAGGGGAGGGACACTCCACCAAAAACAAGTTCATATTGTCATCAGAATGTTTTACCTGAGAAATCTGTTCAATAAAGTTTACAGTTCCACAGCGACATTGTAGTATGAGCACCATGGTATGTCCTAAAACAGGAACTACGATGAAAATTTCTACTTGTGACTGCTGTCTGGCAGTTGCAAGTTTCTGATGAAAATCAGCCCTGCGAAAGATTTATGAAACCCAATGTTTTTTATTTGTGAGGTGCTTGCAATTGCAAATCATCACAAATCACTTTTGTGAAATGGGCCCCAGGTCAGGATTGAGGTGCACTAGCTCTCTTTTGCTTACAGACAACACACACAGCTCCCCTTACTGTCTATGGCCAGTCCTGCAGAAACCGCAAGCTCTCTGACATGTTCTGAAGAGCTCCTGGCTGTAAAGAGGCTTTTGATAGTTGCGACATCACCAGGTTTGTTGGTCGTCTTCTCTTTTAGGGAACCAGGGTTATCCATAACCTAACGTTCCCTTTCAATTCGAATACTTTCCGTACTTTTGGGAAAAGTATACCAAAGTCGTTGTGAGGGAGCGTGAGCAGATGCAGCAGACGAGGGATGACTCGACACCTCAAAACCACAGTTAGCGGTGCGAGCGTGCAACCTCAAGGACCCTTGTGCCTAATGAAGACGTAGAGGGATCTACCACATTAAGTCGGTAAAACCTGGTGAATGCATGCAGAGTAGCCCAACTAGCCGCAGTACAAATATCAGTTAATGAATCTCCTCTAAAGAGGGCCCATGATGTAGACACTCCTCTGGTAGAATGCGCGGCCACCTGCCCAGGTAGGGGTAGACCCTCATTAATATATGCAGTGGAGCTTGTGTCCAGAATCAAGTGAGACAGTTGCTGCTTCGAGATGGCTTGAGCCAAGGTCTTTTCACCATGACAGATGAAGAGCTGGTCAGACAGATGCAGCACTCTCGTCCTATCCACATTCAATCTCCGATCCTCCTCTGAGGAAAAAGGAAGAGGATGGGAAGCCTCTAGTTTCACTGACTGGTTTTGGTGGAAAGCCGTAACCACCTTAGGGAGGAAAGCGGGTTTCGTGCATAATGATACCCTGTTTCCATCATCCCAAATTCACATACAGGAACTGTAAATTGACAGAGCCTGTAGCTCTCAAACCACTTAGCAGAGGTGGTGGCTAATAAAAACGTTGTCTTCATAGAGATATATTTCAGTTCTATGGAATGTGTAGGCTCAAACGGGGCCTAGTGAGAGCCTCCGATATCACGTCTAGACTCCACTCGGGGAGAATGTCCTTTCTAAGATGACGTAACCTCAGAAGGTCACAAGGAATGAGAACCTGGGGACATCGAGTCAATGGGGACATGGCAAGCAGATATGGCGACTAGGTACACTTTCAACATAGAGGAGGATCTACCCGCCTCTAGCAGTTCTTGCAGAAACTGTAAAATAATTGCTATAGGGCAATAGATGGGGTCATGACCTCTGGTCATACACCAATTTTGAAAATACCTCTACTTACAAGTGTACAATAACCTTGTGGAGAAGGCCCTACATTTCTGCAGTGTACTAATGACTGCGTCTGAGAGCCCTAAGGCAACAGATGGTCCCATTCAGAGGGTGCCTCTCGCCTCACTGAGTAGATTCAGGCGCAGTGGGATCTCCCAGGGCAGGCCCTACAATAACTGGTAAAGGGTTGCAACCCAGATTCTCTTGGGCCATCTGGAGGCTACCAGGAGAAATATCACCTTCTATCCCCGGACTTTCTCAAGGAAGGCCGGAAGCAACGTTATTGGTGGGAATTCGTACAACAGCGTTGACTCACTCGCAACTCTAGCGCATTTATGTGCAGGGATGTCCAACGGGCCTACCAGGACCCGCAGACTCCTCTGCCACCCCAGACTGCACTACAACCCGAGTTAGATGCGTCTGTTGTCACAACCTGATGGCTGTGGCTTATCCCCATCCTCACACTTTCGCGTGTGTGAGAGGTTGGCATCCACCAGCGCAGGACTTCCCAATATATGTGAGACACGGGGGGCTAATGTCAGCTGGGGGGATAATGAAGCCGCGGCCATCAGACCCAACACCTCTGACACAACACCAAAGGTACTATCGCCCTCTGTTGAAAGAGGGATAGGCAATATTGAGTGGCAGCCACTCTTTCGTCTGACAGGTAGACTCGCATTGTAAGGGAGTCCAGCCAGAATCCCAGGTAAACTGAACTTTGCTCTGGAATTAATTGGCTTTGATGAGGGTGAGACCCAGCCTTGACAGATGCTTTGTCACTATTGCCATGTGGGCTACTGTTCCTTCCTATGACTGGGAACAGATCAACCAGTCATCCAGGTAATTCAGCACCCTGATCCACTGCAGCTACAAGGGACAAGGATGGCATCCATGCACTTTGAAAATGTGCAGGGGACTAAGGAGAGGCCGAATGGCAGCACGAAAAACTCGAAGATGCTTCCCTGAATCATCCGAGTCGCCGTGTGAGTCACAGGTGGATGTCAGTGTCTCGTTCTCTCCCGTACCAGAGTACATTAGGGGAGCATTGAGCCTTCCTGCCAAGACGCCTCGCATTCTTAGTGGAAGAGCTGCAGCAATTCTTCTACCGCTGGTCCTTTGGTATGGCCAGCGGATATTGGCGCATGAAGCAGCGTTGACTCGTTCTCATCAGGGACCCTCACTTCAGACAGCCAAAGCTGCCTGCGAGATACCATGAGGCTTGCCAGGCTTCGGCCCAGAGCTTGCCCTTGGAAGCCGGAGATCTGGAACAGCATACTCAAAACCAGCCACCGGTTCAGGTAGAGACACCAACTGCAGTACTCCATCTAGGTATGCCGTCAAGAGGCCTGCCGTATTAGCTAGGCGTATGACTTGCGCTTCCACTGCATATGGTCTCTTTAATGGTCACCTTGCATTGACCATTAGGGTATACAAGGTACTTAGGTAGACCCCCTGCTGGAGGTGCTCACACCAGGGCCTTGAGTCCACTGGTGGAAATTCTAAGGAAGCAAGCGGGGATGCCCATTTAAACATGCTCCATGCCGAGGCCGGGTGGCTCAAAGTGGACCATACTTCTTCTAAGAAGTCCGGGAACACTGGAAAGGACTGAGAGTGGGGGACAGGAGGCTGAATGTTAAAAATCGACTGCCGCTGTTCAGGCGCTGCCTTTCATGGTACCTGCAGGAACTTGGAGGCCTGCTCCATAAGCACTGGGATCGAGTTTGTGATAGGGGGGGGGGGGGACCCAGCGTCAGAGGTTATCTCTGAGCTTGGGCCTGACCCAAAGGTCAGTTCCTGGACTTGTCCCTCCTCCTCATTCTGAAGGAAGGAGCCACTCCCATGAGACCTCAGCCATGCTACATCCACTTCTGGAACATCCAGGGTGACCACCGGTGCGAGCACGGTCCGCTCCGGGGCCGGTGTTATCGGCTGAGCCAGGGCCGGAGCAAGGGCTTGAGCCTGCTGCCTGGCCAAATACTCAAGGACTACAGAGTACAGAACTGATGCACTGAAGAATTGGGGCACCAAGTGCAGGTGTTATCAATGTGCTGGGGTGCCGAATCACCGAGGCAGGGAGCATCTACGGACTGAGGGCGCAGAAGCACCAAGGCAATGAGAGTGCAAGTACCAAGGAGTAGCATGTAGCCTACACCTTGGGCTTGAGTGGCTGCAGTAGGCAATCAGGTGAGCAGTACAGGGAAGTGCACGGTTCTGCACAAAGAGTTTTTTGTTTTTGAACTGCAAGGCAATAAAAGAAAAAACACACACACATAACAGCAAAGCTGTGGGGATAGAACAGTCACCACGCCAGGCGGATGGTCTGTATGAAGCACCAAGGCTGCCGAAGCACCGTGGCATGAGGCTCTGAGGGACAGGAAGGCACCGAGCACGCAAGCACTGAGTGTACTGGAGGCAGGCACCTAGCCTTAACCGTGTGTAGTCAACACAACCTGGGGTAGCGTGTAGATATTTGGTCCCAATTGACAATTTGCTTCCAAAAGCTGAGATACTACCAACAACGTAAAACACAAGAGATATTGTTAAAGCACATGCAGATGTATTGCATGCTAATGGGGAAAAAAAGTAAAACCTGAAAATATACTGGTAGATGTTAACTGAGTAAAAATACAATACAACGATATGGATCACAACCTAAAAGATCTGAACTGGAGATGTGCTCTTAACAGGCTTTCAGTGAGAGAGACCCCATATAGGCATAACTGTGCTAAAAGTCCTAAATAACCACGAGGGTGTGGAAAAGAGCAGATGACCAGGCATGTATTTTGGGAATGTGAATTTGCTGTGGAGTTGTGTATAGATACATGGATAAGAATGGTTGCCCAAATTATAGTTTGAACTGTAATATGGTGATATATGGATGTGAACTAATTGATTTCCCAAGGGAGATATTTAAAAATCACAAGGCTTTTTGTTTCATTTACAAAACTGATTTCATGGGATAGCAGGAATATGTGTTAAGAAGTATGTTTCTAATCTAAAAGAAGCTGCATTTATCTTTTGGGGAAAATAAAGAAACCATTTATTTGCAACAAATAGGAAAAAAATGACTGCAAAAAGAAATATAAATTTTTGGTTATTGTATTAAGTTATTATATTTTCTGTATTGTGTTATTAATGTAATTCTTTCAGTAAAGTGAAAAAATCAATCATAAAAAAAATATACATTTTCCTCACGTATTCTGCTTTATCAGACATGCTTTGAGACATCTTATTGCAATGGAACATAATTATCTAGGAAGCAATGCCAATCAAAATGCAAAGTAGTGATACATAGTTTATGCTCGTTGCAACCGTACAACTTGATGTAACTGTTAGGATTTATTGTTTAATTTCTGAATTTAACAAAAAAAAAAAGGCTGCAGGGCTCTCAGTTATTAGTATGCAGCTATAGCACAAATCCAACCTGAACCATCTAAATATCCCCTCAGCCACGCAGTTGTATTGCTTAACATATAACTGTAAACAGGCAGTTATACTACAGACCAGAATAGAACCTAATAGCCTATTAAAACTACTCATTTTATTAGCAACTATTTGTCTTACCTTTGTTATACCCTGTCACAAAGACTGCCGGAGTGGGTGGCGTCAGACCAGAAACAGGAAAATAAACAGAGAGGTGGAGTTTGGTTGAGCTGAGCGAATGCTTTTGCTCAGCATTTAATAAATAAAGAGAATAGAAAATAAATGGTTGTAACAAACAGAAACACAAGGACATGGCACATTCGCCAAAATAAACAGACAAACAAAATGGACTAAACAAAACATGGTGAGCAGATAGTTTACGATTATTATTATTATTATTCTCTTCACCTCCGTCTCCAATCCCATTCTCCACTCATCAACCCTGAGTGGGTGAAAACATGTTGCTTTTATGCAGCTGTACCGAGACTCGACTGCTAATCAATCATTCAGTTGGAGTCTCGGTACAACTGCACGTGAATTAATAAAGTGCAAATCCCCGTGCTCACATATTATTACTTTTTATTTGCACGTGAAGTGCTGTGCAATCCTCGTGCCTAAATACAAATATACATTTTAAATTATACACTTGTGTTACAGACCCATTTATATCCCATGTACCAATGACTATACACCAACATTTAACACACCACACGCAACATATAACATATAACATACACAGGGGAGGGCACTTTGTCACATATACCCCCCCCCCCAGTGCAAAGCACACATGGCCTCAATGGCCACCTCCCCCCTTAAAAGCCCAAAAGTCCAGCACAAAGTCCTGGGCCAGGAGCGGAGGCTTCAAGGTGCCCACAGGTCGTAAGGCTGACAGCGGGGTGGCATACTCCTGCCAGTCCGGCAATGAAGAAACTGCAGTGGGAGCAGGTCTCCTGACCTCCCCCACGATCTCCAGCAGCAAAGAAGCTGCAGTGGGAGTAGGTCTCCTGACCTCCCCCTCGATCTCCGGCAGCGAAACTGCTGCTGGGGTTGGTGGTCTCCAGACCTCCTCCCCCTTCTTCGTGGCTGGCAGCTCCCCTTGGTGGGGTTCCGGCCACAGTACTTCTTGCTGCGATGCGGAGCAACAGGCAGTCCCAGGTGATGTGGAGCGGCGGGCAACCCCAGGCGATGCAGTTCCAGCGACCCCAGGCGATGCGAAGCGGCGGGCAACCCCAGGTGATGCGGAGCGACAGACCACCCCAGGCTATGCCTGGCAGGCATCCTTGGGCGAAGCGAGGCAGGACAAGCTGGGATGCGAGTGTTGGCCCGCTTTTCGGCCACTGCGACCGGGCGGTTCTTCCCCGTGCTTCCCTCAGCAGCCTATATAAGGGCTGCTGAGGACCGCCAACATCCAGTCCTGGTCCTTCTGATGAAGGGAGAGGCAGCTCCTGCACCTCTCCTCCTGATGATGATGGAGGCAGAGGCAGCTCCAGCTCCTCTCCTCGTGGTGGTGGGAGAAGTGATACCAGCAGGCATTCATCCTCTGGTGGTGGAGAAGTGATACCAGCAGGCATTCATCCTCTGCTGGTGGAGGAGGCAGAGGCAGCTTCTGCTTCTCTGCTCCTGGCGGTGGCGGTGGAGGAGGCAGAGACAGCTCCTGCTGCTCTGCTCCTGCCAGTGGAGGTGGCGGAGGCAGAGGCAGCTCCTGCTGCTCTGCTCCTGGTGGTGGAGGTGGGAGCGGCGTGTAGTCTCCCCTTGTTTCAGGGGACTGGTGCGGCTCTCCCTCTGGAGGCAAAACCAGCAGGCATTCTTCCTCTGCTGGTGGATATGGGAGCAGTGGATGTAACCGAAAGTAAACGGTGGTAACAAACAGAAGCACAAGGACACAGCACATTCGCCAAAATAAACAGACAAACAAAACGGACTACACAAAACATGGTGAACAGATATTTTATGATTATTATTATTCTTATTATTCTCTTCACCTCCATCTCCAATCCCGTTCTCCACTCACCGAACACCCAACCGCGAGTGAGTGAAAACATGTTGCTTTTATGCAGCTGTACCAAGACTCGATTGCTAATCAATCATTCAATTGGAGTCTCGGTACAACTGCATGTGAATTAATAAAGTGCAATTCCCCGTTCTCACATATTATTACTTTTTACTTGCACGTGAAGTGCTGTGCAATCTTCGTGCCTAAATACAAAAATACATTTTAAACACTCATGTTGCACAGACTCGTTTATATCCCGTGTACCAATGACTATACAGCAACATTTAACACACCACACACAACATATAACAGATAATATACACAGGGGAGGGCATTTTGTCACATACCGCTATACTTTATTCTTCATATACTCTATGTTGTAAAAGTCTGTTCTCCAGATTCAGGACCTGCTTTCTAAAAGCTTACTAGATCTGTTTTCTTGCCAGTTGTGACTGAAACTGAATTGCCACCACAGTACCAAAATTGTCTAGTTTCAAGTTAGGAGGCCCCCATTATGGGGTAATATTAAAATGATTATAGCTAACAAAGCAGTCCCATAAATCTTACTTGTGGTTCACTTCCATTCTAATTATATATATATATATATATATATATATATATATATATATATATATATATATATATATATATATATACAGCTCTGGAAAAAATTAAGAGACCACTGCCAAATTATCAGTTTCTCTGGTTTTACTATTTATAGGTATGTGTTTGGGTAAAATGAACATTTTTGTTTTATTCTATAAACTACTGACAACATTTCTCCCAAATTCCAAATAAAAATATTGTCATTTAGAGCATTTATTTGCAGAAAATGTCAACTGGTCAAAATAACAAAAAAGATGCAGTGTTGTCAGACCTCGAATAATGCAAAGAAAATAAGTTCAGATTCATTTTTAAACAACACAATACTAATGTTTTAACTTAGGAAGAGTTCAGAAATCAATATTTGGTGGAATAACCCTGATTTTCAAGCACAGCTTTCATGCATCTTGGCATGCTCTCCACAAGTCTTTCACATTGATGTTGGGTGACTTTATGCCACTCCTGGCGCAAAAATTCAAGCAGCTTGGCTTTGTTTGATGGCTTGTGACCATCCATCTTCTTCTTGATCACATTCCAGAGGTTTTCAGTGGGGTTCAGGTCTGGAGATTGGGCTGGCCTTGACAGGGTCTTGATCTGGTGGTCCTCCATCCACACCTTGATTGACCTGGCTGTGTGGCATGGAGCATTGTCCTGCTGGAAAAACCAATCCTCAGAGTTGGGGAATATTGTCAGAGCAGAAGGAAGCAAGTTTTCTTCCAGGACAACCTTGTACTTGGCTTGATTCATGCCAAAGCTGCCCAATTCCAGCCTTGCTGAAGCACCCCCAGATCATCACCGATCCTCCACCACATTTCACAGTGGGTGCGAGACACTGTGGCTTGTAGGCCTCTCCAAATCTCAGTCTAACCATTAGACAACCAGGTGTTGGGCAAAGCTGAAAATTGGACTCATCTGGGGGTGCTTCAGCAATGCTGGAATCTGGCAGATTTGTCTTTGTGAAGGGTGCATGAATCAAGCCAAGTACAAGGTTGTCCTGGAAGAAAACTTGCTTCCTTCTGCTCTGACAATGTTCCCCAACTCTGAGGATTGGTTTTTCCAGCAGGACAATGCTCCATGCCACACAGCCAGGTCAATCAAGGTGTGGATGGAGGACTACCAGAACAAGACCCTGTCAAGGCCAGCCCAATCTCCAGACCTGAACCCCACTGAAAACCTCTGGAATGTGATCAAGAAGATGGATGGTCACAAGCCATCAAACAAAGCCAAGCTGCTTCAATTTTTGTGCCAGGAGTGGCATAGTGTCACCCAACATCAATGTGAAAGACTGGTGGAGAGCATGTCAAGATGCATGAAAGCTATGCTTGAAAATCAGGGTTATTCCACCAGATATTGATTTCTGAACTTTTCCTAAGTTAAAACATTTGTATTGTGTTGTTTAAAAATGAATCTGAACTTATTTTCTTTGCATTATTCGAGGTCTGACAACACTGCATCTTTTTTGTTATTTTGACCAGTTGACATTTTCTGCAAATAAATGCTCTAAATGACAATATTTTTATTTGGAATTTGGGAGAAATGTTGTCAGTAGTTTATAGAATAAAACAAAAATGTTCATTTTACCCAAACACATACCTATAAATAGTAAAACCAGAGAAACTGATAATTTGGCAGTGGTCTCTTAATTTTCTTAATTAAGATATTTATCGATATATGTCACCTATATATATATATATATATATATATATATATATATATATATATATAGTGAAAGATTCTGCAACTCACACGGTTTGTTGCCCCTTTTAAGCATGACACAGAAGTGGAAATTTTTAACACGCTGACATGCTATTTATTTTTAATAAACACAAAAAACGAGATAAACAAACACAAACCAAACACCTAGCTCTCATTCGTAGCAATAACTAAACACAATACCCGCCCTACCTAACATGGGACAGCTAAGCTGTTTTCCCATCCTAAAACAAAACACAGTTGAACAGAAAGGTTTCACACTACCTTATTTTCAGAATTGCGCACACAACCAGTGAACCACTTTTCACTCTGCAGCAGCCTTGAACAGACTGGCTGTCTTTTTTAAATACCCTGCACCTGGCTCTAATTTACAATTAGCACCAGGTGCAGGGGATAATTAATAATAAAACAATTAAACAGCAACAAGAACCTAAACAAAACGAGCACTTCCACCTGTTTTAGGCAGGGAGGAATTTGCCCCTCTACTGTGTTGTACAATATGCTATTTGAAGAGGATCAATCTCAAATATAAATACTTTCAAACAGTGAAACTTGTAAAACAATTTTAAATCATGTTCTTGCTAAATCTTGCTTTCATGCAAAACCCATAATTGAGCTGCTTTTTTCAGCACCTTCTGTATGGTTTGACCTTGATCACTGCCTGGCAGGTACAAGTTTAAACACTGCAGGTCTTCCCATGACAGCTAGCAGCATGCTGCTAGACCTGGGGACACTGCAGATCTTCCCATGACAGCCAGCAGCATGCTGCTAGTTCTGGGGACACTGCAGATCTGGTCCACACTATGAGAAGCCACTGTAAAAATGGCTTTTATAGCAACTAACATCAATACAAGAAAACAGCCATTCTGCAGGGCATATAAATCAATCAATCAGTCAAATTTATTTTGTATAGCGCCTTTCATGCCAAGGCATACCAAAACGCTTCACATTACAAATAAATATACCATACAATAATATAATATAAAATAAAATATCAAAAACATCCAAAAACAAATGGGGAAAATAAATAAATAAATAATACATATTAACCAAATTCTAAAATAGGACATCCCAATCTACAAAAAGGCCTCTGCATAAAGATGTGTTTTAAACTTTGATTTAAATGCATTTATTGAGTCAGCTTTACAGATTTCAATTGGAAGATTGTTCCATTATACAGGTGCATGATGACTAAAGGCTCTTCCACCACAAGAGCTGCACTTTATCATTGTAGTCACCAGAAACCCAGCATCAGCAGATCTCAACTGGCTTAATCTTAATGTAAGCAGGGCCATTTCCAGAGACAGCCTTAAATGTCATTAATAACATTTTTAAAATAACTTTGTACTTCACCGAAGCCAATGCAAGCGGGCAAGAACAGGTGTAATATGTTCAAATCTTTTTGTACCTGTCATAATTTGTGCAACTATGTTCTGAACCTGCTGTAAGAGATTGGTAAGTTTACAAGGTAGACCAGCCAGTAGGTCATTATAGTAGTCCAGACGGGGTGAAACAAACACATGAATTACATTTGCTATGTCAGATTCTGCAAGATACAAACAGACTTGAGATATATTTTGCAAATGATAATAATGGATAACAGTTTTGGTGTCAATCTTGCTTATTAAATAATGTGCCGATTTTGGATGAGGATGCTTATTTGACATCTATTTGGGGATACCAAGAAATGTAGTAAGTAACCAGGTGTGCTTATTGACTTCTAACCTTACCTGTAACGGTAATGCATCAGACAACACTGCCTGTGAGACAGAGAGCGAATGAATCCGAGTCAACAATCTCCCTCCCCACCTGTGAGACACTGTATAACAGGAACAGTGTGCCCTGGACTGGATGGTTTGACAGTTCATTCCAGGGTCAGTTGGAAGTCAGCCATCCAAAAATGGGGCCAAGTCACAATATTAGAAGTCAGCGCCTTACTATGGTAGGCGATGTGCCAGTCATGGATTGGAGGAGACGTGATTGCACTCGCAACCAAAGGGGGTGTGACTGAAGGTATGTCAGGGTGTGTGGCCGAGCAATCTGTTCCTCTGTTATGGTGACCGCAAGGAGTGAAACGAAACTGTGAGTGTTAAGTGTTTTATTGTCTGTCTCATTAACTGTTGTTATTTGTCATTGTAGACAGCTAAATATCCGGGAGCTGTCGCTTTTCAGCCAGCATCAAACCCGGACTGCACTGCACCACTGCAGCGCTATTTGCACCGGGAGCACTTACTGTTGGACTGGTGATCGTGTAGGTGTTTTAAAGTGTGTGTTACTATCATTTTGTTGTGTATAGTCAGTGTTTTTATTTAAACAGCCCTTAATAAAGCTTCGTTATTTATCATTGAACTGTTGTTGGACTATTGTTTCTAAGCACTGCATCACATCTACACCTGTGCATGACATATCACTTTGCCACAGCCCATTATACATTTCCCATCTTAACATTTGCAATCAGCTGCAGCTAATCCAATAGGTCACAGCACTGAGATCAATGCAAACAAGCTTCTTAACCATTATGCAACATACTTGACTGCAGGTGTGGTAATAAAGCATCTAAATTGAACTCGGCACAGAAGACAGAATCTGTAACGTCAGTGCCTGTTATAAAAGCTCCCCAAACCAACTCTGCAGTGAGGATTCATGGAATAATTTTTTTTAGCTTTGTGAACTTTGGTAACCACAGTCTGCAATAGCGATTGCCTTATTGAAAGGGTAAAGCTGCTGAAATTATGAAGCATTTTCAAATATTTGCCAGCAAATTACAGCTTAAAACCTTATAAGGGAAATTGCTTTCTTATTCACTGAGCTCCCAGTAGACATGCAGTGTGAAGGGGCACTCTATTTTATGGGAATGTATACCAAGCACAGCCAAGTTTATCGTTGTCTGAGAAATGGCGAAGTAATAGCGTTTGCATCTGCTGAAACTAACTAACTATTCGTTCTTGGTATGTCTTATAGCTGCTATACACCAAATGCAAGTTAAACTATGCAGTGATGCAACAAAAAGAATAGAACGTAAACTTTTGATAAGTATCTTTCACACCACAGGCAACGCGACAGGCAATGCGGGAGGGGCACCAGAGCGATTTGATGCGTGTTAACTAGGGCATTGAGCAATCTAAAATGACAGAGGACAATAATACTGTTGAAAAAATATCCAGAACTTTATAACAAAGGGCATCACAATTATAAAGATACAGATTTTAAAGACAATATATGGGAGTCAATTTCACAGGAACTGGATAAGCCTGGTATGTATGATTTATTGCCATATGTGTTGAAATACTGTCGAGAAGACATAATTACTACATCATGTTAAAAAATATGTGCCAGTCTTGATCATAGTTTTGCCAATATCAATTTTTAACAGTTGAATAGATCTGGCAGTTTTCAAACCTATCGCATCGCTTCTGGTGTGTGTGGTGATGTCGCTGCAAAAGTGTATCATCATCAATAAAAAATCGCATCGTATCTGGTGTCTGGAGACCTTTAAATGGAGCATAAACTACCAAGTCCTGAAGAACTTCTCATTGCCAGTGGACTTTCTGTTTAGTTTCACAGGCATTTACTTATACCCTTTATAAATGTGCATGGTAATTTTTCAGAGCATGGCAAACCATGGTAAACTATGGTAATGCATATCAAAAGCATGGGAAAACTGCAAAATTCAGTGGGGTAAACTTTTCTAAGGTAAACACTGCTAAGTAGCTTTTGATGTGTAAATGTAAAATAAATATTTGAACATATTTCCCGTTTTCTTTTGCTTGGGTTTCCACGCCCCAGCAGCAGACAGCACAGTGGAAGGGGCTAGTGAGGGGGGTAGTGATTACTTGCATGACCACCTGCAGATCACCACCTGTCATGATTTCAACTCTGACTGCATTCCATCCATCAGAGACATTCATATGAATGATGATATTCACTATAGTGTCAGCGTACACTGATTAAGAAATCATGTCTGACGGCTGTACTGCAAAGCCATTAGCTTCAGAAGGAGGTAAATGATCAAAACTCAGGGTCAGTCCATCACAGTGCATATTATGGCACCACAACCCTGCCACCCTGGAAGCAGTGATAAAACTGGCTGAGGATTTTGGGTACTCCCTGGTCTCAGCCCACACCAACCTGTCCACAGCCCCCGTCCACTGGAGCAGCTGTACACCACATTCTCTCTCTGGTCCACCTACAACACCAGGACCAAGACCTATTAGATCTCTGGTCCCAATGGGCAACCTTGCCTCCTCTTCATGGATGTTAAGGTTGGCCCCCAGCAGGGGTAAAGCTACTACCCTGGCCCCGTTGCCATAACAGCAACGAGACAAATGTTTAACCAATGTTCCCTCCTTCTCCCCTATCTGTTTTAGATGCAACAACAGGGACACCAGGCCAGGTCATGCCCATCGGCAATGGAGTGTGACGTAGTGGCGTGCAATTGGTCATCTGAAGCTGGTAAGCGCGGTGAAAATTGTGGACCATTAGTGGACATCGGGTGTGAGCAGACCTTAATTAAAGCAGCTCTCTTGGGCGGTGTGTCCTGGCAGCCACGAGGCCAGTTGGCGATCGCCTGCATCCATGGCGATATGGCAATATACCCAACCCTAAAAGTATATTTATTGGTAGGACCGATAAAATGCCACCTAGTAGTTAGGGTGGCGGAAAGGCTACCACACCCAATAATTCTGGGTTGAGACTGGCCAAATTATAGAGAATTGGTTAAATTAATGGCAGTCTTGACCGCACATGTAAACATGGCAGAAAAAAAGAAAGGGAAATAATTGGTGAAGTGTTTCCCTTTCAAACTGAAATGTTTTCCCCCATTTTTCATCAAGAAAAACAAATAAAGAGAGACAGATACGAAAATGGGAGGGGACATTAATGAGAAAAGGCTAGGGTTTTGTGGGAGAACGCTCCAATGGTGACAAACGCCAGTCAAACGGGGTCGGAACCCAGCATGACCGAGAGGACGAGATTTCTGGGCCATCTAGGGCAGATGCTACTCCCGCCCCTCTCAATATACCAGACATGTGGCACTCAAGCGCACACATAGTGTGGGGCTAACATAATGATCCGTCACTAGTGCACGCTTGGGGACAGGTCTGGTCTATTGAAGGTAAGGATGTTGACAGTGCTGGGGCACTAGCATTTCTGCACTTCAGTATCAAGGGGCAATTACTGTATAGGGTAAACCTAGCCATGGACACAGGACAGCCTGTAACACAATTATTGGTTCCCCCTTTTTGTCAGCCCGAGGTCATGAGGCTGGCACATAAGATCCCTTTTGCGGGGCACCTCGGAGCTGACAAAACAAGGGAACTGATATTGGTTCAATTCTATTGGGTAGGACTTCATACTGATGTGTCGAAATATGTATCCACATGCCCAGACTGCCAGCGAGTAGCACCGGGTCGACTGTGCCCTGCCCCTTTGGTTCCACTGCCGATTATTTCCACCCCTAATGAGCGCATTACAATGGACATAGTGGGCTCTTTGCTACCTTCTGATTCCGGGTATATGCATGTATTAGTGGTGGTGGATTATGCAACGCGATACCCGGAGGCAGTTGCATTGAGGTCCTAGTGCAACTACAACTGCCACAGAATTAGTGCAGATTATGGCTAGAGTAGAGATCCCCAAGGAGATTTTGTCTGATCATGGAACCAACTTTCTGTCTAACAGGCTGCAGCAAGAGTGTCAAGGGGCATTTTATACTGTTAAGCGAAGACACTGCCAGGCTCCCACTCTCATTACACCAGATTTCACCAGAGATTCATCACACACCAATGCGTCGGATTTGGGTTTGGGTGTGGTCTTGTCCAAAAAGGTTGACGGAGTAGAACACCCGATATTGTATATCAGAAAAAAAAGATACTCCCTCTTGAGCGTAGCAACTCCGTAGTTGAAAAGGAGTGTTTGGCCAATAAATGGGCTACTCACTCCTTATGATACTACCTGCTGGGACATTCATTTGATCTTGTCACAGACCACACCCCACTCAAGTGGTTAAGCACAATAAAGGATAGCAATGCCCTGTAAACTCGGTGGTATCTGGCATTGCAGGCCTTCATGTACCATATGGTACATTGTGCAGGGAAAGACCACCAAAATATGGATTATTTTTCACGGGGGTGAGTAATGGGAAAGGTAGATTCAGCCTAGTGTTCCTTCGGCTCCACTCTGAGCAGTGGGATATGTCACAGAAAGACAATGTATTTGCTCCACTAGCACTAATGTGTGGGTGTATAATAAAAACGGGACTATTATTTCAGGACAAACCCAGGGATTACAAACTAAATAATACATGCTGCTGTATTACTTAACACCATTTATTGTTTACAGTTTGTTTTTGCCGTCAGGCCCTGGATATAAAAATATTATTAAACAAACTTTGCACCTGGATTATAATTGTCTGTCTGTTCATTGATCACATGCACCTGCACACTATTAACCACTTTGCCACACATCTCTACAGAGCTTATGTTTTTTTTAGTATAACTAGGCCCCTTTTGTAGATATAACATCTGTAGACGTTTTTTTGTTAGTGACCATTAGTGTGATTTGCAGGGCTAGACAAACACACTTCTAGTTATTTATTTCTAGTTTTGTAACATTAACAAGTGATTTTCCCTTTCCAGAAAAATACCCTTTTCTGACACCAATGGATCTACAAAATACTATATTGGTTCTATCAGATGATCTGTTTCTTACATTACGGGCAGACTGTTGTTGGGGCAGAATTTGGTTACACTGTACCTGCAAAACTGAGAGAGCAGACATGATTCAGTCTTTTTGAGCCAAGTCACCAGGGTATGAAACAGAAAATTATATAAAAGTAAATCTAAACAAAAAGTGATATTCCATACTTATACCAAGTAGGTTTTTAAGTCCTGTAGTCAGCGAGGAAGCCATTACCCAGCCTTGAGATTTAAAGGTAAATAATCACACCTTAAAGTGGAAGTACTCCCAGCCATGACATGTTGGTCATTAAATTGGCACCTGTGGATATCAGAGGCTTTAAGAGTTACTGTGACCTACTGGTAAGGACACCTCTAGGCAGAATAAAAAGCAAGATTTCAAAGTTCAGTGAGTCCAGACTAGACAGTGCCCCAGAAGACCTGGCTCACAGTTCAGTTAGCAGGCATCAGAATCAATAGCTCATACTCTTACTTCACAGATCAAAGCACTTTCTAAAGGAGTTAAAAAAAAAATTAAAAAACACATTAAAAAAATGAATAAAATCTCTCCTGGGCTTCAGTTAGTTCAATCTCATTTTCCTTTTTCAGAGTAGCCACCTCTCACAGGGAACGCAGTGCAGCAACATCAGACACAAACAGAAATGAATATGCCTAATTTTAAATCACCATAAATCACCAAGTCACCTCACTTGATCATACCCACCGCCCCCTGCCCCGGGTACGGCGGGCGAGAAAAGAACATTTTGTAATGTTAAGTCCGAAAGGGTTCTCTAAGCACCGTAAACCATCTGTGAGGCATCAGGTTGCAGCCCACTCGCTCCACTCTGATGCAGAGCATTGCAAATGTTATTTTCACTGGCTCATAAGAGGCACATTTGCATTTAAAATTCAGTTTAATTGCCTTGCAAATATGCAACATTACATGTACATTTTATAATGCAATTTATAAGAGACTGCTTTAACAGATGGCATGCACAAAGGCTCCCCTCCTTGGAGATTTATGGCAAATGCTGAGTCTCTGACTGGGGCTGATATTTGCTTATCAATAAAGTGGCTCCTACACCTGTTTCTTTTCAGTTATTCCTTCTGGCGACAGCAAGCAGTGCCCCGGGAAGCACTAGTCACAGACTGTCACAGCCCTCTTGCATGGCTTTAGATGATAACAATTACCTTGTTACTGCTATGACAGCATCTCTGAGTACTCCTCAAACCCATGGCTCTTTTAACTACTCTATAGTCAGAAGGATTTACTTAGCGATTACCTCTGTGATCGTCGTCATTTGGAAAATAAATGTCTTAAATGCTAGTACAGGGTGGGATGTCACTGCATGTGTTTTGTAGTCAGAGTAGGGAATTCTGGGAACTGGTTCAAATGCATTATCGGTACATGTCTAGAAATACAAGGGTATTTCTATTTATTATTATTATTATTATTATTATTATTATTATTATTATTATTATTATTATTATTATTATTATTATTATTATTATATAAATTGTATATTATATAAATTGTATAGAAAGTACACTCTGTGACTGTTTCATAAAAATAATGTAGACAGGCTCCTTGAAATTACTGGTAGATCTTTTTGTATTCAGCAGAGGCTGAGCTGTCTTATTATAGGTATATTCTAGGATATACTGAATTGGAAATCCTGTAGATGTAAGTGGTGCTGTCAATTTCACTGTCATAATTATGCTTTTACCATGTGATTGTGAAGTAATTGCAGTTTCAGAAGGATGTGAGTGCACAGCATTTAAAAAATATAATTTAAAGTGCTACTAAACAGTATGTTCATAAATAGAACAACAGACATGATTTATTAATTTACTTTTTAAAAGGGGAGACTAGTTGACCTATTTGACTCTGTTAATTTAGCATTTACCATAGTTTACCATAGTTTGTTATGGTTGTTTATATAATTTAGCATAATAAAAACAAACTACATTTAAACACTTCTTCATCGTGTCCCAGTCCAAACTTCTAAATGGTCTTCTCCCAATATACAGCACTGGCCACCACTTCTGGTGTTGGTATTGTGAAATCTTGTGGCGTGCATTTTGGTGCTGCAGGGCATCTCAGGAGATTGTAGCTAGCAAAATAATTCCATATATCTTACCTCTTATGTAGTTCAATTGATTATATACATCTCAAATGTACAGTTTATGAAAGACACATTGTGTAATATTCATGTAGTTTTGTTTTAAAACATGCTATCTGGTACCACACTTGGTGAAATAAATCTGTAAGCCATGCTTCAGTTAGTGTTGCACTTGCCTGGAGGGTAAAATTGCACCCCTTCAAGACTTCCTTCCTTTCATTAACCAATCAGCTGCTTCCCCCATTGACTGTAATGCTTTCAACCAGTAACATGACCCAGACAACAGTGCAGAGGTGAAATGACCCACGTTCATGTATAACAGATAAAATAAAAATACAATACAAAACGGAGGCCTGTGTAGCTAACGTATGTGCAAAAGAGGCCAGATTTTGCAATTATTTTGTTAGCTATAAACTCTGGGAAAAAAAAGAAGAATCTGGTGAATCCCCAAGAAACGATGACAGCAGCTTTGTGACTACAATGTGGATTAGTACATTTGTCGAGAAAACCCAAAGATCATGGACTTTTAATTTAACAGTTTATCTATATAAAATGAACAGCATTGACCATTTTTTGTGAATTGTAACAAGAATATTCATGTATTTATTACATTTATAATTCCAACCATGTATTGTTGTTCTGTTCCATGAATCATGTAATTAAAGATGCCATTAAAGATGGGAAATTAAACCATAATATTATTTATAACAGACAAACTGCACATGCATAATTAGGGTTCAATTAGCTGTTCATATTGCCTGATCAATCACACAAATGTCAACAAATGTATTCTAGTTTTCCACAACTGGATGCTAGCCAAATAATAACAGTTTATTTTCATAACTTTGGCACACAATGAGCCCTTTTTAATGATCTATACAGTTACGCTATTTAGATCAAAGGACTATCCACCCCCGGTGTGTCTACAGCACATTATCACAGTGGCACCACTCAATGCAATATTAATTGATTCCTCCATTTTCAGATTGTGTTAAGGGATGCTCATGTGTTGCTTGTAAATGTTTCCTGAAAAAAGATTGAAGAACCGTGTTTCCTGGTGTATGCTGAATTTAACAAGGGGGAGTTAAAACAGAAACAATGTAGTCATTACAGGGAATTCAAGGTTCTGTGGGTAATATATTGTGCACTGGACTATATTCCTACCCTTCTGGGACTGACATGACTGCTGGTGTTAATCAAATCAGACTTGAAGTGGATGTCTTTGACCAAAAAAGAAGGGGGGGGGGGGGGGGGGGGGGGGGGGGGTGCATCTTTCCCTGTTCCCTGCCAACTGGGAAATAAAGGGATTAATAACAAAAAACAGCTGAACATGCTTTAATTCTCCCCCAAAGGGAGAGGAGAATTATTGGACTCTCAATTCGCTTTTACCTTCACAGTTAATCTGCAGTAGATATCCTCAGCTAAGGCTGGGGATATTGTTAATTAAAAATCAACTACAAAAAAATAAAATAATAAAATAATAATATCATTGTGACAGGATGACGAGTGGTGACATCAGGCCAGATGCAAGAAGAACAGCACAGCAAGGTACTGCAGGCAAAAGACGCGCTGTGTGCCATTTATTTAAATACAAAAAACAAATAAAATATTTAAACAAAAAACACTGCTCATAGAGCACAAAAATAAAATAATTAAACAAAATAAATCAAACACAATAATATAGGTCCGACTGGGCAGTAGCCTTCACGGATCCTATAAGTTATTTTTAAATTTCTCTCTTGCTCCTCGCTCGCTCTCATTACTCCTCTGAACACCCACCCGGAGTGCAGAGAGCTGTTGGTATTTATTGTGGTGGTCATCTCCCAATTAATACATTAACTAATTAGACTTGGGAGATGACCACCTTCTGCACAAGGTTTTATGGTTGAAGGTGCTACCCATCCACGCTACAAAACAAACTACTACAAAACAGTAACAAAACACACGGCGCTTCGCCGTCATATATACAAATACACATAACAATAAATAAATCATAATAAACAAAACACACAGCTTTCGCCGTCATATATATACATACATAATAAACAAACAAACACAAAATAAGACAGGGGTGGAGGGGGAGACCCCGTGCTCAAATAAATAATCAAATAATTGTACAGGGCTCCTCGCCCTGTTACAATCATAATAAGTTGTGTTGTGAAAATGTATTCCGTGTATCATGTTTATCTAGCAATTGCAGGCTATATTAGCAGACTGTATTTTATCTTGGTTTATTAGCAAAGCTATCATATTTAAGAATAATCTTACTTGTGTGAACTTTTCCTTATGTATAGCCCGTGACCTTCTTGTGTGTGTGTGCATTGGAATACATCATTACAGGAACTGTATATAGAAATACTGTAAAAGACACTTAAACTCAATGAGAAATGTTTCAACGAGAGGTCTTTTTCAATGTCTACATACCAGTATTGAGATTTTTTGTCCAGCCAGAAGGGCAGTTAAGTATAGAAGAATTGAAATGTCCACAATGTAAAAGCATTAAAAAGGTAAATTGCAAATTGTTACACACTAAAGGGGAACTATAAGCAAACACTAATAATGTACTGGTGAACGTTTTCTGTTCCCACAATAGGGAGCACCAACACTGGAGGGAGCATGAACTGGATGCACTGTGATGTTTGCAAGAAAAAACTCTCTCTCCTGGCAAACATTCCCGAGTAAAAGATGCAAAAAACGTAACTCCCTAGTTTTTTATAAAGAAATATCAAAACTAGCCGGAATATGTTGTAAAATACTGCAATGGTAATGTAATGTGTTTCTTGTAAACACTGCAGGGGATTTTGTAACATGTTTAAAGTGTAATACTAAATCTAAGCACTCTACCTCTCCTAGATAATCCACAGCACGTGCAGATAAACCCCAAGAGACTTTCTTCCAGCACTGTACATGCTCATGCATAAAAAAAACCTCCAGCACAGTATGTAGTGAATATCATGCATTAGAGAGAATATTTACTGGATAATTCCATTAGCTTCATGGCCTTTTAGACTGTTCATTTAAAAAAAAAAAAAAAAAGTATTTTCACTGGGGAACATATACAGTATTACTAGGACTTTTATCCAGCTAACACTGCCTCTCATGATACAAATATGCAAACAAAGTACATAGGTACAAAGGTATATGGCATCTTTCTGTAGCAAGTATTATATACTGTATACCAACAGCTTGGTTATACTGATGACCACAGAGTTATTAAAGAGTGATCCATATTATATATATATATATATATAATATATATATATATATATATATATATATATATATATATATATATATACACACACACACACACACACCACACACACACACACACACACACACACACACACACACACACGTGTGTGTATGTGTGTATATATTTCCAATGCTTATGGAAAACGAACATAGCTGGTCCTACACTAGGTTGAAGAGAGTTCTATGATTATACGCCTTATTCTCAGGATATCTGTTACACCTGCACTTCCTTGGTGATTTCACTTCAGCAGTGCCTTCTGGGTCACAGCAGGTTACTATCTGATATTGACATGATTACTATACTGTACTATTGACGGAACAGCAGTCCCTTGACGTGCAGGACCAATAGTGACCGAGTTCTAATGTGAGTCACCAAACAATATTTTAGATATGTAAAAAGTCAGTTATTGTCAGCTACCATCCCTTTGTGTAGAAGGCAACATTATTTTTTACATGGAATACCCTTACTATGAATATATCCTTGTAAAGTTACAAACAGTAAAGGTCATTTTCGAAAGGGTCAATAACATACATAATGGGATAATGAGTGGTTTTCCTTTAAAAAAAAAAAATATATATATATATATATATATATATATATATATATTATATATATATAATTATATATATATAAATAAATTACCATATCTGTCCATGCTTTACAATGCTTACATATACTTTACCCTACTTTCACTATATTTTATTATAATTTCCTATGCTTTTACTAAGTTAAGCTTTTATAGGTCTGTACACATATCAAAATGTAGTCGGCTCTGCAGTATGCAGTGGAGCTCAAATCTGGGCCACTTCTAGAAAGTCCAGTGCTGAATGTAGAAAGGTGATAAATTTCCAACTGCCACCATGAATAATCATCACCCACCTTCTCTCCCTACCATGTTGTGATTCATTTTATATTGTCATTATGATCGAGTGCACTGGGACTTTGCACAGCCCTAATAATATGATAATTTTCATATCATTAGATTGAGTAATTGTCTCTGTTAACGCAGTTAAAGAATTTCAGTGAGTCTAAATATGAACATCCTCCATCAGTAAAAAGGGGCTGGCATGTGTATGAAATGTTTTTTTTTTTTTAAATGACATACAAAAAATATTGCTTTAACCTGCAAAAATGAGAACAGTTTTTTAATTCAAAGTTAGGTACAGTATTGAAGTATAGTATAGGTTTGTGAATATCAAACTAATTAAACAGACAAACGTATCTTTAAATAAATCAAGAATTAAAATAAATCAGGAAGGGCCATTGTTTTAAAATTAAAGCCAATCTCTTACTACACCATTGAGAAGATGAAACAAACACTCTTGGAATATATGAGAATGTCACAGTCATCTCTACTGAGGTGTCCCTTTGTCCCGAGTGGATGTAATAAACACCACATTTGTTCTATGTGGTATTTCTTACTGATGTATTGCTTACATTTACATGTTAGAGAACTTTACTGAGGCCAAAGGGTGCTTAAAAAGTAACCAGTGTATGAGTGAAACAGAAACATATATAAAAAATAATCTAAACCAGAAGAAAAGTGCATTTTTTAACATAACTATGATATTCCAGACCCTTTAAGAATTAACCATGAAACATTGGTGCACTACTGTTACAGTACAACTTGTGTCGCTTGGACTTCCATCTTATATGGTTATATGGGGTACATTATCATTTTTTTAAAGACCCATTGAAGTTACAAAACATTTAATAAACAGCCAAGGAATTTAATTCAAGGTCTTTGGTATTAGTTATTTTCTTTTGTGGGTGTTTCTCTCTTTTTCAGAAAAAAATAATGCTAATGAAACCTTTGAGCTTACAGTGGTTGTAGCTGACAAAATAATTTCATGAATCTCGAATGTTATGCACCTCCATTTGCAACATAGGTCTTAAATGAGCAGTTTTGAAAGAAAACACATGTTATAGCAAACATTTACATTTTAAAACATGACATCTGGTACTACACATTATCTGTTTGGTTACCTTGCCTGCTAGGAAATCAGCTACTGCTTCACTAGGTCATTTCACCTCAACAGTGTCTTTGGGGTCAAAACATCTCACTGGCTGCAAAGCAGTCAGTCGGTTTCTGACAGAAAAAGGTCCTGACAATTTCACTCATCAGGTGACATAAACAAGAAAGTGCAAGGCTATCTCAAAGCAAACAGATATTTCTTTTAACTTAGTATAGTTACAGATATCATTCTTTACATAAAAAATACATGCTGCTTAAACAAAAATACACATTTGAGACCAATATAATGAATGGATGTGTATGGTGTTGATAATTTATCAGCCCATTCATCCAATTTAACAATCAAATCAAGTACTGTATGAGTTTAGACAGGAATATGACATTTATCCCAGCACTGGAATCTCAACACTGAAGAGCTCAATTTCATTGTGAACGGAGCAGCTAGAATCCTATAACTGGTCCAGCACCTACAGCTCCAGCACCAGCAATATAGTAGCTGTTCTATGGAGTCAATAATCTATTATTTCCAGTAATTGACAGGTTTCTCAGTTGTTACCGAGAAAGCCATCAGCACTTTGAAGTGCTACTGTAGTGGGTATATCCATGTATAAACAGCTTGACATTGTATTTGTTATAATGTGTGGGAATAGGGTAGTGTCAGGAGAACAGGGTGCCAGGCTTTGTTTCTCAGACCTTGGAGAAGTGTGTGTTTCTGTGTGTTTGTGTTAACATGTAATAGTGCAACTTGTGGCCCCACAGCAGAAAGTGAAAATCCACATACTAAAATTACAAGAGTGCAGTGACAGGAAGAAAAAATGGAATCATAAAAAAAAATAAGATTTAAAATGTTTTTCTATTTAAAGAGCATCTTAGTAATGCAGTGCGCTTGTTGTTTAGATTCAATTTGTATGTCAATAGAGCTCTCAGAAACATATTTAATCTCTAAGTACATTTGGTACACCATAGAGTAACCAATAGACTCTGCCCCTAATGGATGTAAGAAAAACAGATTTCAAGTGTAGACAAATAACTTGATGGCAAAGGACAGGAGCATTGTGAATCACTGGGAACTATGGTAAAATATTGAAAAAATAACAAGGCAAACTATGGTAATTTTTTTCAAGTCTCGTAAACCAAGATAATAATAATAATAATAATAATAATAATAATAATAATAATAATAATAATAATAATAATAATAATAATAATAATTGGGAGGATATTGATGATGCCAAGAAAATGTATTAATGTACCCTTTTTCTAATTGCTTGTAGCTTTAGGGTCAATGACAGCTGGCAAAGTTGCTGCATCAACTCTCGTTCAAAATAATGCCATTTGATGGCCAAACTAGTCCTATTTTTGTCATCTGAGATATAATAGCAAGGTTGGTGGCAATGCTGTCACAAGCTGATGCTAAGACAGAAAAGCATGCTTCTGTTACCTCATGGGTAAATCATTTTCAGTCATTGCTATCTGCCATTACACATGCTCCACTAACCAGACTGCAGCTGATATCAGAGCCAGATACATTTGATGAAACTCTCTCAAGTAGATACTGACGATTGTACCAGCACATTTTCTGTGCCCTATTCAAAAAACATTAAGGATTGATTGACAAAGTTTATTTTGGAATAAAACAAAATAAAAATGAAAAGCTTCTAATAATCATTTGCTGCTGCCTAACCAATGAACTGGGCGCCACCAGGTTTTAAACCAGCAAGAGCCTAATCACTTGACTCACCATGCACTCCATGCAGCAATGCTCTGAATGGGTAAGCTCTTCAAAGTTTGTATTGCTTGTGGAATCTAACAGAAACTTTAGACAGTGGCTCATTGATCTAAAGCAAGGGCAGTTGTATGTACCGTTATTTTCTAAACGTCACATTTATTACAATTAATTAATAATGACCAAACAGGTAATCCACAAATTATTTAACCATCTTTATTGAGGTACTCACTCAGAAACTAATCTAAACTCAAAATCAATGAGCTCTACAACACCAAAAAACGTGTTTTTATACTAATGAATAAAATAAATACTATACTAATGAATAAATAAGGACACCATTAACTTTAACAGATGGCAGTATTGATGCCTTACCGAGTAAGGTAAATCAAGTGCAGCACTAGCATCTTATAAGGCAAATTAAATGAGTTTGTATTTACAGAAAATTGCATTTTGCAGCAAGTGTTATACTAATACAAAACTAAATAATGGAATATGATACTGGATTTATCCACACCTGAGTATCTAGAGAACCACTTATCCAATTGTTATGAAAGTTGATATGGACCTGTATACAAATATTGGGCTCTAAGGAGGTACCTGGCTACCTGTCTTTATGTAAACACTTAGTACATATAGTCAGGGCTTTTAGTTTTCGGGTTTATTTTTGATCATGTGATGTCCCTTTAAACATATTTTGAGCAGATTCGCTTTCTTAATCAAACACTAATTACCAAAGGAAGTTGTTTCTTTTTACCCTCTATCTCAATTGAGTTAACAAATGGCGTGCATTGAACTCACCTGAATCTATTTGAACCTGCATTTCATTCTGGCTCTAATCACCGAATTCAGCTTATTAATTTCCATTGCGTTTGTTTCTAGTAGTGTGTTGCTAATTTAAACAGTCTGGTATTCAGTTATGGTTTAACAACTATGAATTAATGTTTAAAGGGAGAAAGAAAGATGGAAAATAAAAACCAAAAACTAGAAGCCCTACATATAGTTTTGTAAATGGTGGCTAAAAAAAGATTTTAACCTAGTAAAGCATAGGTAAGCATTGTAAAGAATATTGAGGTATGGAAATAGTATATTAATAAACAGAATAAACTATGGTAAATGCATGGGAAAGCATTGGAAAACTATGATAATACTGTGGTAAAGAAGGTCTGGATTCTAAACTACTTAGTCTTCTAATTGAATCTACGATCTGATTTTGTCAAAGCATTCTGACTCACCTGCAATCACAATGAGGAGGCTGTGGAATTGCTGTGCAGGATGGCTGCTCAATACCATCCTTCCCCGGTCAGTGTGTATAAAAGGCAGTGATTCAGACTGCAGCACTCAGTAGAAGACCTCTAGGAGACCGAGAGAGATAACAAATGTAAATTTGGCACTGTCAAATAATAAAATGCAGACAAAAAAACAGGTTCAGTAAAAGTATAAAAATATCTTTATTTTTCAGCTCAAGTTAAGCGTTCTAGAACAGTATATGCAGTTGATGGACTATAAGTCCCTATATATTGCCACTCTGCAGACCAGGGTGGCAGTGCTATGTCAGTACAATCAATAGTACCCATCATATTGGAGAAGCCAGCAACCAGGGTAAAAGCCCACTTTCACGTCTTGTGAACCTGTCTGAGTGGGAAATTGAACAGAATTCCCTGTGAGCTTTAGCAGGGCTTTTTTTTTTTTTTTTTTTTTTGCTATAAATTGCAGGTTTAAATAGGTTGCAGATTATTAATAGTTTAAGTGTTTTCAGGCTATTGGCACAGCAAAAGTAAATCAGCCAAAAGCACAATTTCACTTTTAATTTGTAGTTCCCAACACTCTTAGGTGAAATGTAGAAAAAAAATAGTCAAAACCTGTGTGACATAGAGTGAATGAATCCTAGTCAACAATCTCCCTCCTGACCCATTCAGAAAGGGGGCAGAGTCACAATACCAGAATTCATTGCCTTAATGCGGTAGGTGATGTATTTGTTATGGATTGGAGGATACGTGATTGCACTCGCTACCGAAGGTGGCATGACTGAAGGTATAACAGAGGATGTGGCCAAGCAATTTGTTCCTTGGTCATGGTTACGAAAGGACCCATAAAGGACTACTGTGTTGTCAAAAGAAACCGTGAGTTTTTGTCTCTCTATTAAACTGTCATGTTTGACATTTATAGAAGGCCAAACTCTGGGAGCTGTAGCTAAGCCAGCAATTAAACCCGGACTTCACTTCACCATTGTAGCACTCACTCTGGACTTGACTGTGTTTGTGTTTGTGTGTGTCCTGTTTGTGTGATTACTGTTATTATTTCGAGGCTGAACCCTGTGGTTTGACTGGCTTTACACATTGCTATGTATAGCCAGTATTATTATTTATGCAAATAGTAAAGCTTTGTTTTTCACCATTAAACTGTTGGATTGTTATTACTGAGCACTGCATCACCTCTGCACCTGTGCACTGCAAACCACTTTGCCACAACCTTTCATACAGTAAGAGAAATCTCTAACAAAAACACATTGGAAATGTGAAAAAACAGCAAGTTATCAAAGGGGCCCAGCCGTTTAAAGTAGAGATATCACAAACACAAGCCAAGTTTCAAGACCATTGGGACAGCCTTGCCCACCACAAAGCAAATAGGCACAACTGTAAAACCAATGCGGGCCATGACTGCATACTTATTGATGACTAGGAATCGTGCAGTGGGGGTAATGTGTTTTGTGTAAAATAGTATATCTGAGTATATTGGCCTACATACAATTTTTATAGATGTTTTCAGGTACATTACGGTGTATATCTTTATGTTACGGTAGGGCCCACCAAGTAAACAGTCTTAACTTAACCCTTGCTGCAGATGAGTTTGACTTTTTCCGTTCAAACACATTTTCATAATTCAGCAAGATGTATTTATTTTGTGTTAGTGAATCAAATGAATAAATCTGTTGAATTCATTCACTAAACTGAATGAATCAAACGAATCGAGTCAGTAAAAAGAATCGAACTGCACATCACACACATTTTCAGCCTAAAAAAAGAGGTTTAAATAGTGTGCCTGTCAGTGTTTAAAGCTTGGTTTCCATACACACTAATAAAAGATTGTTTTAATGCATACACTAAAATGAATGCCCTTTAGTAAATACCATGTGATTACAGCTCATCTCATTATTCTGAGCTAGATGCTAATTTAAATACATCAGCATGCATTATTAAAATCACATTTTTATTCTGATTACCATAGTGTGAAGCACTAAATTTAGTGCGCACCATAATATGCCAAGTATCACAAGGGATAATGAATAAAATTGCAATATTAAATACAGAAATCATTAACTTGCACACTAATTGCAATTAGGGTGCATCATGTTTAGTGACCATTCGTAAATGAGGCCCACTATTTAAATAAACTGAATCACCACAGAGTTGCAATAGCATATATACTGTATACATTTGTTTAATACTGTGTAATAAAACATGAGTAATATTCAAGTTATAAAAACAGAAAGAAATAAAAAAGCACATTAATTATCTGATTATGTACTGTATATAATTGTCACAAAGACTGCCAGAGTGGGGGATGTCAGACCAGAAACAGGTACCAGGAAATAAAGAACAGAGAGAGGTGGAATTGGGTGGAGCTGAACGATTGGTACCGCTCAGCATTTAATAATTTAAACAAGCAGAAAATAAAAGGTTGTAGAGACAAACAAGACACAGGACATGGCACTGGTAGCCAAAATAACAGACAAACAAAACACGGTGAGCAGATATTTTTAATGATTATTATTATTTAGTATTATTATTATTATTATTATTATTATTATTATTATTATTATTATTATTATTATTATTACCTCCGTCTCCAATCCCGTTCTCCACTCACCGAATACACAACCCTGAGTGGGTGAAAACATGTAGCTTTTATGCAGCTGTACTGAGACTGGATTGCTAATCAATCATTCAATTGGAGTCGCAGTACAACTGCACGTGAATTAATAAAGTGCAATTCCCCATGCTCACATACATTTTACTTGCACGTGAAGTGCTGTGCAATCCTCGTGCCTAAATACAAATATGCATTTTAAACACTCGTGTTACACATACCCGTTTATCAATGTGTACCAGTGACTATACACCAACATTAACACACAACATACAACACAAAATATACACAGGGGCAGGCACTTTGCCACAATAATACATAAAACATTTCAATGCTAAGAATGAGTAGAAGTTCAAATATCAATCCCTTAACTAATACACTCAATGCATACAAACACAGCAGTAACAGCAGTCTAAATACAGTACTGTGACAAAGAGCGAATGAATCCGAATCAACAATCTCCCTCTCGACCTGTGAGGGCACCGTACAACAGGAACTGTGTGCCTTGTACTGAATAGCTGGGCAGTTCATTCCAGGGGCAGTCGGAAGAGTGTTGGAAACCAGCAGAGTGTATTGCCATGCCTAAAGACGACTCGTGTTCATTGTGCCAGAGGGGATGTCTTGTAAAGAAACGGCTGTTTGAAAAACAAAATTATCTGTTTAGCCCTGGGCGAAAAGTGTTTTTGTGTTAAAGTCTACAAGCTGACTGGAAGTCAACCAGATAATTCACAGCAGTGCACTCAAGAAGTAATACATGTGTTGCTTTATGCAATTTATAAGTAGGCTTGCTAACTTTCTATATTAATCGGTAAAGCTTGTTAAACGTCGAATTCCCCAAAAATATGAGTTTGACTGAAATAAATTTCTATATGATAAACGTCAGTAAAACCACTTGCTATTTTTTACTTTCTTACCAAAAATAGTACTTTAGAAATTCTGTCTAGTTTATGTAGTTTTTATACTTGTTTCTGTCCCGTCTCCATTATGCTCTGAATGGCTAGGGTCGCTGTCAGTCATCCCAGTGGTCCGTTAGTACTGTAGTTTCACTCTGGTCTGAGAGATCTTGCTGACTGTAGCAGTGCTAGAATGCCCTCATTTGTTTAACTGTCAATCATCAAGATCGGCACCAACTGTGCACTTTCATTTGCGACAGCGCCTGTCATTCAAAGTGTCTACTTGGAAAATAGAGGGTTAAGGTGTACCTAAGCTTTTTACCAAAAAATGGTAAATTCTTTCTAAAATAAATGTCAATATTAATCGTCGATTTGGCAAGAAAATAAAAATCGAATAGTAGCAAGCCTATTTATAGGGGATTTTTATTTGAAAACTTCATGCTGGAAATGCAAGACTAATTCATCCCAAGGCCTAAGAAATCCAAACTAAACAAAAAGTCACCAAAATGGTTTTACAGATCCATCATAGTTGGCAAAGTTAACATTAACCAAAAATGTGCAACACAGAAACCAGGACAAGAGGATATAGTTGGAAACTAAGTGGAGACAGGCTTAGGACAGAGGGAAGGTGACACTTCTTCAACAGAGTGCTGAGGGGATGGAACCGGTTGCCTACATGTTGTTGATGCTGAATCACTGGTCTCCTTTATGACCCAACTTGACAAAGTTTTGAGTTCATTCAGCTGCTACTAGGAACTAGACAAGTTTAGATGGGCCGAATGGCTCCTATCATTTGTACATTTACTAATGTTGTTATGAAACCTTTTAGATCATTATTGTAAAAGGAGTCCTTGAAAAGTGCACTAAAGAATCCCCCTGCAGTAATACAAGAACTACCACAGTTGGTATTAGTTGGATAATAAAAAGTGCCCACTGTGCTGAACTGCAATGTGTGATTTCGTCTCTATGTTAGATCCTTCAATCCTTTTACACGCCTATTTTAACCATGCAGTTGTATGCCCTGTCTATTCAGTAAAAAGACCTTTGCTTGAGGTCCTGTAGCATTAGCTAGTCCTGTAGCCTTGCATCCCCAGCAGAGCTCTGTTGGAGTTGTACATTTTAAATCTCTTCAGTTTCTTTCATAAGACTTGACACATTCCTCCCCACTGAGGAGTTTACAAGGATTTTTATGTTTGTGTGACATGATATGTTAACACTGCAGAATGGAGCTATTGTCACCTACAGGCTTAGTGAAATATCTCCCCATAATGATACACTCACCAAGCCAAATGAAAATGAAAAATGAGCCTCTATGACTCAAGTTTGGCTGCTGCTGAGCCATTTAAATAGTGCTGAGCACAAGCCAATGTGACTTAGTCTGTTTACACACTGCCCACTCAATCAGCTTAATGTTACTTTCAGCAATGCATGAGGATAAAACAGATTTTACACCAGTGTTATCAGGGGCATAAAAGAAAAGATAAGCGCCACTATCATTAATTATTTTATTTATTTATTTATTTTTAATTTAGGGCCCCATTACAAAAGGGCTCTAAGCGTTATGGTGGGCAATAATTGCAATTACTGTGCACGACAATGATTTCTGTATTTAATATTGCAATTTTATTCATTATCTTGCAAAATTGTGGGCATATTATGGTGCACACTAATTTTATTGTGCCATACTGTGGTAATCAGAATGAATATGTGATTTGTATGGTAATGAATGATAATGTTTTTAAATGAGACACCACACTCTGAATAATGAGATAAACTTCATTCACACTGTATTTACTAAAGGGTGATAATTGTATTGTGCACATTAAAGTGAGCAATAATTAGTTTGTTTGGACACCAGGCTTTAACCACTGATAGGCGCGCTATTAAATCTATTTTTCTATTTTTCTGGCCTGAAAACTAATGATGTGCAGACTGTTTTAACTGACTCGATTGGTTTGATTCATTCAGTTTAGTGAATCATGTTAACAGATTTGTTTGTCTGGTTCACTGATTAACTAAAGTGAAATAAATACATCTTGCTGGATTACTTGGTTATAAAACTTTGTATGAACGGAAAAGTCTTGCAGAAAGGGCAATTTAAGTTAAGAAATGTTCACTTGCACTTGCCGCACTGTAAAAAAAAAAAAAAAAAAAAAAGAAATAATAATAATAATATTATATATATATATATATATATATATATATATATATATATATATATATATATATATATACAGGGGATAAATCTCAGGGCATGGTCCTAAAGGGGAGATATGCGAGGGCAGAGGTCCTTTCACAAAATGGAGGTCCCAATTGCATACAGAAAAAAAATACAAAAATACAATAATAAACAGTAAGAAAAGAGTACAGTTATTAAAAACAGAAGTAACAATAAAACTCAGCATAAAACATAAACATGTTATGGAAAAGCTATATTAAAAAGATATGTTTTTAATCGAGATTTGAAGATTGCAATTGAAGGTGAATCTCTGATAAAAGGGGGTAAGGAGTTCTAGAGTGTGGGGGCTAAAACAGAAATCAGCCTCTGCCATCCTTTTACCATTCACCCTCGGAATGCATAAAAGGCCAGCATTTGCGGATCTCAGAGGTCGTTCAGGCTTATAAGGAATTAACATATCATTTAGATATTGTGGAGATAGTCCATTCAGTCCATTCATTGAAAATCAATTCTGCAAATGCACAGGAAGCCAGTGCAATGATGCCAACACAGGAGTAATGTGATTCCTTTTTTTGTTCTAGTTAGCATTATAGCAGCAGCATTTTGCACTAGCTGTAGGTGTGATATAGCATGACTTGTAAGTGCAGAAAATAAAGCGTTACAGTAATCTAACCTAGAAAAAATAAAAGCATGTACTAATTTCTTTGCATCACCCAAGGACAAGAATGATCTAACTTTTGCAATGTTTCTTAAATGATAGAAGGACACTTTAGTAATGTATTTTATATGTAGTTCAAAGGAAAGTGCAGAATCAAAAATAACCCCCAAGTTTTTCACTTCAGATTTTACATTTGCTTTTAGCATACTTAGATCAATATATCTCAAGTCCATCTGTTGATTAGAGCTTAAAAGTAAGACTTCTGTCTTATCGGAATTTAACTGTAAGAAATTCTGAGACATCCAGCTTCTAATATCTGCTAGGCATTTGAAAAGGGCATTGATAGCTGTTGTGTCACCTGGTTTAACAGATATATAAATCTGTGTGCATAGCTGTGGAAATTCACCCCATGTTTATGAATAACCTCCCCGAGTGGCAGCATGTATAAAGAAAATAACATGGGACCAAGAATGGAGCCCTGCGGAACACCACATGTAATATTAGCTAGTCCAGATGTAGATTCTCCTAAGGCAACAAAATACTGTCTATTCATTAAATAGGATATGAACCAGTTTAGGACATTACCAGAAAGGCCCACCCATTCGCTAAGATGATTAATTATAATCTTGTGATTCACAGTATCAAAAGAAGCACTCAGATTTAAAAGGATCAGTACAGATAAACACTTAGAATCTATACTTATATGTAGATCATTTACCACTTTGACAAATGCAGTCTCAGTGCTATGGTTAGCACGAAATCCTGATTGAAATTGTTGTTGTTTCCAAGGAAATTATTAATTTGTTTAAAAAAATTACTAAAAAGAATCGTTTTTCTTTCCAACTGTATCCAGACAACCAAAGGTTGACTTAATAGGTCTAAACTAAAATTTTCTTAAGTAATGGACTATACTGTTTTTACAAAATGGTCCACTACCACAACTAAACTACACACTACCCAGATCCTTATTAAGATGTCATTATCCTGATGACAGTTCCACTAGTCCCAGGTGTACTTGGCCCTATAAAAGGAGCAAACTGACAGCACCACAGTGAGAGGGGAGTAGAAGGAGTGCTGTGCTGTGCTGTGCTGTGCTGTGCTGTGCTGTGCTGTGCTGTGCTGTGCTGTGCTGTGCTGTGCTGTGCTGTGCTGTGCTGTGCTGTGCTTTCCCAGATCCTGGACTGGACTGTCTGAATAACCTTGTTGGTTGGCTACCTGATTGTTTGTGAACTATGGATTGACATTATGATTCTGATTATTGGACTTCCCCTTGAAAATTAAAATAAACTTACACTTGTTGTGTCTATTGTGTTGTCCCTGCTCATACTTGTGAACAAAGTCTGCAAAGAAGGACCAATTTTGTTCCATATATATATATATATATATATATATATATATATATATATATATATATATATATATATATTATAAATATATAATGTACTTGTGAAGGTCTATGTATTAATGTAGGCCGCATATACTACTTTACACAAAACACATTAACTAGAAGCACCTTTCCTAGAATACTGACTGTTGGGGTCACTGGCTTCCAAGGGCGAACTGAAGCAGACAACAAAAACACGGTAAAAAGATAGTATAGGGGAGAGCACACTGTTTGTTTACAAGGCCCAACTCACCAAGGGGGGCAGGCCTACGCAGGCGGCAGGGTCTACTCGATAGCTGGGATGTGACAAGGCCTAGCTACTGACCAAAAGATACACCAGGGCTGCTGGGGCTTTTTATATGAAGGTGGTCACGTATAGTATCAGACATTATCATGCATATTAAATTACTGCTCGCAGCAAATTTTGTGTGTGCGCCATGTGTTAATGTGTTCTTTGGTAGTAAATGGGGCAGTCACAATAGACTCACTACTTCACATGCGCGCTAACTCTAAATTTAGTACCCTTTAGTAAATGAGGCCCTTAGAGCTCAAAGTTATTTGACCCCTGAATTTCTCCTCAATTTAAAATGCTCAATACATCCCCAAATGTCTCTTTTTAGCCAGAAATTCGAGAGTGTATGTCAGATGTCTTTTAAATTCTCCTAATCCTCAGTGTGGAGGAATTCAGCCTCTCACCAGTCTCCTGGCCAGTAAGGTCTGCTGTAGTGTGATGAGGAGTGTGACAGGGTAATGTTACGGGCCCAGATGGTATCAGCAGGCATACAGACTCAGAGACAAGGAAAGCTGCAGTTTAAGGTGCTGCTGCGCATTTTAATAAACAAAAGTAAATCAAAAAGTTGAACAAAACACGGAGCAAAATAAAGTTTTAAACAAAAACAAAACTGTTCTGACTGGGCAGAGCTTTCACTGAACATTTCCAAATACAAAATGCAAACACAGTATTAATACAGGTTCACTCACCCAAAACTCCTTCTTTAGTGGAGTCATGTGCTTTCTATTTATAGGATGGGGCTGCTCCCAGTTGGCACCAATTGTTCAATTAGGAGCAGTCACATTTTCACATGTATTTTGGCAGGGATAGGAAATGAACCCCATCCCTGCCAACCACCCCAAAACAATATTATTTACAGGTAGGGCCCTACCCTGTCACAAGGAAAAACAGTATCATTCACTCTTTACTCCAATTTGTGTGTTGTATTTAAAGAGTAAGTAGCTTCAATTGTCATTTGAATGGATTTTTTACATTTCCTGTACCACTAGTATTTGTAATAAGTTACAGTGGTTCGGTTTGCTCCAATAATGAGTTATCAGTAAATGCAATCAGGCAGCCAATGCTTTGAATTTTATTCACATATAAAATGACTCTTCTTATTGAGATTTTTAATTGTAATATTTTGTTCCAATACCTACTGCTTTTACTAAACTTTTTTGTCCTTTACCCCTGATCCACCTCACTGGCAAATCGTGACTCCTGGAAGGAGCAGTAACTGATATAAACTCTCTCGGTTATCCAATTAAAAACCTGTTTTCAGCTGTCAAAAGTAGTACTCAAGAAACTCCATCTCCATTCTCTTTTCAGACAGGCAGGTTCTGCGTTGTGTTCTGAGCACAGAATGAAAAACAACCCTAGGCCAGACTGATCTCTCTTGACTGGGTAATCATTACACTTTTGTTAATATGCTGTTACTGTGTTGATGCCTACAGCGTCGGCAAAGCCTGTAAATATTTTCTACTCCATTGTCGGTAATAAGCTGCCAGCTGGAGGACTATGGATCAGTGATTTCAGAAGTTAAACGTCTTCGAGATGGAAAGTTTACAACCATTCTCTCTCTTCGGTTCACAGAAAGACATCCATCAGCCGATCAACAAGCACAATATTGAAACAAGAAAGAAAAGTAGAAAATTACTGTATGAGAAGTCTAAGACTGACAAGGAACAATCTTATCTGTTAACTTGAGGAATACAACCAATGAAAATGAGTATTTCTTACTCTTTACCAAAAGTTGTTGCATTCGTATTATAGAAATTGTAACTAACAAGTCTTACCTGTTATTACATAGGTCTCAATGTGAAATTTTATTGTAAAACATTATATCTGGTACTTCACTAAATTAAGGAATCTCTTTTTGCAAGCCATGCTTTCATATAGTGGTGCCCTTCCTTGGTGAAACTGTCCACACCCCTTCAACAGCTTATTTCCCGTCATTAACCAGACAGCTGTTTCTCCTATTTATCAACATGCTTTCTTAACATGCATTGACCCAGAAGACATTAATGAGGTTAAATGACCTAGGAAGTCACTTGCCTGAGAGAAAGGCATAAAAACTAAAAACTATCTTTAGGCTTGTGTGGTTCTAGGTATGTTTTATAATGAAAATACATGTTTGCTTTAACACGTGTTTCTTTCAAAACTGCACAGTTGAGACCTATATAGTGAATAGAAGTATACTTTAAGGGTAATATCATGTATTAGCAGGCTGTTTCATTTCAATATTTCCAGACCCTCTGGTGATGTCATCATTCATCATTCAGGCTTTCCTTGTGACAGCTAAACATGTTGGAGACTTTATTAAACATATAGAAACACTAGCTAATTACAATTGAGAACATATATACTGATAAAAATAAAGATTATTCAAATTTAGGGTTATAAAGTATACTTTTTAAATCTATACTGTGGTACTGGAATGTGCACTTTTCCAAGAACAAACATGTTTGACACAGTGATGTGGGACTGTGGAAGGGTGTGGGAATTCACTGACACGGGAGACAGAAGGTTTTAACTGAAACAACTCTAGTACCCAGTTTTATTATTCTTTTCTTTTCTTTCTTATCCACCAGATGGCGCTGGTTCTGCTATCCCCAATACCAATGATGGTAAAGGGGTTGCACTTTTACACAAATTATAATGAAAACAAAAGGCGAAAGAAAAAGGGAAAATAAACCGGTCAGCTCGGGTCTCCAACCTTCGCTCTGCTATTCCCTCACTATACACTGGGCAGGCCAAGGTTCCCCCAGCTACCTACACATGTCCCCCTGGGGTATGTAACAATTATTTTTTGATTTCTCTTTTATTTAATATTGGATGTCTTCCTCAGCCGTGCTTGCTTGTCCCGTTCTCTTGCTCCAGCCACTGGCATTCCTTTAAACCAGCTTCTGAACCCAACGTCACTAGGTTTCTCTTATAATGGCCCACCCCATAAATAACAGAGCGTAGTTCTTATAGGTCGATCGCCACCCCCCAAGGCCCGCCTCTCAACCACTCAGAGAGATAGATGTATCCTACAGGGTTCTCGACCTCCTCCTGCAGAATTGTGCATGCGCTAGATAGCCAGCACAGATCTCCCATGTTACAGGGACAAATTGATTTTAAAGCCTTGGTAATCAGTGCTTTAAGCCGACATACAACTTGTAATGACTGACAAGGACAAATGTCTTGGAGAAACAAAGCACCCAACAGATCTCTCCTTAATCCAACAATATTGCCATTCTAAAAGTGTTGTATGGGCAGAAAGCCTTGCAGGCAAACATATAGGACCATTACAATTTGCTGTAGATTGTGCTTCTTGAAATGTCAACTTTAATAATGAACCCAGTCTCATTGGCATCAATTACTGAATTAGAGTGTTAAAACTGTAATGATGGACAGGGTACACACAATCACTGGTACTGACATGCAGGGTTATCACCCCAACTATTGGACAATGTAATTAGATATGACAAAACAAACAAAACACTCATGATCTATAACATGGTTCTCCTTCTGGGTTAGCATTAACCATAACAAAGGAACAGATCACCTCACTACATCCCCTTAAGTACTGTCAATCCCTTGGTAAATGATTGTCATTTGATGTCAAATGATTTACCATGACATACACTTCATCACACTGTCTACATGTCCAAACCTGTAAGTTTTTTTTTTTTACTATTAATATAAAGTTCTTCACAGTTTAATACCATGCTATCTGGAAACCTAGTCTCACTTAAACCTAAACGCTCAAGATGTACAATGCAACATGTTACTGAGAAACACACAGAATAACATGGATTAAAAATAGCATCTGAAACTGGTACCAGCTGCAATTTATAATCCCAACACAAATGTATTTGTATCTTTTTGATGGCCTGTTTCTTTAATCTAAAACATGCAATTAAGGATTAAATCGCTTCAAACATAACTTCATTTTTTGAATGTTTCCAATAATTTTGAGTGGTTCTGAGTTCTGTTGCTCCGATACTGAATTTTAAAATTTTTTTTCTGTATCAGAATCTCCATGACATTCGCTGAGCTTGAAGAAAAGATGCTGACACTGTTTCTGTATTTCCTCCTGATTAAAAAAAAAAGAAAAAGCATCTGACTGGTATCTTCTTTATCCGACAACAACAATATTGTCATTCTACAGTGCAAGTGCTGTCTGTCTGGGTTTTCCCATGCCTTTCCCATGGCTATAATATGCATTTACCACAGCTTACTATGGTTTATCATGATATTCAATATGATTTACCATACCTATCTGAGTTTTACAATGATTAGATATTTTTTATCATGATTTTACAATGCTGTATTACACTTTGTTATACTTTTACTTTGGTAAACATTTAAAAGGGTAACTAATACAGTTTTTTTATATTGTGAATCAGTCCTGTACTTTGGCAAGATGCTTTTTACTTTCCAACTCTTATCAGGTATCTCTCCCACAATATACAATCACGGTCATCAGTCCTGGGTGCACGCTGTAGTGCTCGTGGTGGGTGATACAGTTTAAAGAGTGACAATAGTGTAGCGCTGTTCCGGGTTTAAAAGTTGTTAGCCGTCTATGAACACACGAGTAACAATTGTAGACAAGACAAACAAACACTCACGATATTTCACTATTTACTGCACGGGTCCTTCCGGGTTATATTTCATAACCAAAGCGAAGGAACAGAATACGAGACTCCGCCCCCCTTATATGCTATCACGCATGATCCCTTGGTAAACCATTGCAGCTGCCTTTACAATCTGCGGCTGCTACGTCGTTTCCCTTCCGGGTCAATACTTTCTTGAAAAGGAGTCTCGCCTTCATCCAGACTTACTGACTTCCCGACTCGGGAAAAGAACTGTCAGGCCAGCCTGTTAAAAGAACTCTGTCCTCAATGCTTAGCACCCTTACAGGTCGGAAGAGAGATTTACAACCAAGATTAATTGTATTTCTGTCACAACTTTCCAACTACCACCAGCTAACAAATGATATACCATGTGGCTGAGACTTGATTGATGATCAGCCAATAAACTTAATAAATTCAATGACAAAGTTTCAACTGGACGTTTCTTTCAACATCTTCAAGTCAAAGTCATGAAAAAGATTTCAAGTCAAAGTGTTTGTCCTTGAATTTAATACGTTTCTGTGGCAATGTTGCCCGCCCCTGTGTGTTACTGTTGGTGTATAGTCATTGGTACAGGGGATATAAACAGGTCTGTGTAACATGAGTGTTTAAAATGTATATTTGCATTTAGGCATGAGGATTGCACAGCACTTCACGTGCAAATAAAATGTAATAATATGTGAGCACGGGGAATTGTACTTTATTCACGTGCAGTTGTACTGCGACTCCAATTGAATGATTGATTAGCAATCGAGTCTCAGTACAGCTGCATAAAAGTTCAGCTGTTCATTCATTAACTGCTGAGCGAAACCAATCGCTCAGCTCCACCAAACTCCACCTCTCTGTTGTTTATTTCCTTGTTCCTGTTTCTGGTCTGACGTCACCCACTGCAGCCGTTTTTGTGACAGTTTCTTTTAGTATTTCTAAAATCAACACTATTGTAGTGCTACTGTAAAAATCAATTTGTCTGTTTGTTATACCAAACCCATATTTTCATTTCAGAAGTAGATATCTGGTACTACACTTGTTAACAACTCTGTTAACAAGCCATGCTGTTTTGAACTTCCTCAGTCATTTTACTTGTCAATAGCCTGCTTCCATCTGCTGCTTCCTTTATTGACTGACATGCTTTCAGCCAGTAACATGCTTTTACCCAAAAAACACTGCTTAAGTGAAATGACCCAGGAAGGGCAAGTTCAACCAGATAAGCCGAGAATAAGCCATAGAAAATGAGAGCTTCCTTTTAACCTAAAGTATTACCAAAAATAATCTTTTAAAATTAAAATACATATTTGCTACTCGGACTGTAATCTAAAGCCAAGGGACACTAGTCTACATGCTAGAAAATGTTGAATTAAATTTGTTGCTTCTACATTGTTGCTTCAATTTCAGGGGACACTATTCTACAGTATGAAAAATATTGTAGATAGAATGTTGATGGACAACACAGAGAAGACAATACATAGATGATATTTCCTATCAAAAGGTTTACTGGTGTTTTTCAGTGTCCACATAATTTACCAGTATTTTTCAATATAATGAAATAAACTTTATTCTTAAATATGTATATACAGGATTGTACTAGTAATATTTACCACCATTACCCTCATAATTTTTGTTCTGAATGTGTTATTTTTGGCTTGAATGTTTTATTTGTTAAAGAAAAAGTCCAATAAAGTAAATCTTTCAATCAAGAGCTTAAACAGCAGAATGATGCACTAGGTGAAGCGAACATCAACTTAGTGCTTCATTTTTTTTCTTAAGAGATGACATCAGTAGAATGCTTCCTAGAAAGAAAGACGTGATGTCTGTTAAAATAAGTGAGGGATGAGAGCGTTGTCAAAAATTAGTACTCTTGACCAATATCCTTGAGGCATAAGACAAAATTAAAATAGGGAAATCAAAGTTCCCTTTTCAATTCGAAGATGGCCACCAAACATCGTTATGGGATACAGTCCTGCCTATTGGTAGGTGTCACTGAGCTCCTATATCAAAGCTGCCAATAGGCCCCCTTCCCCCAGTGAAAGACACACACTCTTTAGCTTCTCACGTTGGTAAGATAAGACCTCTGTGTTGCATTGAGTCCTGTCTTCTTATAAAAAGTACCGCGTAAGCTACTGCTAGTTCCCCTGCACTTTATGCTGAAAGCTGACATCGCCGCTTTCCTGGAATCAGTTTAAAAAAATCGTAGCCTTTTTTTTCTGTTTCTGACTATCAGCACCTGCATGCTCCTCATTGTCAGACTGCTTCTTTCTGTCTGTTCGTCTTAGCACGGTAAGTATTATTGTTAAGAATTGTATGTGTTTTCACCCCTTCTTACTTCGGAGAGCACTATTACTTCACGGGACCCGGCTTGCCTTGTTCCCGTGGTCGAGTTGGCCTACCAGCTGCCTGCAGGCCTTGTTTTGATTGTAGATGAATGCGTCCCCGTACTCGCGTGGCGCGCTAGCTGCTCTGTGGCTGCTTTCACCGGGCTGGCCATACACTCCTCATCGAGGCTTCCCTCGTTGTTGGGTTGAGACGTAAATGGCCTGCGGGGGCCTTCACCTTGGTGTAGGTTGATCAATTAACAGACAGAGTGCTCTCCCCCATCTGTACTGTAATATTGAACTGTTTTTTGTATTTTAAAAACAGTTTTTATTACTGTGTGTGTATGTTAATCGCCTGTCGCGGCTTCGGTCCTGTCCCCCTGTTGTACGCTATGCGATGTTCAGGCGTGTGACCAAGCGGTCAGGGTAGGCACCGTGCACAGCTACCCCGGTGTTTTTTTAATACCGTGGTGCATAAGACTCTGCCCGTGCTACTTCGGTACCACGGTGCGCACGGTGCTTATTGACTGTAACCCGCCGCGGCTTCGGCCCTGTCCCCCTGTTGTAAGCTACACGCTGCTCAGGTGTGAGACCACGCGGTCAGGGTAGGCACCGTGCACAGCTGCCCCGGTGTTTTTTAATACCACGGTGCATAAGACTCTGCCCGTGCTACTTCAGTCCCACAGTGCGCACAGTGCCCATTGTCGCTGTACAAATAAATAGGCTAGCATGCCAGTGCGGCACAGGGCTCTGTGCACACGGCGCACATGGTGTTTACAGCGCAGTGGTTTCTAACTCGGTGCTATGACTGGTAGGGCTGGCTTCCATGCTTGTGTGGCCTGTGGGACCAATATCCCACAGGAGAACAGGCACAGCATGTGTGTGCGGAGCCTAGGCCCCGATCATGCCGCCTCAGCCCTAAATGGCGCCTGCGACATCTGCACAGCTTTTCAGCTCTGCGTGCTCGCGAGCTGACTGGAAGTCACGCGGTGGTGTTCTTTGTCCCCCGCAGCGGGCCCTTCCCACTCACACCTCCCAACACCGTCACAGATGCCCTCCAGGGAGATACCCTGTGTTCAGCTGCCCGTTTCAACCTGCAGCCGCTCCCCGTCACCTCTGGCTAAAAGGATGAAAAAGTCCCGGCAGGTGCGGGATATTATGGACATGAAAGCTCAGATCGGTCGCATCATGGAGCTTTTGGAGAGGCAGGCCCCACCAACTTCGGCCATGGACCCCTGTGTGGCGGCCCACCACCCCCTGAGCCGGTCACAATCTCTGTGCCGCCCAGTTGAACCCTCCGGGGGAGTACAGGGCGAGAGGATTGAATGGGCTCTCTTCTCAGACGGCTTACCTGTAGGTCCCCTGGACAGCACAAATAGAGCCACACTGTTCCGTCTTTCGACCGCGTGGCTCCCCGAGCTCAACCTTTCCCAGTGTTCAACGATTTTATTGAGGAGGTGCATTCCTCTTGGAACCACCCTGCTACAGCGCCAGCGCAATTGAGACACAGTTGTCCTCTGGCCTAGCTGGAAGGGGTGGAGAAGCTGGGCCTGGCTGGGTTTCCCCCTGCTGGTGGGAGGGATGCCCAAGGACCCCATGTGCCCTAACCTGCAGTGCAGGATAACAGAGACACATGTCCGTAGAGCCTATGTGGCGGGAGCCCAAAATACCCGCCTAGCGAACATGTCCAGCATGCTCACTGCATATATGGAAGGAGTTTTGCGTGATGCCCCCGCTACCAGAGCAGGTGGCCACAGAACTGCGACTTCTGTTGCACACGTTGCTCCAGGTCTCCTGCCTGCAGGATCAGACCCTGAACCGGAGCCTGGAGGGCCTAGTGGTCGCGTGCAGACAGCTGTGGCTGTCGCAAAGGTGTGGGTTCCTGACGCTGATAAGGCTGCGCTTTTGGCGTCGAAGTAGGTAGTCGAGTTGCTCCCTCCCCCCGCTCCTGAACGGGTCAAGTCGAGCCACAGCCCCACCAGGTGAACTTAGGCACTGCCTACAGGCCTCATCTCAGGTGAGAGGAAGGACCCTCCCTCAGCATGGTGGATACAGCCATAGCCAGCCCACGCAGCTACAACCGCGACGGCGGTTCTAGGGTTTCCACCCTAGACACCCGCCCACTCTAGCCCCACCCCAGCCTCAGCCACCCCAACAGGGCCCCTGAAGGCTGGCAGCCTCCGCCCACTCTAGCCCCACCCCAGCCTCAGCCACCCCAACAGGGCCCCTGAAGGCTGGCAGCCTCAGACCGCATTCACAGCACAACAGTTGCACTACAGGCGCACTTACACCTCCGATGTGTGGGTGCTCGCAACCGTACAATACGGTTATGCACTTCATTTTCATTTGGGACCCCCTCCTTTTCGTTGTGTCACAACTACGTTCTTGACGGACCTGCATCAGGCCTCTGTACTCTGGATCGAAGTGGCAGCCTTGCTGGACAAGCGCGCCATTCGTCTCGTAGATGCCACCTCTTTCGGAGAGGGTTTCTACTCGAGATACTTTCTGGTACCGAAGTGGAACAGTGGCTTTCGCCCCATCCTGGACTTGCAGTTTCTAAACCAGTTTCTAAAGCAGAAGGGATTCCACATGCTGATTCATCGTCACATACTCCAGTCTGTCCGACCAGGCGACTGGTTCACCACGGTGGACTTGCAGGACGCGTATTTTCACGTTCCCATTCGTCCACAGCACAGGAAATATCTCCACTTCGCCTTTCTGGGCAACGCGCTCGAGTTTTCTGTGCTGCAGTTCAGCCTCTCCCTAGCTCCCGGTACGTTTTCAAAGTGCGTAGACGCTATCCTCGCCCCCTTGCAGCTGCAAGGAGTCAGAGTGATGAATTACCTCCACGACTGGCTGATCTGTTCTCAGTCGCGGGAGGGAGCTGTGGTTCACACGGTGCTAGTGACGGAGCACTTAGTGAGGCTAGGCCTTACCATCAACAACGCCAAGAGTCGGCTAATGTCAGTGCAGTGCATAACTTATGTGGGGCTCCGGCTGGACTCCACCTGATGCGCGCATACCTGTCGGACGACAGGTAGCAGCTTTACAACACCACCTCTCCCTATTTCATCAGGGATCGAAGGAGTTCCTTGTTTTGTGCCAAAAAACTTCTGGGTCTGATAGTAGCAGCGGTATCAGCCATCGAGCTGGGTTTATTATGCATGCGCCCACTGCAGGCATAGCTCAATGCGTTCACGTTGCATCCCAAATGTGACAAGCACTGTCGGCTAACAGTGTGTCTCGCATGTACGGCAGCCTTGCGCTGGTGGAGGATTCCCTCTCACCTGTGCCAAGGAATCCAAATGGGGGCGGTTTACCCCCACAGGGTAGTGACGAAGGATGCCTCCAACTTGGGCTGGGGCAATGTCTGTGAAGGCAGAGGAGTCAGCGGACCCTGGTGGGACTGCAGGACGTCCCTGCATGTCAACATGTTGGAGCTGCAAGCGGTGTTCCTTGCCCTCCAGTACTTCCTACCTGTGGTGTGGAATAGACACGTGTTGATCCGCACAGACAATACATCAGTGGTGGCATATGTCAACCACCAGGGTGGCCTTCGGTCCCCAGGGTTGCACCTCCTAGCCTTCAGGCTGCTGATTTGGGCCTAACAGAACTTGCTGTCCCTTCGGGCAACGCATGTTCCAGGCATGGTTAATCGAGCGGTGAACCTCCTCTCGAGGGAGGGCCCACACCCATGGGAGTGGCGGCTCCACCCACAGGTGGTGGAGCGCATTTGGGAACGTTTTGGAAAGGCGCAGGTCGATCTTTTCGTCTCGGTGGAGATGACATACTGCCCCATATGGTACTTCCTCCACCGCTGCGGCGGTCCACTCGGCGTCGACACCCTAGCCCACGTATGGTCCAGAGTGTACCTTTATGTGTTCTCGCATCATGATTTACTTATGACAAGCATAGATCATGAAGAATGCCTGTGCAAATACCATGAAAATGCCCAAATCAGCCAAAGAAATTCAAAGTCTCTACATCCTGTGTTGACAGAACTTGTCGAAACTGTAGAGCAGATGCAGTAGTGGATCTTCTATATAATTGAAGTGAAGATAAGGCTGTATCTTATTACCAGTGGCAGACAGTAGAGGATGGATGCCTGATAGGGCAGCTTGAGCCTTTTCTGTGAAGTGTTTTTAATGATAGATGGCAACATAAGGAGCGAAGATACCTAAAGAAAGTTCTGAACCTGGGAGAAAATTCTGAGGAAGACTTTTCTGAAAACTTCCAACTGAGACATCAACAAAAGATCATGTCTGCACATTGGTCAAGTTAAACTCTAACCATATTTACTACAGTAATTTACTATAGAAATCATTTGCAGTCATTTCAGATAAATTGTCCCATGACAAATATAGTGTGTTTGCCTTTAACAAGGCAATTGTAGCACCCACAAGATTTAAGTAAAACATACTTATCTGTTTAATCCTGTGCAATATCTGGAAAATACATATTTTTTGTGTAAACTAAAGTCCTACAGTTTAGGAAGCAGTCTGTTGATGGTGCCATTTGAGAGAGACAGATATAGATCTGTGTTGTTACTTGCTCTTCAGAATGTTACTGACCACTGAAGTGAAAACAGCAATACTGACTCTGTCTTTCTTAACTGATATATTCAGGTTAATATATGAGAGGGTTATTATATTTTTATAAAGCAATAACTTTGTTAGGACTACCTGAAAGATATAAAACATCTTATTGTCTAATTATGCCTTACGAAACTTATAAAAATAGATATTAAATGCTGTGTAACCGTGAATATATCTCAAGACTACATGACCACATGTTTAATGTGCAACGTGGATAGAAATAACACAAATAATATCGCATAAATTGTTACCAAAACTGAAAACTAAATGTTTGTCTCTGAAATATGTACTAATGCAACACAACAACACTTTTATTTTAAATTGTGAAATTAAACAGAATGTCACTGACCACTGACGTGAAAGCAGCAACACTGACTCTGTCTTTCTTAACTGATATATTCAGAAAAATTAATCTGCCACAGGACTTGACAGTGATACCAAGGACCTGTGACATAATTATTAGAAACATACAGCAAGAAACTACTGTGAACAAAGTGCACTACTGGGCTAGTTATCTATTGAAAATCGGTACAATCTGAGTAATATATTATACCATGAATCAGATTTCAGCTCATCAGCTACATGGAGCTTCTTTGAAACATCACAGAGAAAGGTCCAGTTGATGGTGTTGGTGAAGTCAAGTATTCTTTGTGGAGAGCCATCTTGCAGAACCGTGCAGTTATCCAGAACACAGAGGATTTTGCAAAGGTTGCAAGGCTGAGTGCAAAAAGATCCATATCCTCAATTATTCCAGACTTTAGATAAGAAGCTGTGGTAGGGTAGTGGGCATTTAAGTAAGGACCACAAATTACAGCACACAAGAGCCGGCAGTGACGTTTAATCCTGGAGCCCTGCACCAACAGTAGTATCTGGGCAGGATTCTATTTTACTACACAACGAAGAAAACAATAAAACTACCTGAAATCCCATCAATGGTAAACTCAGGTTTTAAACAAAAAGGTTAAACAAAATCATCGGGGTTATAAAAATCAACATTAAAGGAAGCACAGGGTTTCTCCGTGCTGCAGTGGGTTTCCTCTCGCCGCCACTTCTGAGGAGTAATAAATAGTCCTGAGTTTTTTCCACGGTGGTAATCCACCAGGTTTTTCCAAAGCTTCAAGATTCTTTGAATTACAGCAGTTTTGTAAAAGCAAATCAACAAAGTGCAGCGCGTCTTCTGTGTTTTCAGTTCAGGACAGGGAGATCGAATGGCAAAACCATGCTGCTTAAATACTGCTGAGTCCTATGTAATCCTGCAATCAGCATGCTGCCCCACATCAGCCAATCAATGAGCAGAGCACAGCTGATTGCAGTGATGGGACTCGGCAGCTGCATGGTTCAGGCATGGAACAAGATGGCCGCCCGACCCAGAACTTCCTGTCTGGTCAGAGTTCAGCCTCCTGTCCCAATCACGGTCAGCCCTACACAGTGCTGCCGGTGGTCGGGAGGGTGAATTACAACAGAGACTCCTTTCAATCCCGTCACAGAAGCACAATGGAAATGAGATGGCAGAGAGTAAAGGCCACCACACATGTTCGCTCTGTGCACTTTGTTCAAAAAGCAAACAGCACTAATACTACTGACCACCAGCTCCTTGAGGTCCAAAGTAATGACAATGACAGTGGCATCAACTGCAAGTGAGCCAGAGAGAGAGAGAAGAAAAACAGCAAATCATAAACAGGCCACCGCAATGGTGATCAAGACTGGAGACTTTGTCATTGTCAAATATATTCTGAATTAGACAGAAAAACATCACCTAGCAGAAGTCAGAAACATTGAAATTCTCCAGCATCTCCAACAAGAACAGCTTTATGTGCAATCTGTGAGAAAAAATATATATGTGGAAAGGTGTTCAGTTATAAAGATGGGGATGTCAGCTGGATCAAACTGTTGAGAAAGTGGACAGTCATGTTGATGGAAAAAAAGATTAGGCAGTTTTTAAAAATAAATTAAGTCCATTTGCCAGACTTTAAATAAGAAGCACAATGGAAATGGTGCAAATGAAATGGCAAAGAAACATTACTAAGCAGTCAGAAACACTGACATTATCCAGCATCTCCAAAAAGAACTTTATGATGTCCATTTGCCATAATTCTTAATAACAATGACATTTTAATAAATGGACAATTTATTTAGCAAAAAACACCAGCACTCAGGATAGGACAAGTCTGTCTCCTCTGCAACGTCCCCTCCGCGACGGCATTATCTTATTTATATTTATATATATTTACTTGCATGAATTATATTATTAAAGTATATAATAAGTGGGAGTCAAAGTGGGTGGCGTCAGACAGAGCCAGGAAATAATAAACAAAAAGAGAGGTGAAGTTTGGTGGAGCTGACCGAATGGACTCGCTCAACATTTAATAAATAAACAAACAGACAGAAAATAAACGATTGTAACAATACAAAAACAGGACACAGCACATTTGCCAAAATATAAAAAACAAAATGGACTAAACAAAACAAACAATGGACTAACAAACAAACACGGTGAGCTTGTATTTAACGATTACTAATATTCTTATTATTTCTACCTCAATCTCCTATCCCGTTCTCCACTCATCGAACACCCAACCCCGAGTGGGTGAAAATATGTTGCTTTTGTGCAGCTGTACCAAGACTCGATTGCTAATCTATCATTCAATTGGAGTCTCGGTACAACTGCACGTGAATTCCCCGTGCTCACATATTATTACCTTTTACTTGCACGTGAAGTGCTGTGCAATCCTCGTGCCTAAATACAAATATACATTTTAAACACTCGTGTTACACAGACCCGTTTATATCCCATGTACCAATGACTATACTATATTTACTATAAGTAAGTTGACATATATTACAAATGCCATTATGATTAATAAACTGAATTTTAAAAATTAGGATGAAAAAAATTCTTCTGAATATCCTCTCCTGACATTGAGGATACTGCGGAATGCCCAGTAAATAAACGTGTAAATAAAACTAATTGTAAATAGAGAGAAGTTGAAATGTGATTATTAGTATACATTTTTTTTATATATATATATATATATATATATATATATATATATATATATATATATATATATATATATATATATTTGTTTTCTTCTACAAATCAGATATCAGTAACTGAGTAACAAAATTTGCAAGTTGCCTCTGCTGAACTGTAATGTTCAAATGGCTTTAAATAAAAAGAAGGACTCACTTTATCCATTACTGTTAAGTTGTATCAAATGAAAGCCTTTATTTGAGACAAAATGACCACTGAAAACATAACTTGGGAACTTAAACGCACTTATTAACACATCATTGCAGTTTAACCAAACTGGCCTTTTTTTTTTTTTTTGTAATATTAGACTATAATGTCAACACAACATTATTTTTAAAACAGTTAATAAAGTACATTGTTTTTTTCAAGTAATATAATATTAATATTTTTGTCAACTTTAATGGTGCTCCATTACATCTCATGGCATTAACTGACAAATTGATCATTAACTACCAGGAATGGATCGATTACCACTTTATTTATTGACTTATACAACCTATAAAATAAAATGTAAAAAAAATCGCATTCATTTTCTCCTCCATTTTCCTACGTTTTTCACCAGCGAAGAAGCTAGTCACATGACTTTTTACATCACTTTCATTGGCTGATTTATTCTGTGACGTAATGTTGCTTCTACAAAATCAACAGTACTTGCTTGCAACAAAGTTGCCTGAAACGTGGAGGTTGCATTTTTTTAGCAACATGTAGACTAGTGTTCCCTTGGCTTAAGGCTTTATCGGTTGAGCTACATGAAGAGTTCGGCTTGCTGTTGCGATAGTAATAGTTTATCAGTAACAGTCTGGAGGTATGTATATCTCAACTATATATATTGTATGTGTAATTTATATAAACATATTACCTGTTTTACCTGTCTGTCGTGAAATTCCTGGGTATGTACTTCTCATTCATTGATACACAATTAATCGCTGCCCTCAAGATCCTAAAGGATACTTTGCAATTAACTCCTATTCGTATACTAAACAGTGACATCAGATATCTGGGACTTGAAAAGGTTAAGAATAACTGTAGTACTAACATGCACCTGCATCACATCACAGTCATTCACTGGAATCTGCATTGATAAAACGCCTGATAAAATATACTGTAGTGTTGAGTCCCGCAGGACTGCCGAGTGGGACTTTCTGGTGCTGCATTGACCTGCTGAGGTGGGACTTCTGTTGTTAATAGTTGTATGCTGTGTTCACTGTCAGTATTTGTCGTGTAGCAGCTGCAGCCTGGTTCCAACCAGGTCCACTCTTTCCCATCTGATAGATTTTATATAAGGTGCAGCCTGCTTGCTGTTTTGGGAGTGTACTGAGAGAGTGGCAGTGAGTAGAGCTATATTCTGTGTTCCATTTCATTACCTGCTTTTCAAGCACCACAGAAATCCTGTTGCGGTGTCTCCTTTCTTCTCCTGGGCAAGCTGCTGCCAAAATAAACTTGCTTTAAACTTTGGGAGCTGGTTTAATATTGTTATATATTACTATAAGTCATCCCTCAGTATGTCTCTCATAAAACTGTGAAATATGACATCTCTTTACCTGTAATATATCTGATAAATATATATTGATGTGCTGCATTGCAGTTCAAGGAGACCTGACTTCTTTGAAAAAAAGTCTGAAAACATTTGAGAAGTTTTAATAAGTCGTGTCTGCATAAAATTGCGCTATTTACAAGATGATTATTTTTTTAAACCATTGTTTTGTGAAGCAGCTCACTCCTTCTGATATTTGTTTTCTATTTTTATACGTTTTATATCCCCTTCAGTCACAAGAAATGTGAAATTACAGGTAGAAACTGTTTTTGAAAACTCTAGAGGGTTGAGAAGTTGCACTGTCAAAACTAGGAAAATGTTATATTTATTATAAAGAAAATACATATCTAGGGAATTAACATGGTACAACTAAGCACACAGTGACCTTAGAGGGTTTAATTGGCTGCGCTGTTCTGTTTTTGGGGCACTATTTTCAGACAATTTATGAAGCTTGAGTTGCAGCCATGGCCTGCTTTAAAAATGACAAAGTTTGACGTAAGGTCAATGCGATGTGGGGTTTGGTTAATCTGCCTTCCCTCTTTTTTTTAGAAGGTGCTATCTGACTAAAAACTGGAATTTCACTACTGCTGAAATACAGCATTTCACAAGCAGGTGTGACAAGCTGAAGAGCATGATTAGATGACCAATAGCACAGCACTTCCATTGTGTTAAATCATGGATTTTATACTATACTGCATGATTGCGGTAACAGATATGCTGAAGCCTGCATCCAAAAATAAATCAAGGCATTTTCTAAAGAGATGGTAAAATGCAGTGTACTGCTGCTTAAGTAAAAAATGTTGTGGTGTTTTTTATAAATGAACTGTCACATACTGTGGTATCTTTCTGCATACTTGTAGAGAATGAGACAGACAGTTTACTGGGAGTATTGTACAAGTACAAATGCAGACATGTTGTTGGTTCAGTATCAGTGTGTAAAATGAGCCCTGTGGGTGGAGTTTGTCTATCTCTCCTCCCTTTGCAGTTTAGTGTTTTCTCATTTGTTAATTTGTTTTCTAATTTGTCGTTGTGTTTTCTGATTTGCTATTTTGTTTTTCTATTTTTCAGTGAGTTTTCTGATTTGCTATTTTGTTTTTCAATTTGTCATTGTGTTTTTTGATTTGCTATTTTGTTTTCCAATTTGTCGTTGTGTTTTCTGATTTGCTATTTTGTTTTTTAATTTGTCATTGTGTTTTCTGATTTGCTATTAGTTTTTCAGTTTGTCGTTGTGTTTTGCATTGCAGGGCCACCATAGTTGAACATTCAGTGATGCATTTATTATTCAAAACTGCACATTTAAGACCTGTTTAGCTAATGGAAGTGCAAAACAGGTAAGAGTTATGAAATTATTTTGTTAGCTGCAAATTACTGAACTCCCGTTTGACACAGCTCTTTGATAAAAGACAATGCAGTCTTTTGGTCAACATTACTGAATAACAGACTATTTTACTTTGTTTCCCTGCCTGTTTCCCTATAGTCTCGCTCCCTGTTTCAGTATTTACAACCCAGGAAACGCCCTTCAGTTAGCTAAGAGTAGTGTTCCACGCTTGCCTCCCACCACCAGGGTTAGCGCAAAGAAGGTTAATCGTACAGGAAGAATAGCATATCAAATTTAATGTTAACTAATGATTCTTGTCATTATGTTGCGGTGTCTAAGGCCAAGTACAAAGCTGTTTTCTCCATCATTCCAAAGAAAAAAAAAGAAAACCAAGAAATGTGTATTTTTTCTGACAAAACGTGTTTGATTATTATTCCATATTCTTGTAATAAGATATGTTGCTCTATCATTTAAGTTAAAGTATAAAATAATTCTTACAGGTTGTATACTTCCATTCATTATACAGTATATCTCAAATGTCAAATTTTGAAGGAAACACATTTTATGGTAAGCTTATAATACTTATTTTAAAACATGATATCTGGTACTACACTTGGTTAAAACAAATCTCTGTTTGTGAGCCATGTTTCCAGTTAGTGTTGCACTTGTTTGGTCCACCCCTTCAATGGCTTCTTTTCTGTCATAAACCATCCAGCTGCTTCCCCTATTACTTGTTGTCATGCCTTCAGCAAGCAGCATGACCCAGAAGACACTGCTGAGGTGAAATGACCCAGAAAGTGCACATGCAAACAGATAAACCGAGAATAAAGCATAGAAACTGGGAGCTTATTTTAACATAAGGTACTGTAGTACCAAATATCATGTTTTAAAATGAAAGTGTGCTATAGCATGTGTTTTTTTCAAAACTACATTTGAGACTTATTTAGCTCATGAAACAAAAAAACAGATACTACCTAACTATTTTGTTACCTGCAGAACATTCAGTATATAAAAAAAATTACTTAATAACGTAAAAAGGAATACTTGAAGCTGGCGTAATAACTCATCTTATCTCTATGTCATTGTAACAGAAATACAGTGATTCTTGGTAGTAAATCTCCCTCCCGACCTGTCAGGGCACTAAGCAGTGAGAACAGAGTTCGCTGGATGGGCTGGCCTGTCAGTTCTTTCCCAGGGTTCAAGGGAAGTCGGCCAGCTAGAAAGGGCCGGAACTCCATTGCATTTACCCGGAAGGGAAATGACGTGGCAGCCGCAGATTGGGTAGTCCCTACAAAAGTATTATGAAATGTTCCTGTCAGGACAACTGAAGAAGTCAGCACCTCCGGTCATTTTTTTTTTTTTTAAAAAAAAAAAAAAAAAAACACTTATTCACAGCCAAACATGAACTACTTTAGATATGCAATGGCTGTAATATAGGATACTTACCTTAGGGTTTCGGTGCTGGGAGAGTATTATTCATTGTTTTATTAACAATAATATTATAACCAGTGTCCTGACAGGAACATTTGGTGGTACCTTTGTAAGGACAGTGCAGATTGGAGGGGCAGTTGCACTCGTTTACCAAGGGGTCATGTGTGACGGCATAAAAGGGGATGGAGAGACGCAATTTGTTCCTTCGCTTTGGTTTGAGTCATTGAACCTGCAAGGACCATGAGAGACTGTGGTGGGTTATGGGAGGAAGTGATGTGACACAGGAAGCACGTAGTTGTGGTTGGATTTTTATTGATAATTCTAACAAGAGAAACTGCCTCTGTTACCAGCTATGGTAAGCAGAGGCTTAAAATGAAAAACAAAATAGTCCAAACAGAACATAAACACTGCCACAGGGTTTTCAGTAATCCACACCCCACAGTAGGTGGCTCGGGCTCTCTCTTAAAAACCCAGGACAAGTAATTCCTGCAGCTCCCAAGGATCTCAGGGCAAAGTTCGGACTCGCAGGCAGCCGGTATGGGAATCCTCAGTCTGAGCGTAAACAAAACAAACAAAAGAACAAAAACTCACAGAGCTCACACAGCACAACTGTCTCAGTCCAGGATAGCGAGACCAAATGGCAGAACCCCACAGCCTAAATAGTGCTGAGCCCTGCCCCTACAATCAGTGCCCTGCCACCTCAGCCAATCGTCGAACGCAGCACAGCTGATTGCAATAATGGGGCTCAACCATGAGGTTCTGCCCCAAGTTAAGATAGCCGCCACCACTGTGGCTTCTGCCCCAACCATGACTCAGCCATTGTCATGTGTCTCGTTCCTTCCTGCACAGCGCTGCCAGTAGTCGGGAGGGCAAATTACAAGAGGGACTCCTTTCACTCCTGTCGCAGAGACCCTGTGAGAAATGATGTATTGTGAGTGTTTTGTTTGTTTGTCTCTAAATGTCTTGTTTTATAAATTACTAGACAGCTAACATGATTCCGGAGATGTCGCCAGGGGCCAGCACAAAGCCGGAACAGCACTGCACTACTGTCACTGATAAACTATATCACCCACCACGAGCACTACTGCACACACGCAGGACTAGTGACCATGTTGGTATTATTGTGGAGCGGATATTTGTGTTTATTGTTTGGGACTGCAACCCGTTATTATTTATTCCATGCAATACACATTGTTGTGTATTGCCAGGGTCTTATTATTTGGTCACTAGACCTGGATATAATAAAACCCCTTTCCAAACTGGATTAGAACTCGCTTTGTCTGTTTAGTCATGCACTGCATCACTCCTGCACCTGTATCCACTTAACCCCTTTGCCACAGTCATGCATTAAATGAGGTTAAGCCACACTACTATTTGATGTTCCAGTGTCATTTTCTATGAATAGGACATGCTCATTACAGATTTCTATCTGCGGGAAATGTATTAGTACACTTGCTGTAGCTATTGGTTATTATAACTCAAAGGTTTTACATTATGCTTAGTTTAATGCTTTAAAACATGTACATCTCTAGTACCAGTACTAATTTAAATCTAGTTCTGTACAACTTGACTGCCACTCTTATAAAAGTGACAAAACATGACAAAAATATGGTAAATGCATGGTAGTCACTTGGAAAGCATGGGAACACTGCAAAATTACCATACACATTTACTGTGGTAAGTTGTTATAAGGGCACTTAACAGTAAAAGGAGCATGAAATACTGTGGTAGGAATATGTCACAGCACAGTTAACCTATTCTATGGCTTTAAATAAATACAACTAAACAAATATCATTAATTTCCTCTTACAACACTGGTAAGAATGTTTACCCTATACAACAGAGAAGATAACAGCACACAACACACAGTATTGATGTGTTTTATTAACATTTGGGAACGTATTCAATAAGATCTGGAAAGATTGTTTTAATAATCCTCTCAGTGACTCGGAAAGATTTAATCAGATAATGTCCTGCATGTGAAGTGCCTAGACTGTTTCAATCCCCTGCCTCTGTCTTATGGGCTCTGAAACACTCAGCTCAAATTGAGATCAATGGAGATTCTACAACAAACAGCAGTGGTGACTAGTGGCCTTAGGAAAAGAACAATTGTGGCAGAGCAAAGCTCTGCCCTTTTTAAATTGGCAGGGATGGGGTTAATTTCCCTTACCTGCCTGGGTTTATTATGTTCAGGCGGCTGGGGTTGATTAGTTGATTAGGTTAATTAACAATCAATCAGCGCCCAGCCACCTGACATAAAAGGAGGCCTCTGCTTCCTCATTTAGGAGGAGGGAGTTGAGGAAGCAGGTTGGTGTTTGTGGTTGTTTGTTAGTTTGAAAGTTTTGAATCCAGTAAAGGCATTGCCCAGCCTGGAACCCTTTTTTTTTTTTGTAAGTTTTGTTTTTGCTTTATTTGTGTCTAAAGATCTTTGTTTTGCCCTTGTGCACTTTATTTTTGTGTTTTTTTATATAATTAGGATTTTTTTTGAACTGCAGTCAGTCTCTGGGCCTCTTTTCACTCGCCAGCCTGCCACATATGCTGTTAGAAGTGAGATAGCGCCACCTAGAGGCTCAGAGCAGGATTTTTTTTGTTGTTTTGTGGAATTTTTGAGAGTAGTATTATTATTATTATTATTATTATTATTATTATTATTATTAAAAATGGGAAAGAAGAGCAGACAGCGGCAAAGGCAGGAAAAGCAGCAGCTGAAGAAATGTAAGCTGCTGCAGCCACTGCTGGAGGACCCGGCCAGCCTCTTCCCCTGGTGTTCCTGGTGCGGGAAGGAGGACCATCGTTGGCGGTCCTGCCCAGATGTGCCACCGTCAAACTGGTGTGGCCGGTGTGAGGAGGACGGCCACAACTGGGCAGGATGCCCCTACAACCAGGCCCAGGAAGAGGTGCAGTGTTCACCCTGGGCATCAGGGGCCACCCCACTACCTCCAGCACCGCCACCTTCACCACCGTCCCAGGAGATCTGGGACTGGTTGATGCACCCTGAGGCAGACCTCATCCACGATCTCCCCATAGTTATCAACACGCTGTGGTGTCAAGATGGGGAGAGGTGGGAACAGTGGGAGGAACACCACCACCCGGCGTCCTTCCCAGAGGTTGCCCTCATGGTGGTTAATTACCTGGCGGTAGACATGGGAGATGCCCCGGTCACTCCAATAAAGAGGGGTGAGCCGCCTTCCCGAGAGCCAGAGAGGGGTGAGCCGCCTTCCCGAGAGCCAGAGAGGGGTGAGCCGCCTTCCCGAGAGCCAGAGAGGGGTGAGCCACCTTCCCGAGAGCCCGAGAGGGGTGCGGAGCTGCCGTCGCTCCCAGAGCCCGAGAGGGGTGCGGAGCTGCCGTCGCTCCCAGAGCCCGAGAGGGGTGCGGAGCTGCCGTCGCTCCCAGAGCCCGAGAGGGGTGCGGAGCTGCCGTCGCTCCCAGAGCCCGAGAGGGGTGAGGAGCTGCCGTCGCTCCCAGAGCCCGAGAGGGGTGAGGAGCTATGGCCCAGGGATGCCACGCCCGCTCTGCTCAGGGATGACTCATTTGGATCGCCTGGGGTTGCCTGCTGCTCCGCATCGCCTGGGGTTGCCTGCTGCTCCACATCACTTGGGACTGCTGGTGTCTCCTTTTTGTTTTCTAGGGTTGCCGTCGCCGCCTCCGCCACCAGAGGGAGCCGGGCCGCCATCGCCGTACTACCTTGGAGATCCGGGGTCCCCTCAACCAAAGAAGGCTTGGGGGCTCCGACATCAACCCCGCCCACCACCACCCACCATAATAGCCCACGCAAGGGACATAATTGGACTCTTGGGGGGAGGGGGCAGTTGGCCGATTGTGGCCGGTGTACGTTGTACATGGGGGGGAGGTGTGTGGCAGAGCAAAGCTCTGCCCTTTTTAAATTGGCAGGGATGGGGTTAATTTCCCCTACTTGCCTGGGTTTTATGTTCAGGTGGCTGGGGTTGATTAGTTGATTAGGTTAATTAATGATCAATCAGCGCCCAGCCACCTGACATAAAAGGAGGCCTCTGCTTCTCATTTAGGAGGAGGGAGTTGAAGAAGCAGGTTGGTGTTTGTGGTTGTTTGTTAGTTTGAAAGTTTTGAATCCAGTGAAGGTATTGCCCAGCCTGGAAACCTTATTTTTATTTTTATTTTTTTTTTGTAAGTTTTGTTTTTGCTTTATTTGTGTCTAAAGATCTTTCTTTTGCCCTTGTGCACTTTATTTTTGCACCACTAGCAGTAATTCACGGACTAACTGACTTGTGTATGTGTTTTGTGTGGATGTATAATAAAAACAGGATTATTATTTGCGGGGCAACACAGGGATTATAAATTATTGTATTACTTATGTCCGTTATTATTTACTGTTAGTTTTGCTGTCAGGCACTGGACTTAAACAAAAGTAAAATAAACCTTTTCACCTGTATTACAATTGTCTGTCTGTTCTTTAATCACCTACATCTGCACACTATCAACCACTTTGCCACAGGTAACAATGAATTTCTTACAAAAATGGGTGGCTTAGGCTAAGTACACACACAGACACATAGCAGTTGGCTTGACAACCATATTTACAAATGGCACTCGCTGCGGTTGTTTGTTGTACACACACCGTTCATTACTGAAGTGAGTGCACTTCCTGTTTAAACAAACCAGTGAACTCAGGCCATCATTACATGCCGATCGTGAGGTTTTGCGTGAGAACATGGAGGAACATTTTTGTTTTGGCTTTTGTTTTATGAAGAAAGCACAGTAGACACCAGGAACTATGCTCATTTTTTTCACAACCAACGAAGACGCCATTTTGCTTTTTGTGCAAATAATGTATTAATGATAAGCACTACAATGACGGTTGAATGAAATGTGTGGGCAATCTTCCGACCAGAAGGCTGGTGGCATCCAACTGACTGGATAAAAAACCTACGCATGTGCAAGGAGTTTCTTCCACTGAGCACCAACTGCGGCTGTGTTAATGCAGTTGTAATACACACACACAGCTAGTGAGCATTAACTAACCAAACTGAATTAATAACCACACTCAATACTTGCTCTGAAATGGATTAATTAGTGTGGTTGTCGCTGCACTTTGTAACCAAACTATGTGAGTATACAAACGGTGCTAAGAGCGAAAGGTGAACTCACAACTGCATTTAGCCTGTGTGTGTACATAGCCTTATAGTAACCAGTGCAGACAGTCAGTCTGGTGCCCTGAGCTGTCAAGGCTGATTGATGGGCTATCAGGAGGCTCATTGAAACAAGGCTCATGTGACAGTGCTCTCCTTGAACTCAGCTTGCCCCAAGTCATAGAATTATCAAGCACACCACATCATTGCTTTTTTATTTATTATTTTTTGGATCTCACTAAAGCTACCTTTCCTTCTGCCCTGAGATTTGAATTCAGGCTTGTTCATTTCCATCCGCAGCAAATTGAGTCAGTATTGCAGGCTAACAGAACTCAATCTCTGACTGCAGAAAAATATATATAGGCAGAATATGAGTTTGTGAATACAGTGTACTGTCAGGCAAGTGCTGGTGAATTATATATAGAACAATACCAAAACGTGGATTGTAGACTGCAGAAGTGCAACCAGTGGCAGCCACAGTTGATATTGGAACAAGATGAGATTGAGTTTTACAGACACGTTTCATGGTGCAGATGGAATTGTGGCATCATTCTCTCTATGAATTATTCTCTTTATAAATCACTGCACTCAAGTGACTGGTCATGAGAAGATTCTCTCCGAATTCCAAACTCATGAGCAACAGTGGTTGAAATAATATTTTGGGTTTAAAACTTCAGAGAATCCCAAATAGTACCACCTTTTTATAATAAAACCCATGGCTGCTGTATTCAGCAGCCAGTTTAATAGTGTAGGTTTGTTTAAAAAAATAAAGTAAAATCAAACCACAATTGCTTTGCTATTTATTACTTAATGATGACTAATCCCTGACATAGGTACTCAAGCACAGTTCTGCTCAAAAGTTGTATGGAGAAGCTGAGTGTGATTCTTTTTAAAAGAATAATTCCAGTAACTCAAATATATATATATATATATATATATATATATATACTATACTATATATATATATTATATATATATTATATATATATATACCATCGCCATCAATTCATAGGGTTTTTATTTTTTCCTATATGAAACACATATACACACACACACACAGTATAGTAAATGTGAATTTGATTTTTTAAGATTTTTTATTTCAAGTTGTTAGAACAATATTTATCGAATGATCCTTACAGATATTTCAATGCTTCACTTCTGGTCAACTTGACATGAAGGTTGACATTGTAAACACAGCCAGTCATAAGAAAAGCAGCTATTGGTGCTCAACTGCGAGTCAATGTGTCAAGCTTCTTGGGGGCTTATTGAGTTCTTTTAAAGAAAATAAATGTCAACTTTACATATTGTATATATCTCTTTAAAAAATTGAGCTTAGAAAGAGTCATTTTGAATTATTTTTCCTACAAGGACACAAACTCCCAGAAGTAACTCGTGTGTTTCGAAAGCGTTCAATCAATGGGAAGTACAAAATGAAAAAGAGTGTAAGAGACATTCAGCCATTTTATTGTTTACAAATGCGACGAAAAAATACAATTAAAATACACACTTCTACTAAGTGATGGTGATACATAATTGAAAACATATAGCTAACTAAATAATTCCAGTAAACCTACAGGTATCTTTAAAAACACCAATGCCGCTGTCTGGCCTGTTTTGAACTTATTGGGATGTTGAAATCTTCTGAGATGTTGAACCAATTTGGCTTGACAAATGTTTACAAATGCACTGGGTAACTGCAATGGCCCATCTTCTTAACACTTCTTAAATGTTTTAACAATATTTTTTTCTAGAACAACGTAAAACCGCTTGTGACAGCATACCGACCAGTCATGTCCCCCTTTCTCACATCTCCCGCACCAGCTCGGTGGCACCTCAGAGCAGCCCCACAAGTGGTGCTCCTCCTTTATGCATCAGGTGCACCAGGGGAACAGGTTCTCTGGCTCCTCTGGCCGCTGTTGCTGTTGCTGTTGCTGCTGGGGTGGTGGGAGCAGCAGTCTACCTCCCCCTGCTGGTAGTGGAGACAGAGGCGACCCCTGCTCTTCCCTCTTCTGATGGACAGGGCAGCAGGTTACATAGTGCTCACCTCTGCAGATGGGGCATTGCTGGGGTAGCTGTTAGAGGGTGTACAAGAGACAGTTTGTGCTGGAATGCCCTGGCTCAGCTCAGCAGTAACACCCAGGCTGCTGTTCCTCTGGCTAGTGTTGTGACTCCTGCCTTCTGACGTTCTTTCCCATTTTTTTTTCTTTCCGCAAAACAAAAATGTCACCCTCAGTATCCCTGGTCTGATACTTGGAGGTGATGTTGTCCCGGTTCTGACACCATATGTGACAAGCAAGCTGTAGTGGTGGCGTTACAACTGGAAGAGACAAACAGTACTGCGAGGTGAAATGTGAATCTAGCAGCAGCTGCGGCGGTGCTGGCCCTCTTCACGACCACTGCAGCTGGGCTGTTTTAGCCCGCTCTCCCCTCAGCAGACTGTGCAGTGGCTGCTGAGGAATGCCAGCATCACAACCTGATCCTTTCTCTTGTGGTGGAGGTGGGAGCTGCAGGCAGTCTCCCTGTTGTGGTGGAAGCAGAGGCAGCTCCTGCTGCTCTCCCTCTTGTGGTGGAAGCAGAGGCTGCTCCTGCTGCTCTACTCCTGGTGGTGGAGGAGGCAGAGGCAGAGGTCACTCCTTCTGGCAGTGGAGGTGGGAACAGCTCCCTCTTGGGGTTTGGGTGTACGCCTCCCCCCCTTTTTGGGCGCTGGACGCTTGTGCTCCCCCCATCCGGGTGTCTCCGCAGATGGGGCATTGCTGGGGTAGCTGTTAGAGGGTGTACCAGGGACGGTTTGTGCTGGAATGCCCTGACTCAGCGCAGCAGTAACACCCAGGCTGCTGTTCCTCTGGCTGGTGCCTTCTGACGTTCTTTTCCATTTTTTTTTCTTTCTTTCCGCAAAACCAAAATATGTCACCCCCCGTATCCCTGGTCTGACACTTGGAAGCGCTGTTGTCCCGGTTCTGACACCATATGTGACAAACAGGCTGTAGTGCTGACATTAGTGCTGACGTGACCAAGAAGCAGCACACAGTACTGCATGGTGAAATGTGAATTGTGCAGTTGCGCAGTTTAATAAATGAACAAAATAAAAGGTTTAAACAAAAACAGCACTGTGCTGGAGTGTTCCGCCTCTTTATGTTTCTTAGTGTTTTATGTTGTATGTAGTGTGTTAATGTTGGTGTTTATGTATAAAATACATGGGATATAAATATGGGTTACGAGCACAAGTGTTTAAAATGTATATGTATTTAGGCATGAGGATTGCACAGCACTTCACGTGCAGGTAAAATGAAATATGTGTGCACAGGAAATTACATTTAATTAATTCACATGCAGTTGTACCAAGACTCCAATTGAATGATTGATTAGCAATCGAGTCTCGGTATAGCTGCAAAAAAGCAGCATGTTTTCACTCACTCTGGGTTGTGTGTTCAGGAAGTGGAGAACGTATGAGAGAGAGGAGAGTTCATTTAAAAATATAAGCAATTGCTACAGCGTGCTGGCTAAAAATCAGCACAGTAACTGTTTGTTGGGTACGTCCACGTCCGTTTTGTGTTTTGTCTGTCTGTTTGGCCAACATGCCCTTTATTTTCAGTTGTGTGTTTTGTTTAAATCTTTTGTTTGTTTATTATTTAATAAAACACTGGACACCGTAGAGTCTTAGGTTCACCGCCATTACATGTTTTGGTTTCTGTGTTCTCTCGGGTCTGACATCACCACTACAGTCATCCTGGTCACAAGCACACAGTACTTTAGGCCGAAATAAATAGACAAACAAAACATACTAACGCTAAACAAAACAGGGATGAATGCTAAGCAAACAAATAGATGATAAACAATAACAAGTATTGTGCTGGTTTATAAGCCACTTGGCCACACCACGGCACAGCAGGGACATCAATTTTCTATGTGTGCCACTCAAAAGGTTAAATGGAATGCAAAATGTGATGTCCTTCAAAAAAGAATCGTATCAAGCTAACCTATTAACATACATTCTACTCAACACAAGGATGTGAATTCAGTCCAAAATATAAACAACCCTTTTGCTATGTGTATTATTTCCCTAATCTTGGGAATAAGAGCACATTGGTTCTCTCCTCTTTGCAGTGAATTCATATCAGTTATGAAGAAACACTAGCGATGTTAATACAATACCATGTCTCGACTCACTGCAGCAGTCTCTTCTAATTATTCAGAGTTTCTTCACCATCCTCACCAATTCAATCTCTAAGCTTGCACACTGGCACTGCACAGTTTGAAATTGTTTTCTTTACCCGTATGCGGGAGGCTGTAAAGCCTGGAATCATTTCAGTAGCAAAGACTGTTCACAGCTTCCTTAGTGCATACAGTACGATTCCCAATTTCCAAGGTAACACTTAAATAAGCTCATGGTAATACCATTATGAGTTAGCACTTTTTATTGATGTCTCAGTTTACCTTCAGTCAGTTTAGACTTCTCAGTTCAGCCATTCTCACAGAAAATCCTATAGGTATTTAAACCTGTCTCTGCCATAATACACAAAATCCATACAATATATTGATCCTGTCCAGTTTGTTTTTCTGGCTGCAATAGGGGTTCTACTGGGGAGATGTAGAGGACTTCTGCCACCTCTGCGATAGCTACACTGCCCGCAAGGGAGCCACAGACTGGTCTCATGCTCCCTCCAGTAGTTTCCAGCAGGGAGTTTGTGTGGGTCTACAGCCCCCAGTGGAAGTGGGGCCACTGTACCAAACTCGACAGCCGCTGGCTTGGACAATACCGGGTCCTGGAGAGGATCGGGGAGGTGGTCTACCTGGTTCAACTACCTCCCAGAGGGCGGATAGTGGCCCTCCACTGAGACCGTCTGGCCCCCTACAGGGGACAGGACCCGGCAGAACCTGACCCAGCAGCTCCTGTCTCCCCTTTGCCTGACAGTCCCCTTTCCCCACTTGCTCCCCCTTTCATCCCTGTTTCTCCTCTACCTGGATTTTCCAGTTCTCCCAGGGTTGACAGTCCACCAGCCACGGCTGCTGGGAGCCTAGGGCCACCAGCACTATCAAGGTCCCAGACCGGTGCATGCTCCCGGGTTGTTTTTGTGACTTTCTTGGTTCCCTCGGGATGAGGGACTCAGAGGAGAGCTGTGTAATGACTTAGCAGTCTGCACTAACTCAAAGGAATTGTTTGCCGTTTGGACATTGGGAGAGTGTTAAGCAGAATGGGGCAGGCGAGCACGCCAGTCAGGAACAGTTTATACTTAAAAAAATAATGATAAAAAATAAACACTCATAGTGTCAAATCACCCAAACAACAATTCCATGAAAACAAAGTGTCCGATTGTATTTTTATTTTTTATTTTTTTTACTGTACTGATCATTTGAACTTTACTGTTTGTGGCACGACTGTAAGCCTGATGAATACTATCCTCACTGAATGATGCCATCTATTTATTTCACAAAGCAATTTAAACTCAACAGCATTCTTTTTTAAGCAAAAAAAACAACACCTTGAATATGTACAGGCAAACTTTTTTTTTTTTTAAGTAAAAAAATAACTATTCTGCTCTTTGCAAAACTGATGCTTTAGTTTAAGTCATTCATTGCACATAAAGAAACAAACCTCTTACCGTACCTTTTTTTTCCTGCAGTTTATAAAAGTTACTTATTTTACATTGCGTCAAAACTTGATTTCAGGTTAAACAAATCAACCCGTTCTAATAAGATAAGCCATTTGTTTTTATCCATTTCAATGTCTCTGATTGTCCTTTGATTAGCAATATGCCTCACTTAGCAAAAAAACATTTGCAATGTCTTGCTGACTTGCTTTCTTATTTTTAGATGCACACATACAGATTTTTTATTTTGCTCTAGTGTTAAACTCGCCATTTTGTACTTTCTGTTTTGCTTTGGGAGCAGGATTGTTGATGACTGTTGCATTGTAAAATAAACCGACTCCAACAACTTGTTATGATACAACTAACAGGACGCTTTATTGTGTCTTAACTCTTTCCAGCATGGTATCTCACTGCCATAAAGCAAGCACGCCCACTCATCCCCAACAACACAAACAATCCACACAGCACAACACCCACAACCACACACACGTTATGAGCAGTAATAAAACAGAACACCCAACTCCTTCTGAAGCAGCTGGTGCAGGGGCAATGTTGTGGCTGAGTACTGTGGCAAGAAGCGAAGGTAGAACACAGTCCTTCCCAGGAAGAAGGAGAACTGTGCAGCCGATTTGGGCTATGGAATGTGGTGGATCGCATCCACGTTAGACTGCAATGGGAAGATGTCGTGTGCCGACAGCCGGAACCCCACAAACTCAATTTCCGGCACAGAAAAGACACACTCCTCTTCGTTGTGCTTGGCCAGCATGCAGAACACCTGGTAGAGGCGCTTGTCATGGATGGAGGTGTTGGTAGAGAGACACGTCCGGGTCGCTGGCGAAGACAGAGGATATGATCTTTTGAAAGCAGCTGGGTGCCGAGCTCAGACCGAAGGGCATGCGGGTGTAGTGGAAAATGCCAGCGTGTGTAAGAAAAGCAGTTATGGTACAACTAACAGGACGCTTTATTGTGTCTGAACTCTTTCTCTTTCATATTGTGTCTCAACTCTTAATTCAGCATGGTATCTCCCTGCAGTAAAACAAGCACGGCCACTCACCCCCGGCAACACAAACTATCCACAGAGCACAACACCCATAACAACACACACACATCATGAACAGTAACAAAACAGAACACCCAAACACAATGGCATTGGTATGAACGTTCAGTTAACCACTAATTAGTAAAGTGAGTCAAAGTTTAACTGCACAACTTTGTTGTTTTTATTGGCCATGATTATTTTAGTCTACCACCTTCCTGATACCTTCTCTTTGCAATTTCTCTTGCAATTAATATATATGATATATATATATATGTATATAAACAATCAGTTAATTGCAAAGAGAAGGTATCAGGAAGGTGGTAGAGTGATTCCCTGACTTAGCTTACAATTTAAAACTGATACGTTGGTTTTAGTTTTTATTTAGTCAGGGAATTCCAAGTCCACCAGGACGCTGCAACTGGGGCTGGGCTGTACCAGCTCTTCACCAGCAGGAGTCTCCAAAACCCCTGCCAAGGGAAATTAAAGTCGATGGTTCAAGTAGAGGACAGTGTAGCAAAAAGTGAACCTAAACTTAGCTGTTGTTCCTGTTCGGACCAGAGGGACACCAACTTCTCTCGTGGAGACAGATCAAAAACCTGGAGATACTTACCTGGATTCCAGAAAGGAGCAAAATATTTGTTACTACACAGACACTTGTGGATTACAAAAAGCCTGGTGATTGTGATACTTGCCTTGAGTGGACCTGTACCTGGAGACCTCAAAAGGGTGATCACAGTTGACTGGTGGGAACCGGGAAGACCTGGACTGGACTCAAACATCTTTTGTCTAATAAGTGCTTTTACTTGAACCTGTAGGTTAGAGCTGAGAAGGGGGATATGTAATACAGACGAAGGTCTAGAAGAGGTAAAATCAATAAAAGCATAAATCGACCCAGACCTCGTCTGTTGTCAGGAAATATCAGAAAACATCCAGGCAGAAGGTATGACTCAGCTAGAGACTACATATCCCAGACAGCCCAATGAAGCTAATCACTCTCAGCTGAATACCAGTGGCAGCTTTAAAAAGCTGCCAGAATCAAAGGAAGAGGAGAGCGTGGAGGAGAAACAGACCGAGAGCAAGTCTGTACAAATTGCAAACATAATAGTACAAGACGAGAATGGAACAAGGCATACTGCTCAAGCCTCTCACGTTCATTGTTAAAAGAAAATAACTTACCTGTTTCGTGTGGGAAAGTACAGAGCTACAAAGCGGTTGTGCAGGTGTGGAGAAAGGCTTCCGGGAGTGGAATACAAGCAAAGGGGTGACACTGCATTGAGGGGTTAAACAGGCCTTATTTATGATAGAACCTAATTTAACAAAATAAATAAGATTGTGGTAATGATGATTAACACACAACTTTATTTTATTTAATATTTGTTCTTAGCAAAATCTAAATCACTTTTAATGTTAGTGCACATATAACACATGCAAATAATGGTTATTTTATTTATGCCCACTTAGCAGAAATTAAATAACTAAATCTAAATTGAATAAAAATTAAACTTTTGAAAACAGGATCTGTGTTTTTAGACATCTTCATCATCTTCATCATCTTCATCGTCTCCCGTCAGTCAGGAGTCCAGCATCTCTCAGACGAGCTTTAAGAAGGTGTATGTGAAGCATACGTGAATGCTTTTGTTATTAAAGCTATACCACTAAATACGTGTTTTCCTTTTTTGCTTACATGGATACACAACTTAAATAAATATGTAAATGTTATATTATAACACTCTGTTTGGACATATAGCATGTGTTTGCTATGACAATTCAAACAAAATATTGATGTTCTATGATCATTTAAAAGCTAAATCCACCTCTGCAGTAGGATCACAATAATCCTGGTATTTTTGATCAAAGTAATCTGATTCAGAATCTTTAAATTCTGAAAAGCCCAACTGCAACAGTTAAATCATGATTAAAAGTGTGACCGGATTACCAAAACGAAATCCGGATCACAGTAATCCCGATCGCATTTTGATATTTTAAAAAACCCAATTTCACAATATAATCCAGATTAAACATGGAAATCCGATTACCGATGTTGTGAAAAACCGGTGCCAGGAGTACAAACAAAGTGGAACAGCAACAACAATTTACCTGCGGACTATAGATCTGAGGGTCCCCAGGGTAAAAGGGACACAAACCTGGAATACGCTCAGGGCTGTGTTATTATCAGACTATTGTAGAAGAACTCCTCTGTGTTTTCTTTTGTTTTCATTTATTCATTAAGAAAAGAATAATTAAAACAGAATTATTAATTTTATTCTGGTATCCAGCTTCCTTTTCTGCCAACACCATAAACAAACACTCAGCAAATCCGACAGTAAGGTGGACGTGGGTCACTATATACAGCCACCTCCAAAATTATTGGCACCCTTGATAAAGATGAGCAAAAAAGGCTATATAAAATAAATAACACAGATAATGAGCTATATTTTATGCTCAAAAATATGGAAAAACTATGTTATTTTATACTAATACAACTGCTCAGAGAAAACAATTATTTTTAACAAGTAATCTTTTTTTTTTTTCTCAAAAAAATAGGTGTCAAAATTATTGGCACCCCTAAATATTCTTATAAATAAAATCAAGCAAAACTAAATCTGCATTAACATTCTACTTTTTTAAGTACATCTCAGTCTTAAGGAACTGTATTGTGGCCTTCCATGGCTTTCTCTTTCACTAGGGTATAAAAATGAGGTAACACACATGTAAAATCCATTTGTCATCCATCACCATGGGGAAAGGCAAAGAACTCAAAAATTTGAAAAGAGACAAATGGTTGCTGACCTTCATAAATCAGGCAATGGGTACCAAAAAATAGCTAAAAACCTAAATATACCACTTACCACTATTAGGGCAGTAATTAAGAAGTTCAAAACCAGTGGAGCAGTGGTAAATCTGCCTGGTAGGGGACGCAAGTGCATCTTGCCACCACGCACAGTGAGGAAGATGGTTCAGGAGGCAAAAAAAGATATCCAAGGGCCACAGTTGGAGAATTAAAGAACTTGGTTGCATCTTGGTGTCACCAAGTCTCCAAATCTACAATTAGACTCCACCTCCATGCCAATAGCCTATTTGGAAGGGTTGCCAGAAAAAAAGCCTTTATTGAGAGCAACCAACAAATGTAAGAGCCTGGAGTTTTCTAAACGGCATTGGCACTTGAATTGGAACCGGGTGCTATGGTCAGATGAGACGGAAATAGATTTATTTGGCCATGCACACCAGCGGTAGGTTTGGCGTTGAAAGAAGGATGCGTATGCAGAACAGAACCTCATACCTACTGTAAAATATGGTGGTGGATCTTTAATGTTATGGGGCTGTTTTGCTTCCACTGGTCCTGGGGCCCTTGTTAAGGTCAATGGCATCATGAACTCTACCAAGCACCAGGACATTTTAGCCAAAAACCTGGTTGTCTCTGCTAAGAGGCTGAAACTTGACCACAATTTTCCATCAAGACAATGACCCCAAGCACACATCAAAATCCACCGCAAAATAAACATTTTGCAATGGCCATCTCAGTCTTAGGACTTGAATCCCATTGAAAACCTGTGGTTTGAATTGAAGAGGGCAGTCCATAAGCACAGACCGAATTATCAAGGATTTGGAAAGATCTCTTCCAATGTGTTCTCCAATCTCATAAAAAAATATAGAAAAAGGCTCAGTGCTGTTATCCTTGTTAGGGGAGGGTGCACAAAGTATTGAAAACAAGGGTGCCAATAATTGTGACACTTAATTTTTTTGGAAATAAATTTTTAATTTGAGAAATGTGTAATTTTGGTTGATTCCCTTGAATCATTAATACAGTACAATACATTCCACATGTTGGAAAATTACAATATAGCTCATTACCTGTGTTGTTTATTTTATACAACATATATATATATATATATATATATATATATATATATATATATATATATATATATATATATATATATATATATATATATATATATATACTCCCAGGGAATCTACTATACAAGTACACATATTTTAGCTTCTGTTTTCATAGCTGGGGCTTGTTAACCATCTATAGAATCTTTTTTATTATGCTTGCATGAGTGCGGATAACCATTAAATACAAGAGTCTTGGTGCAGAGCAGTTAAAATAAGCCCAGGATACAAATAGCCTGTGGAATCTGAACTTCACAGCACAGTCTCATTGCACTTCAAATGGATGGCAGTGTCAGCAGTATTGGTTTTATTCAACCCCTGGAAATGTAGAACATAACTGGGTAAAGTAGCACTTATCATTATCTGTGTATTCCACCCTGCCAGGGTGACAGCATGTATGATGGAATTAATGACAAGCACAGGGCTTTTGTGTCACACGTTCATGGTAAAGAATAGCAGAGTTAGGCCACATTAGGCAGTATTCCCCCAGTGCAAATGTTTTAACACAGCAGGGGGATTCAGGCAGCTCCACACTCTGGTACAAACCTAATTTAAACCAGCTTTCATGGAAAACAACACTTTGGGAGCAGCGTTTGTTCTGTCTGCAACAGACTCGAATTCACTGCAGCCTTGAGTCATTTCTGCTGGGGGCTCAGAGAACATACAGGACACAACATATATAGATAGACAGACAGATAGAAACTCTCTGATGAGATGGAATAAAACAACATGTGCACTACTGGTGCTTGAAATATACTGAATGGCTAAACAATCAGAGAATAGAAAAAAGATTAGAAAACTAGAATTGTGCTGAGTTGTGTAAAGTTATTCAGCAACAAGATGGGAAAGTAGTAGGATCTCAGTATCTTCACATGGGCATGATATTGGCCCAAATTGTGGTTGTAGCTAGTTACCGAGCTAGTTTTCCTGTCACTAGGTTGAGCATGTGGAGTAAGTCCATCAGTGACAGCCAGTGTTAGGCTGAGGGGTGGATCAGATAGGACGAGTTTGAGACTATAAGCATTGAAAACTAGTGTTGTTTCTGACTCTCTGTACAGAAAAAGGCCTTTGCTGTGTGAACTCTAGTACTGGTAGATACGAACATACCATGCAATGCAGACTAAAAAGAATCCTGAAAATACTCATGGCGATGGAGGCAGAGGCAGCTCCAGCTCCTCTCCTCATGATGGTGGGGGAATTGATACCAGCAGGCATTCACCCTCTGCTGGTGGGGGAAGTGATACCAGCAGGCATTCACCCTCTGCTGGTGGGGGAAGTGATACCAGCAGGCATTCACCCTCTGCTGGTGGCGGAGGCAGAGGCAGCTCCTGCTGCTCTGCTCCTGGCGGTGGAGGTGGAGGTTGAGGTGGCGGAGGCAGAGGCTGCTCTGCTCGCCAATGGAGGTGGCGGAGTTGTGTAGTTTCCTGGCGACAGAGGTGGGAGCAGCATGTAGTCTCCTGGTGGCGGAGGTGGGAGCAGCATGTAGTCTCCTGGTGGCAGAGGTGGGAGTGGCGTGTAGTCTACCCTTATTACAGGGGACTGGTGCGGCCCTCCCTCACTTGCAGCAGACTGGTGCGGCTCTCCCTCACTTGCAAGGAAAGGTGATGGAGGCAGAGGAAGCACCTGCTCCTCTCCTCCAGGTGGTGATGGTAGGGGAAGTGATACCAGCAGGCACTCACCCACTGCTGGTGGAAATGGGGACAGCAGGCATTCTTCCTCTACTGGTGGAGATGGGGTCAGCAGACATTCTTCCTCTGCTGGCAGAGGTGGCAACAGCAGTCCCTCAGGCTTTGCTTTCCCGCGGTCCTCCTGTCTGGGCGCTTGACGCACAGGCTCCTCCCACACAGGCATTACTTCCACCTCTGTATATTGCGTGGGGCAGATAGCCAACATGGGCCAATACACCCCACAGCCGGGGCACAGCTTTGCCACAAGGTTCTTTAAAAAACCTCCCAACTGTCATCCCCGACCTCCTCCTGCTGTTGCTGCGGCTGCTACTGCAGATTTTTTCTACCCTTCCTTCTCCTGGGCCGGTTCCTCCTCCTCCTCTTGGAAGGGGCAGACAGCCACTGACAGACACTGAGGAGCTCCTCCAGGTCAGTGCAGCCATCTCTCCAGCCTTCCATTTTTTATTTTTTTTTTTAAACAAGAAACTGTGGTTCCTGCTCTGGTCTGCGTGGAGGTGGCGGAGGTGTGTAGTTTCCTGGCGACAGAGGTGGGAGCGGCATGTAGTCTCCTGGTGGCAGAGGTGGGAGCAGCGTGTAGTCTCCTGGTGGCAGAGGTGGGAGTGGCGTGTAGTCTACCCTTATTACAGGGGACTGGTGCGGCCCTCCCTCACTTGCAGCAGACTGGTGCGGCTCTCCCTCACTTGCAAGGGAAGGTGATGGAGGCAGAGGAAGCACCTGCTCCTCTCCTCCAGGTGGTGATGGTAGGGGAAGTGATACCAGCAGGCATTCACCCTCTGCTAGTGGGGGAAGTGATACCAGCAGGCATTCACCCTCTGCTGGTGGCGGAGGCAGAGGCAGCTCCTGCTGCTCTGCTCCTGGCGGTGGAGGTGGAGGTTGAGGTGGCGGAGGCAGAGGCAGCTCCTGCTGCTCTGCTCGCCAATGGAGGTGGCGGAGGTGTGTAGTTTCCTGGCGACAGAGGTGGGAGCGGCATGTAGTCTCCTGGTGGCAGAGGTGGGAGCAGCGTGTAGTCTCCTGGTGGCAGAGGTGGGAGTGGCGTGTAGTCTACCCTTATTACAGGGGACTGGTGCGGCCCTCCCTCACTTGCAGCAGACTGGTGCGGCTCTCCCTCACTTGCAAGGGAAGGTGATGGAGGCAGAGGAAGCACCTGCTCCTCTCCTCCAGGTGGTGATGGTAGGGGAAGTGATACCAGCAGGCACTCACCCACTGCTGGTGGAAATGGGGACAGCAGGCATTCTTCCTCTACTGGTGGAGATGGGGTCAGCAGACATTCTTCCTCTGCTGGCAGAGGTGGCAACAGCAGTCCCTCAGGCTTTGCTTTCCCGCGGTCCTCCCGTCTGGGCGCTTGACACACAGGCTCCTACCACACAGGCATTACTTCCACCTCTGTATATTGCGTGGGGCAGATAGCCAACATGGGCCAATATACCCCACAGCCGGGGCACAGCTTCGCCACGAGGTTCTTTAAAAAACCTCCCAACTGTCATCCCCGACCTCCTCCTGCTGTTGCTGCGGCTGCTACTGCAGATTTTTTCTACCCGTCCTTCTCCTGGGCCGGTTCCTCCTCCTCCTCTTGGAAGGGGCAGACAGCCACTGACAGACACTGAGGAGCTCCTCCAGGTCCGTGCAGCCATCTCTCCAGCCTTCCATTTTTTTTTTTTTTTTTTTAAACAAGAAACTGCGGTTCCTGCTCTGGTCTGCGTCTAAGAGTCACTGGTAATCCCATGATGACACCACGTGTCACAAAGACGGCTGGAGTGGGGGACATCAGACCAGAAACAGGAACCAGGAAATAAATGACAGAGAGGTGGAGTTTGGTGAAGCTGAGCGAATAGTCTCGCTCAGCATTTAATAGTGCACAGACAGACAGAAAATAAAAGGTTGCAAGCAAACAAAACACAGGACACAGCGCTTTCGCCAAAACAAAGAGATGAAACAAAAACCGACTAAGACTAAACAAAACACGGTTAACTACTACTATTATTACTCTTTAATTCTACACTCATCGAACACACAACCCCAAGTGAGTGAAAACAATGCAGCTTTTATGCAGCTGTACCGAGACTCAATTGCTAATCAAGCATTCAATTGGAGTCGCGGTACAACTGCACGTGAATTAATAAAGTGCAATTCCCTGTGCTCACATATTATTACTTTTTACTTGCACGTGAAATGCTGTGCAATCCTTGTGCCTAAATACAGACATACATTTTAAACACTTTGGTTACACAGACCTGTTTATATCCCGTGTACCAAAGACTACACACCAACATTAACACACAACATACAACACAAAATACACACAGGGCCGGGCACTTTGCCACAGGCCTCCTCTTGTTTGTACATTTTTTTACGTACTTTTTTGCAGTTTTGTTACATTTAGGGTAATATTCTGTCAGTGTCTGAGAATGAAAAGCCTGGTCCTTAGACACCACAAGGCCCTGTTAAACTGATACATTCCAACGCAAAGGTTTTGACATTTATTGTTTCATTTATATCTATATTTCTGGGACATGAGACCTTTGCATATTGTCATCGCGGCTCTTATCAACAGATTATGTGATCAGAGCGGTGTTATTAACGGTGGCAGCTGCGCTTTGAAACAATCATCAAAAATGTCATCACAAGCCTCTGAAGGTTACCCAGATAACACTGTGCCAGTATTAATCATGTTTGTGGTAATCATGCCATTAGTTAACAGGGTCACTGAATATATTAATAGGCTGTAAACCACCATAGGTTCCAGGAGATGGAATTGGTGTATGATTAGCTTTGAATACAGGGTCTATATTGTGAGGAGAAGCTTAAATATGATGTTTTTTCATTTTTTTTTACCACAGTTATGATGTTTTTCCCTTAAAGTGATTGTATCAAAACTGATTGAATGTTCTATTAGTTTTTAAAAGAAACACATACCATAGCAAAATGCGAGCAAATAATTTAGAAGTGACTGGAATGTATGGGTGTGTCTATACTGATTGCGAGCAATGTGAGTGGCCAGTCTGGGTGAAGCGAGTGACTCCAGAAGAATAGAAATGTTTTCTATTTTTCCTTTCCATTCGTGCGTGACTACAGTGAAACAGACCAACCAGAAGCAAAGTCAGATTCCAACCTACTCACAAAACCACACCAAGGATCAGCTTCAGCCCCATTTCCAGGCACAGTCCCAATTCCTGCCCCAGCTACAGTTCCAGGATAAGCCCGACCTGCAGCAGCTTTAATGCAATATGGACTGTTGAGACTGTGGGAGAGAGTGGGGAAATTATGTAAATAACTGTTTGTGTGCTGTTTTGTGATTGTGTCTATTTTACCTCTTCCTCCTGCCAGCAGGACCTCTCTCTCTCCTGGGTTTGTATCTACTTCGCCTACTATTTGTCTTTCTCCTAGCTGTTTGGTGACTTCGCTCTCTGGTGTGTGTTGGCTTCGCTTGCTTGTTTGGTAATCTATGTGCTGCGTGAGTGGTGTTGTGAATGGGCCGCCTCTGTCTTGTATGGGATTGGGTGGGAGAACAGTGAGATGGATAAGAAGAGAGTCATGTGAAAGTTTCTGCTAAAGTATTTGCTTTTGATATAGATACAAAATTTGCTTGCATCACATGCATCGCTCGCTTCCAATGTCGATTCACTTTCACTCTAACAAAACACTTGCAGGTCGTTTTACCTGAGCAGTGTCTTCTGGGTCAAAGCATGTTACTGATTGAAGGCATGTCAGTCAACAGGGGAAGCAGCTGCTTGATTTAAAACAAGAACATAAGCTGTTTAAGGAGTGGGGAAATGACCAAGGAAGTATTATCAAACAAAGATTTACCATATACCAGGTTTTTAAATAAAAATACATATCAATGTGTTTCTTCAAAAATGCACACTTGAAACCTATAAAGTAATAGCAGCACAACAGGTAAGATTTATGGAATGATTCTATCAGCTACAATCATTTTAAGTTGTGAGATTTATCAGCACAAATGTTGTGGTACAAATAAGATGTTATCCGACTTGCCTGCCCACTTGTCATCCTAACTGTTTTAGCAAAAGGGTGCTTGAAGTGACTCCCATGCACTGGAGATACACAGGTGATTTTTAGTTTTAATTCTAGTTGACAACATGATGATAAAATTTGCAGTTTATTTTTATAAGCTATCTAGGAAGTGTTCCATGAGAGTTTACCAAACATATACAAAATAAATACATCATGTTCACTCTTAGTGGGTTGAAGCAATGCAAGTTTTCAATGAGCTCTGGGGCACTGAACCCAGCGCCCGTGACAGTTATGAAAGTACATAGCTGTCATGACTACGGTATGATATTCTAAACAAGCCACTTTTAAAATAGGTGAAACGTGTTATAATGTCATAACTACAGTATGCTCCTGCAGAAAAGATAGTAAAATAACATAAATTGCAGAGATTCGTCATCTACTGTCTGATTAAACGTGGTACTGTACATTTGTTTTCCCTCTGCACCAAAAGTAGTACTTAAGCATACGGCGGTATGGTTATTAATACTGTAGTTATATCAAGTGCTAGTTATTTACATATCCTACTACTTCTGTTGGCCTATTTATTTGAATATACAGAAATCAGTAGCCTCATAAAACCTTGATTTAGGTTAATCACAATTTAGTTTCAGGTAACGACTGTTCAAGGCACTTAGATCTCGTTATGCTTCAAAATAAATTGGTAGGAAAATTCAGGAAAACTGAAGGTCAGTTGGTGTCCTCTGTTCCAACAACCTGGAAAAGAGTCCCTGCTGGTTTCGCCTAACCCAAAACACTTCCTCAATTGTCGACTTCACACAACCATGACATGAATCTGCGCCCGCCATGACTGTTTGACTCACCCTACACACCACAGCCATACTTTACAAGGTGAGCCCCTGGTGGACTCCTCTGACAAAACATCTTGAACTACAGCAAAGTTCTATTTAGGCCAGTCAGCCTATAACATGAACATATGTAACCGCATAGAAAATTGAAAATTGCTGAAAATAGACCAGCGGTCTTTTCTGGCAATTTGATTCCCAATTGAAAATGTGTTGTCCACTGTCAGTTGCTGAACACGGACCATGCACTTTCACCTGAAAGCAATTCTGTGAAAATAAACTGGCAAGACTAAAATGCTACTGAATATGACTCGAAGGTTAATTAAGACCAATTAAGTTCATTCTAGTTTTGTAATATGTTTTTTCCAATTTCATCTTCAATAGAAGTAAAATAATTCTGGGTGTATTTTGCAAGGGCAAAGGTGCATTTTGAAAGAGAAATATAACAATTCTAGCAGGATTCACAGGAACGGTAGTTCCTCGCGTCAAGTTGTCAGTGAAGCGCAAGAACTGCCTGACTCTCTATACAGCAAGGATAGTTTATGTGTTTTCAGGGTATCGGCGCAGCAAAAGTAAACCAGTTAAAAACACTGTTTCACTTTTAATTTGTAGTGCCCAACACTCTGAGGTGAAATGTATAAAAAAAGTAAATACCTGTGTTCACAGGATGGCTTTGCAGGGGTGACGTCAGACCAGAAACACACTCCACAAAGAGGACGGGCTGATGAAAACTGAGATGTAACGACTGCACTGAGTGTTTTAATGAAACAAAAAGGTTTAAACAAAACAGCACACGGCACTTGACGCCAAATAAAATAGACAAACAAAACGGCAAAACAGTAAACACACAGTGGACTAACAGACAAACACTGAGTTAAATTAATTATTTAGTTTTACTTCTCTTTTTGTTTTCTCCTTCTCCCCACCTGTTCTCCACTCACCGAACACACAGCTCAGAGTGAGTGAAAACATGCTGCTTTTATGCAGCTGTACAGAGACTCGATTGCTAATCAATCATTCAACAGGAGTCTCGGTACAACTGCACGTGAATTAATTAAGTGGAATTTCCTGTGCTCACATATTACATTTTACCTGCATGTGAAGTACTGTGCAATCCTCATGCCTAAATACAAATATACATTTTAAACACTCGTGTTACAGACCCGTTTATATCCCGTGTACCAATGACTATACACCAACATTTAGCCAATCACTCGCAACATAACAAATAAGATACACAGGGGCGGGAACTTTGTCACATATACCCCCCCCCCCCGTGCAAAGCACACATGGCCTCAATGGCCACCTCCCTCCTTAAAAGCCCAAAAGTCCCACACAAAGTCCTGGGCCAGGACAAGAGGCTTCAAGGGGCCCACAGGTTGTAAGGCTGTCAGCAGGGTGGCATACTCCTGCCAGGGTTGTACTGGCAGTGGAAAGGCTGCTTGGGGGGTGGTCTCCTGACCTCCCACCTTCTTCAGAGCTGGCAGCTCCCCTGGGTGGGGCTCCGACCACAGTACTTCCAGTTGCAATGCGGAGCAACAGGCAACCCCAGGCAATGCGGAGTGGCTGGCAACCCCAGGCGATGTGGAGCGACTGGCAACCCCAGGCGATGCGGAGGCATCCTTGGGCGAAGCGTGGCAGGCATCCTTGGGAGAAGCGTGGCAGGCATCCTATATTTATGTCTGTGACAAAGTGCCCACCCCTGTGTATATTATCTGTTATGTTGCGTGTGGTTTATTAAATGTTGGTGTATAGTCATTGGTACATATAAACGGGTCTGTAACAAGAGTGTTTAAAACGTATATTTGTATTTTGTCATGAGGATTGCACAGCACGTCACGTGCAAGTAAAACGTAATAATATGTGAGCACGGGGAATTGCACTTTATTAATTCACGTGCAGTTGTACCGAGACTCCAGTTGAAAGATTCTTGGTACAGCTGCATAAAAACAACATGTTTTCACCCAATCTCGGTTGGTGTTCGGTGAGTGGAGATAAGTATTAAGTAATAATAAGAATAGTAGTCATCGTTAAATAGAAGCTCACTGTGTTTGTTTGTTAGTCCACTGTTTGTTTCGTTTAGTCCGTTTTGTTTGTCTCTTTTATTTTGGCATAGAGTGCCGTGTCCTGTTGTTTTCTGTTTGTTCAACTGTTATATTTCACAATAAACCGGAGGAAGCAAGCGCCATCATCATTTCATTTCACATCATCTGTCTTTGTATATTTCATTCCTTCCTGGTTCTGATGCCACCCACTTGGCCGTCTTTGTAACAATGTCCCATGTATTTTATACATAAACACCAATATTAATGCCCTACATACAACATAAAACACTAATAAACATAAAGGGGCGGGACACTCCGCCACATATGCCCCTCCTTGTGCGCAGCACACCTGGCCCCAATGGCCACCTCCCCACTCAGTCCCAAAGTCCCAGTCTTAGTCCTGGCCCAAGAACAGGGGCAGCAACGGGACAAAGGTGGCGGACACGGTGGGAGGTCTTCCTCCCACCCCTACAGCTGTAGCGACCAGGCCGACTATACACAGGCCGGCTCCTCCGGCCAAGGCAATCCTGGCTGCTGCCCAGCTGTCTGAGGGGGTGGTCTCCTGACCTTCTCCCCGATCTCTGTAGCCGGCAGCTCCCCCTTGTGGGGCTCTGGCCACCAAATTTCCTGCAGAGAAAATGGTGCAGGGGGTGGTGGTCTCCTGACCCACCCCCCCTTCTTCATAGCTGGCAGCTCCCCCTTGTTGGGCTTCGGCCACAGTATTTCCTGCAGAAAAGCAGGGCTGACACTAACCCCAGGAAAAGCAGTTCCGGCAACCCCAGACAACAGTAGCAGCAGCTGACCCTCGGGAGGCAACGACAGCAGCAGCGGACCCTTGGAAGGCGAACTCAGGAGGTGAGCCCCTGGCCATAGAGGCGGCAGTGGGAGCTCCACTTCTCCCTTGCACCCTGTAACCAGGCGATGCGGAGCAGCGGGCAACCCCAGGCGATGCGGAGCAGCCGGCAACCCCAGGTGATACGAAGCAGCAGGCAACCGCAGGCGATGCATGGCGGAGCGAGGCAGGCATCCTTGGGCGGTGAAGGCGGAACCAGCAGGAATTCATCCTTTGCTGGTGGAGGTGGGAGCTGCAAGCAGCCCTCACTTGGTGGTGGCGGAAGCAGAGGCAGCTCCTGCTGCTCTGCTCCTGGCGGTGGACGTGACGGAGGCAGAGGCAGCTCCTGCTGCTTTGCTCCTGGCAGTGAAGGTGGCGGAGGCAGAGGCAGTGTGTAGTCTCCCGGCAACGGAGGTGGGAGTGGCGTGTAGTCTCCCAGTGACGAAGGTGGGAGCGACGTGTAATCTCCTGGCGACGGAGGTGGGAGCGGCATGTAGTGTTCCCCTGTTGCAGGGGACTGGTGCGTCTCTCCCTTACTTGCAGGGGACTTGTGCGGCTCTCCCTCACTTGCAGGGGACTGGTGTGTGCCCCCCCCCACTTGCAGGGGACTGGTACGGCTCTCCCTCTGGCAGCGTTTCTCCCACCTAAGCGGACACTTGGGAGCCGACGGCAGGAGTGGAACAGCAGGTATTCTTTCTCTACTGGTGGAGACTTAGGCTGTGGATGTTCTGCCTTCCCCTTTTGGGCTGTGGACGCACAGACTCCTCCCTCTTGGCCTGTGGATGCACCGACTCCTTCCTCTTGGGCTGTTGATGCACCCATACCCCCCCCCCCCCATCTTGTGTTTAGGACTTTCGGGCTCCTCCCACTCAGGCATAGGACATTCGTGCTACTCCCACTCAGGCAAGGGACGTTCGGGCTCCACATCCTCTGGCTTCTGCTCTGGGTAGTCCTCGTCCTCATGCCCATGGGCAATGCACAGGGTGCACCACCTTGGCTCCTTTGGCTTCCTCCTCACCTTTTCCCCTCTCTGCCTCCTTCTCCTCACCTTCCTCTCCTGAGCCTCTAGGCGCTCTGGCTCCAGTCGTTGGAATGCAGACTGCCCCTCTTCTGTATCGGGAGAGGGCAGTCAGCAACTCCATGCCCGTAGCGTTTGCACAGGATGCACCATCCCCCCTGACTCTCCCAATCCTCCACAAATGCATCCAGGTCCTCGTCAGGAATTTCCCTGGATGCAGGCATCTTAAACCAGAGCACCTGCTCTGGCTGCTGGGGAGGTTGTTGCTTTGTCCGGCCGCTTTTTCCCATTTTTTTTTTTTTTTTTTCCCAAAACACAAAAAAAACCTCCTGGTCTGATGCTTGGAGGTACTGTAATCCCACTTCTAGACACCAACTGTGAAAGGATGGCTTTGCAGGGGTGACGTCAGAACCAGGAACAGAAACCAAAACACGCTTGCTGGCGGTGAAAACTGAGCCGTAGTGCTCAGTTTATTTATTAAATAATAATACAAAGAAAAGATGTGAGCAAACAAAAGACACACAAAACAAAGGGCACGTTGGCCAAACAGACAGACAAAATGGACGTGGACGAACCCAATAAACAAGTACCGTGCTGGCACTTCCAGCACGCTGTAGCAATTGTTATTTTTATCTCTCATTCTCTCTCCCTTTCTCCACTCATGAACACAAAACCCTGAGTGAGTAAAAACATGCTGTTTTTAAACAGCTGTACCAAGACATGGTTGTAGGAAAGGGAGATCATGTCTAACTACCTTGCTTGATTCTTTTGAGGATGCAACTTTGGTAATGGATAATTGCAAAGCATATGACATGGTTTATTTAGATTTCCAGAAAGCTTTTGACAAAGTCCCACACAAAAGATTAATTATCAAATTGAACGCAGTAGGGATTCAAGGAAACACATGTACATGGATTAGGGAGTGGTTAACATGTAGAAAACAGAAAGTACTGTGTGATGAGTCAAAGGGGTTTCGGTCTGCAATTCAGCCTCCCAACAGTAGAAGGCATCAAACCAACTCGGGACTTCCCTTACCAAGGTCTTGTGACCATGACAAAAGTCATCTTTATGAGGGGCAGCACCTTGGTGAGGGGCGGAAGTATGAGTATGTAAAGTCCTGCCACTGGAGTCAAGTGAAGTTAAGGATACCTGTCAGTCTGGGATTGGTGATCCACTGACTACCGGGGCGGGGTTTGCATACTAAAGGGAACATGCTACTGTGTTCGGGGTTGGTCCTGAGGAATAGAGGCTGGGGAAAAAAGGCTGGAGGGAAGTATGTGCGGGGTTGGACTGTGTTATTTATTTTTAATTACGGACGGAGGCCTTACTAACTTTGCTCTTTTCTGTTTTTATTCCTTTTTGTTTCATTTTGGATTGAGCAGAACACGAAGAGGATTAAGAGGCTTCCGTTCCTTTATTTTTGATTACTCCAGCACTCCCTCCCTCACATCCTTCTTTATTGTTTTTTTTCTTTTCCGTGTAATATTAAATAAAATTTTTATTTTTTTTACACGTAAATCGCTGTCTGGAAAATCCATTTTTACTCACATGCCTCACATACTGATTAGAGGAGAAACCTCAGAATGGAGTGTGGTAACCAGTGGAGTACCACAGGGATCAATATTAGGTCCTCTGCTATTGCTAATCTACATTAATGATTTAGATTCTGGTATAGTAAGCAAACTTGTTAAATTTGCAGACGACACAAAATTAGGAGGAATGGCAAACACTGTTGCAGCAGCAAAGGTCATTCAAAATGATCTAGACAAGATTCAGAACTGGGCAGACACATGGCAAATGACATTTAATAGAGAAAAGTGTAAGGTACTGCACGCAGGAAATAAAAATGTACATTATAAATATCATATGGGAGATACTGAAATTGGAGAAAATATTTATGAAAAAGACCTAGGAGTTTTTGTTGACTCAGAAATGTCTTCATCTAGACAATGTGGGGAAGCTATAAAAAAGGCTAACAAGATGCTCGGCTACATTGTGAAAAGTGTTGAATTTAAATCAAGGGAAGTAATGTTAAAATTGTACAATGCATTAGTAAGACCTCATCTTGAATATTGTGTTCAGTTCTGGTCACCTCGCTATAAAAAAGATATTGCTGCTCTAGAAAGAGTGCAAAGAAGAGCGACCAGAATTATTCCGGGTTTAAAAGGCATGTCATATGCAGACAGACTAAAAGAATTGAATCTGTTCAGTCTTGAACAAAGAAGATTACGAGGCGACCTAATTCAAGCATTCAAAATTCTAAAAGGTATTGACAATGTCGATCCAAGGGACTTTTTCGACCTGAAAAAAGAAACAAGGACCAGGGGTCACAAATGGAGATTAGACAAAAGGGCATTCAGAACAGAAAATAGGAGGCACTTTTTTACACAGAGAATCGTGAGGGTCTGGAATCAACTCCCCAGTAATGTTGTTGAAGCTGACACCCTGGGATCCTTCAAGAAGCTGCTTGATAAGATTCTGGGATCAATAAGCTACTAACAACCAAATGAGCAAGATGGGCCGAATGGCCTCCTCTCATTTGTAAACTTTCTTATGTTCTTATGTTCTTAAGACTCGATTGCTAATCAATCATTCAATTGGAGTCTCGGGACAACTGCACGTGAATTAAGAAAGTGCAATTCCCCGTGCTCACATATTACTACATTTTACTTGCACGTGAAGTGTTGTGCAATCGTCGTGCCTAAATACAAATATACATTTTATACACTTATGATCATTACCCATATTTATATTCTGTGTATTTTATACATAAACACCAATATTAACACAAACATACAACATAAAACACTAATAAACATAAAGGGGCAGGACACTCCTCCACAGGGATATAGACTTTTATTTAGCAGGAGTTGCTGTCTTTTCTCTTTGATGGTGGCAAAATCTAAGAAGTGTTTCCTATTTAACTTTTCCTGGGACGAAGAAACTCGTGTCTGATTAAATGGACTGAAACATCTCTGTAGTGCCATGTAACAGAAAGCGAATCAATCCTAGTCCCGACCTGTGAGGGTGACGTACAACAGTAACAGTGTGACTCATACTGGATGGTTAGGCAGGTCATTCCACAGTCAGTCGGAAGCCAGCCGTCCAGGAAGGGGGCGGAGTTACAATACCAGAACTCATCGACCCCAATGGGCAGCCCAACCTCCCTACCATGGAGGCGATGACTGACCCCCAGCTGGGGTAGATTCAATGCACCTGACCTGCTGCCTTATCAGGAGAGGGACAGGTATGCAACCTGTGGCAAAGTGGTTTATTGTGTACAGGTGCACTGATGCAGTGCAGGAATAAAACAAACAGAGATTGTAATCCAGTATGGAAAAGTGATTCTTTATTTTTAATGCGTAATGCATGGGGGTAAATAATAATGGGTTTGCAGTCCCAAACAATAAACACTGGTATCTCTCCCACAATATACAAACAGGTCACCAGTCCTGGGTGTGTGCTGTAGTGCTTGTAGTGGGTGATACAGTTTAATGCATGACAATAGTGTAGTGCTGTTCTGGGTTTTATACAGGCTCTTAGAGACAGCTCCGGAATGAACACACAAGTAACAGTTAGACAAGACAAACAAACACTCACAATATTTTACAATTACTGCACTGTCCTTCAGGTTATATTTCGTAACCAAAGTGAAGGAACAGATTACGATTCTCCATCCCCCTTATATGTTGTCACGCATGACCCCTTGGTAAACAAGTGCAGCTGCCTTTACAATCTGCGGCTGCTACGTCGTTTCCCTTCCGGGTCGATAATTTCTGGCAATGGAGTCTCGCCTTCTTCCAGACTGACCGACTTCCCGACCCGGGGAAAGAACTGTCAGGCCAGCCCATCCAAAGAACTCTGTCCTTGCTGCTTAGCGTCCTCACAGGTCGGAGGGAGCTTTACAACCAAGATTTATTGTATTTCAGTCACAAACCCCAGTGCCTTCTGTCCCTCCTATCTATTACAGGTGCCATCCCACAGGACATACCGTCCGTCTGTGATCCCCAGCAATAAAGTGCAATGTGGCAGCATGTTGTTTGGCATTGGAAGCAGGTAAGGTAAGAGACGGGGAAATGGTCAGGAGGGGCTTTGTATTGTTGATGTAGTTGTCGGTAATGTACCCATGCATTAGTGGACTCAGGGTGTGAGCTGATCTTAATTCGGACAGCTCTCTTGAGCGGTGTGTCATGGCAGCCACTAGGTCAGGTGGCGATCTCCTGTATCCATGGAGACATGTTGGCATACCCCACACTAAAACTATATATAGCTGTAGGACCGCTGGAAAGTATAAACAATTAATTAAAAATACTGTTCCGACCACATGTAAACATGACATACAAACAAAGGGAAACGATTGGTGATATTCTCCCCTTTGTTTTCTTCCCTTTTTTGTCCTAGAAAAACAAAGAAAGAGAGACGGATAGAAAAATGGGAAGGTGTATCAATGAGATGAGGCTGGGGCCTGGTGAGAGAGAGCTCAGATGGTATCAAACGCCACTCAAAGGGAGTCAGTATGTAGTGTGACCGAGAGGGCAAGGTTACTGGACCATCCAGGGCAGATGTTACACCGGCCCATCTCAATATACCAGACATGTGGAACTGAAGCACAGACCTAGTGTGGGGCCAGAGCAACGACCCCACATTGGTGCACTCTTGGGGACAGATCTTTTGAAGGTAAGGATGTTGAAGGCGGTGGTGCGCTAGTATATCTGCACTCCATTATCAAGCGGCAATTGCTGTATAGGGTAAACCCTGCCACGGGCACAGGACAGGCTGTAATTGATGGTTCCCCAGTATTGTCGTCCCGAGGTCATGTGGCTGGTGCATGGTATCCCTTTTGTGGGACACCTTGGAGTTGATAAAACAAGTGATCGGATATTGGCTCGATTTTATTAGGCAAGACTTCATAAGGAAGTGATAGTAGAGCCAGGTCGGGTGCACCCCACCCCTTTGGTCCCACTGCCAATAATTTCCACTCTCTTTGAGCGCATTGCAGTGGACAGAGTGGGCCTTTTGCTACCTTCTGACTCTGGGTATACACATATAGTCGTAGTGGTGGATTATGCAACGCGATAACCGGAGGCAGTTCCATTGAGGTCCACTAGTGCAGCTGAAATAGCCAAGGAACTAGTGCAGATTATGTCGAGAGTAGGGATCCCCAAAGAGATGTTTAGTGTCTTGTTATTTCGGGACTGAAAAGAGACAACTTCCCAAAGTTTCGGTATGTTTACATACCTTTGTCAGGGGAAAGTGTGTTTGAAAACAAACAGTGGAGGTACTTATAGGCTTTGGATATCATGGCAACTACACTCTTTCTATTTCTATTTAAATCTATTGTGATTGTGATGTCATTCATCACATACTGTAGTTGATGATGTAATGATCTACTATTCCTTTCTATTTAAACCTTCAGGCATCATGGCACTGAGTTTATCCATTTATTTTCTTTTAGTCTATACTGTACATTGTCTAATTTAATTGTTTCTAAAACTACTACGAATTTTAGGTCGTTTATGTTATGCTTGTTCTTTGTAAAATGTTGAACCACTGGTTCATTTAATTTTGTATTTCGTATGTTTGATAGGTGATTCTGTATGTGGTTGTATAATGTTGTACATGTCTCTCCTATATATTTAATTATTACATTTTTATATCATAAACATGGAATTTTTTTAAGACTGAGTACTTTTTTTCTCTATTTGTGATTTCAATTTTATCTTTACAAATATATTTGCATTCCTTACATGTGCTCTTACAGGTTTTAATGCCCTGTAATGTGTCTACGATCCATTTATCTCTAGTGTGCACCAAAATGTCAGCTAAATTTGCATCCCTTCTAAAAGCCACAATCGCCACTTTTGGAAATATTTTTTAAATTTTTTCTGAATTATGAAGTATATGTAAATGCTTCCTAACTATTTTTGAAATGTTGGGTAATAATTTAGAATATGCAATTATTAATGGTACTGTGGCAGGAAATGGCATTGAGGTGACGTCAGGCTAAAATGAGGATCACATTAGTTTACTGTAAAGCTATGTCTTAGTTGGTGCTTATCTTGGTGAGAGCCGAGTTCAAATCAGCATGAAGTTTTAACATCTACTCTCATGTAATGGAAATCATAATTCATGAAACTGTAAAAGAGATTCCTCTCCATGTGTTTATATTCCGAAAATGTCATCCACGTCTCGTATGTATTCTAAAAGTTTCTTTTATACAACAACATATCCTCCCACTTACCCATATATGTGCTTGCAAAATGTATGCCTAACGTTGAATCTATTGCTGTGCCATCCTGCTTGCAATATTTATTTCCAAAAAATAACTATTTCCTAAAACTATCTTGAGCATATTTAATATGTTCTTATCTTTTCTGTTATCCAGAGTCTCTTTACATGCCACTAACGTTGAATTCCTCAGAACACTGGGGTACAGGGATTTTACATCCAAAATAAAACAGTATTCTCTGGAAGTTTATTTTTTAATCTGTTAATCCTATTCAGAAAATGTGTTGTATCTTTAACATAGCTAGGTAAACTTTCAATAACTTTCAGCTGGGTTACCAATTGTGCTAACAATCATTCGTATTGGGTGTTTTTCTTTGTGTATTTCTGGGTTACCTCTAAGCAAACCTGTTCTTGGATTTTGAGGGAGCGTGTCATTTTTTTATTCTTTTGATATAAATCAATTTTTATACAATCTGTCTGCTCAAATTCTCACTTATTTTATTATTATATTAATGTTATTAGTTTGTACTTCTTCATATGTATTTATATTTTGCAATTCAGTCCCTACTGCCTTCACATAATCAACTTTGTTCATTCCTACCACCCCAGACCCTTTATCTGCTGGTCTTATAATGATATCATCATCCTCTATTAGTTATTTTAGAGCTTCTTCTTAATTTTTAGTTAAATTAATTTTACCTCTACTTTTTAAGCCTGTTTATTATTTCATTTATAACTACGATTTATCTCTTCCGTCTGGAGGAGTCCAATACCCCTTTCTTTTGATTTCTATTCCATATTAATTTACCTGTTCTGAATCTGTGTGTGTTTCTTTATAAAAGTATTCTGTGAGCCTCATTTGTCTTTCCCATTCTTTTAACTCTATTATTAACTTATCCTTATTTATGTATCTTTTTGCTGGAACAAACTTCAGTCCCTTCCCTAGTAATGCTTTCTGCGAGGCTGTTAATATTTTATCAGATAAATTAAATACTGTCACCACTTCATTCTTTTTGAACCATTATCTTAATTTACTCTATTTTTGCAATTCTTGATTTGTATACTTGATTTTTAGGTACCTCATCATTAATAATATTATTTTATACTACTTCTACGTCCCTGTTCTGTATGTTTTCCTTCTTGTGTGTACGTATCAATTTTTTACATTGTGTCTGATCATTCGCAGCCGATGTATTTGATATGTATCCATCATCATTACTTTTAAGTGTAGTTCACAGGCAGGAGCTAGGGTTGCGTGAAGAATATGGGTTAGTGTTACAGTCTTAGCTTCGAGGGAGTCATGATGGCCTGTGGGCCAGGAGTGCTTGTTTTTTTAACTGTTAGTGGCTGGCAGGCCAAGGCAAAGGGCGGGGTGCAGACTTCATACTGCAAGAACATAGAAATCCTCTGACTCTACGAAGAATCCTTGGAGGTGTGGCCTCGTGGACCGGGCCATGCCCTCAGAGGATGGAAAGGTTCATAACTTGGAAAGAAGGAAGGAAAGAGAATCCCTGTCTCCTGGAGCCGTCCTCAGAGAGGTGAGGCAAGTCCTCCAAGCCAGGCGCTGGAGTGCACCCACAGGTGTATCTGAAAGATAGAGTTTTGTTAGTATGTGGTTTTAGTATTTAAGGATTGTAGATGACTACAAGGTCATAAGAACAAATACCTATGTCTGGGAAACTGGATGGTACTGTGAACGTGAAGTGATGGTACTGTGAATTCTGCACTTCTTAGAAATCCAAAGAAATCTGACATGGATATATCTTGCATCATCAAAAATCCTTAAAACATCCTTAGCTCAAAATTGAAATTAGTTGGGAAAGGATGTCTGTAGATATGGGTAGTCTGGATGGAGGTGACGGGGGAAGGCTCTTGGAAATTCCTTAGTATGAGGAACACTGGTGGGATGGAGAGAATTATCAGCAAGGGGATGGACAAGCTATGATAATGAAATTGGATACCTGGGATGTTGGATTTTATGGATGCTGGTGAAAGATGAAGAGTGTCTTGAATTTCATGAGGCCAACTGTCGTAAAACCATTCATTGCCTAGGGATCCCAAATCCTAGGGAAGAAGCATCGGTAAACATACATAAATCATGAGGGGCAGAAATGAAGTCATCATAGAATAGCGAGAGACCATTCCAGTATTGCAGGAGGGTAGACCAGATTTTGATGTCTTTTCTGGCTTCTGGGGAGATTTTTACATGGGAATCCACGTTTTTTGCTGTGGAGGAAAGGGGCAAGAAGGCGAGAATTGAAAATCTTGCCTTGGGATTAATATGAATTGCATAGTTGAAATGGCCCAGTAGAGAAAAGGTTGCACTTTGATTTTGCTGTTTGAAATTTGTTGATGAGATGGCAGATGTGGACTATTTTTTCAGAAGGAAGGCTGGCTTCAAATTCAAATGTATCTAAAGTGATTCCAAGAAATGCGAGTTGGAAAACTGGACCAATGGTGAGCAGCCAAAGGTGAGTTGAATGGCGAAGTAGAATTTGTCCTGCCAGCAGATTCCAAAGAGATGATGAAGAGAGGAGTGCATAGGCATAACTTTGAATGTATCAGATATGTTGGCTTTTGCAAGCCAGGCGCCATGACCTGCTACTTTTATGAATTTGACGGCATCTAAAACTGTAATATAATGAAGGGAGAATTGAGGAATTAAGGCGTTGATACTGCTTGTAGAGCTGCCTCTTGGGGCTGAGAGGTAAATAATTAAACACATTTTTCCAGAGATTTTCCAGGTGGCAATTCCAATGGGATTAATTCTCAAGGAAGGAAAGGGAGCAGAGAAGGGGCCGACCATGAAACCTTTGTCCACTTCAGCTCGTGTTAAGGTTGAGATGATTTGGGGCTCTAGAGTAGCTGATCAGAGGTTTTTAGATGAATGAGAGATAGATGGGATGTTGTATAAACCTGTAGATGGGATGTTGTATTAAAAAGATTTGTTTACGGGATGCTGCTGAAGTGCGTTGGTGAACGCTAGGATACAGATGGGGATGGAAACCAACAATTTTGATTGTCATTTGGGGATGACTGGACAGATGGCTTTTGAGTGTGTGTCCCCGCAGTAGCTGCACATGTGAAAGAATCTGCACTGAGGGCGAGTACAAGAGGAAGTATTATAGTTATTGCAGATTTGTTTGGATCCGGTGAAATTGATGGGGTGGCTGTAAATATCTTTTGAATGGGATCTGCTGATGGGAAGAAGATAATGAATTGGTGCTGCTATGCAGCCTCTGAATCTCAGAGGGGTATATGGAGGTCTGGAGGATGAATGGACGACTGATGTTTTTGGACACAGAGCTGTTGAATGAGCTTTAGAGGTGCAGACTCTGCATGCATTGACCCGAAGGCCACTGAAAATACAGTTGAAGAGATTGTTGTTTGGGGAAAACTAATCAATAATAATGTTATCTGTTGAAAGAATTGCTGCTGCTTTGGTTGAAAATGCTTTATGATATTCACGATATATTCATAATATACATGATTCCCCCATATGTCACTGATAATTCTACAATGTAATAAAAATACTGATCCAATTCAGAACAGCGATGAGGATAGGCAGAGCAGTGGACACCTCAGAAGATGGAGAAAGTGAGAACAAACTCAATAACAGAAAGATATTTGAGCAGACAGGGATCATGGGATTTTATTGTGACTGATAAATCTCTACAATCAACAACTTTATGATCAATGAATTCTTAGGCTGCAATAAGAATGGTGACAAGATTGACATCCTTGCCTTTGACTATTTGATGGCATAATTGAGGGGAAGAGCGTGGCGGCGAATAGCTGCTGCAGACTGAGGAGAAGCTGATTAGTGGTTGAATTCTGGTATCTTGATGGTTGGACTTGAAGTTGAAGCAGGGGCTTGCTGAGTTGCTGTGGCAGCGGGGGCAGAGACTGAAATGCTTGAGGAGGAAGGAGGGACGGATATAGAAAAAACTGCAGCAGTGGCTGATGTCCCTTCTGAAGAAAATCTGCTATCTATGCCATCCAGATACGTGCCTATGGCTGACAAAGCATCTGCGAAAGGTTGCATAAATTCTTTAACATCCTGGAAGATTTTTGACTGCAGTTCTGACATGGCTGTTTCGGCTGTTGCCAGCTGATGTTCCGACTCTGAGGCTTCGGGCAGAGCTAGAGTGATGATGTGAGCAGAGTTGGCAGCTTGAGATGGGGATAGCGATGTAGAGTTAGACTCGGCTGAAAGAGACTCACAGAGCAAATGAAAAAGATCAGTTCTACTAGAAGCAGATAGGATATGGATTCCCTTGTTGAAAAGGGCTTTGAGCAGTTTGGATATTAGCCAGTCTTTGAAGAAAAATCACTCGGGGTTGGGGTTCTGACCCTTTCCTTTTTGAGCGACGCGGCTGGGAAAACTCTGGGTCAAGGACTGCAACAAAGGAACAAGGTGGCGCTGGAGGTATCGAAATGTTCCGTGAATGCTCGGGTTCGGAAGAAGACAAGGTAGGTAAATTCATTTTTGGTGTTCGGTCCAGTCTTGGTTCTTTAATGAAATCGGGTAGTTATGCTGGAACTAGGTCAAAGCCAAATCGGGAAGCCATACAAAAGTGTCAAAAAGACAGATCAGGTAGTCAAACAAGTTCAAAAGTCAAAATTGGAATCAGGGGAAAAAAGACAGGCATTCTCTCTCTCTCTCTCTCTCTCTCTCTCTCTCTCTCTCTCTCTCTCTCTCTCTCTCTCTCTCTCTTTATACAGTCAAAAAGCAAAACACAGAGAAAGAACAAAGATTGTGACGTGGTATAAATAGGCAGATAGCTTTGATATGCAGGAGAAAAATAGGAAACGGGGCCCTAGCTTCCGCCCCCAAACTCCACTTTAAAGTTAACATTTAATTCAAAATGATTATTTTGATATAAAACATTAATAGGTTAACTGTTACATGAAACTGAAGTTTCTGTTCCTTCATATTTAAAACTTTCCTCACCTACAAAGTTTAGGTAAACATGTACTGTCTATTCATATATACACTGATGCACAAAAGAAATGCAACAATCAGGTCTAATGGATTTAATCAAATATTTTAAACACAGATATCAAACAAAACCACAGAAAATTTGAACAAAAATACAGATCAACGAATCATAATAAGTTTTCAGTTTGAAACGTGACACATTGTCAAGATGAAAACATTATTAAGTTAGCTTAGAACTGTGGATTAATATGTTGTTTCTTGAACAACAAACAAAACACTGTTGATCTGTGCTTTCTTCCTCTGTTTTCCTGGATCCTGGGCAGGTCAGGAGCTTTGTCTGTGGAACTCTTTTATACTTACCGGCCACCTCCAGCACTTGGGAAAGCTGCGTACTTACCTGCTTCTCCTACTGTCTCCAGCAGAGGGAGACAACGGACATGGGGACTGTTTATACTTACCTGTTACACCTGCAGTCTCCAGCAGAGGGAGACACCGGACCATTGAACTGTGCACAATTACCAGTTTTACCTGTCATCTCCAGGGCAACAAGGACTGGGAACATACCTGCGGTGTAGCCACCTATGGAAACAAACAAACTGTTTAACCAATAAGAAGAAATGAAAGACACAGGCGAACTGTCATAAAGACTTACCTACGGGACAATCTCAGAAAGAGATATTTGTTTTGTTTATTCTGATTAGCTTTTTTCAGAGGGACGGAAAAGTGAGATAGTTAACCCTTTGCGGTCCTGTGTCGGACCAGGTCCGGCATTACTATTGTAGGAGCCGAATGAAGCTGAAAAATGGGCATATCTCATAACCCCATGCACTACAGAGAAAACACAGACATAAACAAAGGAGATAGCTGCTTCTGCATCTAGCGCTCAAAGAATACCACGGACATTTTCAGAACTTTTTGAGATGTTATAGTAATAAAATAATGACTTGGATCGTATTATTGAGGAGTTTAGTGATAAAACGAGTGATCAGGAGAGGATTTATCACTATGCACGTCTATAAAGAGGTATGCGGAAAATACAATGAACAAGGTATGGGGCTTGGCTGGAGATACAGTTCTGAGTGTCCTTTTGCGATTCAATGCCTTTTAAACCTGTTTTACTGTGAAAAAAAAAATTAACAGCGTGTGTAAAATAAACAGCATATATGAAAATAAATTAGACCTGACGCGCCTGACAAGCACTGAATAAATGGACTGCAAAGGGTTAATACCCAGTTAAGGGTCAGGTTTTTGTTTGATATTTTTCATATAATTTTTTTGGTGATTTTTTTCTGTTTATTTGAGTAATAAAAAAAGATTACCTGTACAAACAGGTTACCGAATACTGTCTCTGGGTCACGTCTGCTTTAAGCTCACACCTGGTGTAAGTAGTGAGATCTTCTGACAGATACTGAAACAATGTCACCACGCTTCCAGGTTACAAGGGACTGACCGCTCAAGGAAGCAATGGCAGAACTGGATGCACTAGTATGAGTCCTGATGACAGCCACACCCAACAAGACCAGACTAGAGTACAACAGGAGACCAACCGGTTGCAAAGTCAGCAGCTTGAGGAAGCCAGACAGGAGCGTTTAGTCATGATGCAGCACCTGGAGAAGATGTCTGCCACCAACCCCACCCCTTTTACAATATGCTCAAACCCACGTATTGCAGAAAATGACCAAAGAAGTTGACGTTGAGGCGTTCCTCATGCGGGAGAGCTGGCCATCTGTAAAGTGGGTAGGCATTCTGGCCCCATTTCTGCAGGAGGAGCACAAAAAGCATACCATGATCTGGCTCCAGACATCATGGATGATTACAAGTGTTTAAAAGGAGAAATCCTGGCATGGGCAGGAGTTACTCCATCTGTGAGGGCCCAGAAGTATCATGCGTGGATTTACAAACCTGAGGTACCCCCATGCTCAGAAATGTTCGACTTAATTCACCTGGCCACTAGGTGGCTGAAACCAGATGTGAACAACATCAAAAAAGTCATAGTGATAATCATCATGAACTGCTACCTGCGCACCCTTCCAGCCCCCTTAAGGAAGTGGGTGGGGCATGGTGACCCAAATATGATCAACGAGTTTTTGACCTGGTCAAGCACCAACTAGTGGCTGAGGAGTTGTCTTGACAGCCACAAACCAATATGCCAAACAGCCCGACTGGGTCGTCATGGAAACCATGCCCTGCCCCAGGGACAGGACAGGTAATATAGAGCCACTATGGGGAGGGGGGGGGTTGAAGAGCAGTCCATGACCATGAAGGGACCTTTAAAAATAGTAAATTGGGACAAGGTAGTGGGGATTTTAGCACTTATAGGTGCTATAAATGCAATAGGATAGGCCATGTTGCAAAATTATGTAAGCATGAAGAAAGGAAGAACCCATGGACTGTAGCCTAGGAGATCAATTTTGTGATAATATAATTGTACCTAAACTAGCAGAGGGAAGGTACTGTGGCAATATTACCCCACCCCTGTGTATTTCTGTGTTGTATGTTACTTGTTGTGTTAATGTTGGTGTATAGTCATTGGTACATGGGATATAAACGGGTCTGTGTAACACAAGTTTTTAAAATGTATATTTATATTTAGCACGAGGATTGCACAGCACTTCACGTGCAGGTAAAACATAATATGTGAGCATGGGGAATTGCACTTTTATTAATTCATGTGCAGTTGTACCGAGACTTCAATTGAATGATTGATTAGCAATCGAGTCTCGGTACAGCTGTATAAAAGCAGCATGTTTTCACTCACTCGGGTTTGTGTGTTCGGTGAGTGGAGAATGGGATTGGAGACGGAGGTAATAGTAATAGATATAATAATTTCAGCTCACCATGTTTGTCTGTGTAGTTCGTTTTTGTTTGTCTCTTTGTTTTGGCTGCCAGTGCCGTGTCTGTCTTTTACAACCTTTTACTTTCTGTCTGTTTCTTTATTAAATGCTGAGCGCAAACAATCGCTTAGCTTCACCAAACTCCACCTCTCTGTTGTTTATTTGTTGGTTCCTGGTTCTGGTCTGACGTCTACCACTGCAGCTGCCTTTGTGACACATGGTGTCAGAACCGGGATTACCAGCACCTCCTAGACGTAGACCAGAGCGTGAACTACAGTTTTTTTTTTTTTTTTGAGGGGGAAAAGAAGAGGACTGTTGGGGTTTTTTGTGTGGGAAGAAAAAAAAAACAGTTTTTGTATTACAAAAAAAAATTAAAATAATAATAAAAAAAATGGAATGGGAGGAAGAAAGGCAGCCATGGCGTAATCACCAGGAGGAGTTGAAGGAAAGAGGGGCTCCATGGTGCGCCTCCTGCATGGAGTATGGGCACCTCCAGGATGTATGCCTCTTGAAGGCCCTCTCTTTTTGAAGGCCCTCGATCAGATAGAGGTGAAGGATGCGGAGGAGTGGCTTCGCCTGAAGGCCCCAAGACCAGCCCACAGAAAAAAGGGGAAGAAGCGAATGCCAGCTCCACAGCCAAAAAAGGAGGAGTCTGTACGTCCACTGCCCAAGAGGGAGGAGTCTGTGCTGGTTTCACCTCCACAGCCTGAGGGGCAGGAGCCTGAACACCCACAGCCCAAGATAGAGATCCTGGAGCATCCACAGCCCAGGAGGGAGGAGACAGAGCCTTTCCCATCCTCTGAGGAGATGCTGGAATGGGTGTCAGACCCAGAGTGGAACGGGGAGGACCTCCCACAGGTTGTTGACCTGCTGTGGGCCAGAGATGGGGAACATTGGGAATGCTGGGAACAACACTACTACCCAGTGCCATTTGTGAACCCGGCAGCCATGGTGATCAACTACTTGGCTGTCGATATAGGACTGCCCCAGCAGGTTGCATTCCAAGTAGGAGGAGCAACGCCTACCTGCACCCTCATTGGGCTGAAGGGAGACTAATTGCAGCTCCCATCTCCACCAGTAGAGGAATAATGCCTGCTGGTTTCACCTCCAGAGCCAGAGGGAGAGGAGCAGTCTCCGGCGTCAGAGGGAGAGGAGCCATCACTGCCTCTCCAGCGCCAGAGGGAGAGGTCCCACCACTGTCGTCCAGAGCGAGAGAGAGAAGCTCTACTGTTCCCTGAAAATGAGGGAGAGTCTCACCACAGTCTCCTGCAAGTGAGGGAGATCCACACCAGTCCCCTGCAAGTGAGGGAGAGCAGCAACAGTCCCCTGTAACACTCTGCTCCCACCTCCCTCGCCTGGAGACTACAGGTCGCTCCCACCTCCGTCTCCAGGAGACTACACGCTGCTCCCACCTCCGTCACCAGGAGCTGCCTTTGCCTCCGCCACCTCCACCGCCAGGAGCAGAGCAGCAGGAACTTCCTCTGCCTCCGCCACCTCTACCAGCAGAGGGTGAATGCCTGCTGGGTCCCTTATCACCGGCAGAGGATGAATGCCTGCTGGTATCACTTCCTCCACCATCACGAGGAGAGGAGCTGGAGCTGCCTCTGCCTCCATCACCATCAGGTGGAGAGGAGCAGGAGCTGCCTCTCCCTTCACCAGAAGGACCAGCATTTCCGCTGCCAGTGGTACAGTGGGAGGAGAGATTCGCCCCACCATCAGCACATCAGATTTAGAAGTGAGTAGTTTTTCGAGATTTACGATTATACTGTAAATTTACAGTATAATTGTAAATCTCGAAAAACTACTCACTTCTAAATCTTTTGTAGTCATTTTTGTATTACTTTAGTATAAATACATGTTAATTTGGATTCATATGTTGTTTTTGTTCTGACTTTATGTGAATGAAAAAACACAAATTCTCCCGTTTTCTCATTGGAAATAGTGATATTTTGAAATATCAATGTCTTGGTCTCAAAAGCAAAGTTTGTGGGGAATAATAGCCATTTTCTATACTTTTGAGGAATAAGCAATTAGGAAATAACACTTACTACCCAGGAACAAAAAAATAATAATAATAATTGTTACACGGTGTTAGCAATTGTGTCTCAGTACAGCTGCATAAAAGCAGCATGTTTTCATTCACTCGGGGTTGTGTGTTCAGTGAGTGAAGAATGGGATTGGAGGTGGAGGTAATAGTAATAGATATAATAATTTCACCGTGTTTGTCTGTGTAATTTGTTTTTCTTTGTCTTTTTGTTTTGGCTGCCAGTGCCGTGTCCTGTGTTTTGTTTGTCTTTTACAACCTTTTATTTTCTGTCTATTTCATTATTAAATGCTGACAATCGCTTCACTTCACCAAACTCCACCTCTCTGTTGTTTATTTGTTGGTTCCTGGTTCTGGTCTGACGTCACCCATTGCAACCTTCTTTGTGACAGGTACCCGTACATTGTTACTGTAAACGTAAATGGGAAAGTAGCGGAAGCTCTCTTTGATTCAGGCAAAGCATCAACGTTGGTAGCCCCATTTTGTGGCTAAACTCCAATTGGATACTAGTCTTAAGACTGGAATCAACCCACTTAAGAGCTCCCCTAAAGCCTTTACCCATCATTGAAATCCCCTTTGAACAGATTGCCATGGATCTGGTGGAATCCTTAAACAAGACTGCCAGAGGTCATGATTATGTCTTACTGATCCTAGACTATGTCACTATATATCCAGAAGCCACCCCCCTTCAGAAAATGGATACCAAACCCATCATAAAATAATTAGAACAAGTTTTCTCTTGGCTGGGCATACCCAAAGAGATCCTGACCGACCAAGGCATCCCCTTTGTAAGTAAATTTATGTAAGACATGTGTGCCACCCTAAGGATAAAGCCTATCAGAATGTCTTCCTATCACACCCATACAGACGTGTTGGTGGAAAGATTCAACAAAATCCATGCTCCGAAAGGTGATTAGTAAAGATGGGAAGGATTGGGACCTACTCCTGCCCTACTTGATGTTTGCAGTAAGGGATGAGGCAGTAATGCCTCAAAGTTTGACTCCTACCCGATGCCCCAGGTAGATGAATTAATTGAGAGGTTAGAAACCACAAAGTACCTCATTACTCTCGACAGGATACTGGCAAATACCACTGAGCCCTGAGTCTAAGGACTCGGGGGCCTATACCAATATAAGGTCATGCCATGTGGGCCACATGGGGCTCCTGCGACATTTCAATGTCTCATGGATAAAGTGTTGAAACCCATGCCAGTTATGCATGGGCATACAATGACGACATAATTATTTTTTCAAAAGGGTGGGAGGGTCACTTATCAAAAGTAGGGGCAGTACTGCAGAGCCTCAGACAGGCATGCCTCACTGCCAACCCCCTGAGAAATGTTTTGTGGGGATGAGAGAAGCCAAATACCTGGGATTCATTGTGGGGGTGGGGTGGGGCACTGTGAGGCCCCACGTGAGTAAGATTAAGGCTATAAGAAACTGGCTAGTGCCCCAAGATAAAAGACAGATGAAGGCCTTCCTAGGTTTAGCTGGGTACTACTATCCGTTTGTACCTGAATTTTTCTCAATTGCGGTGCCCCTTACAGATTTGATCCGGAAGTGCTCTCAATAGAGTGGAATGGACCGAGGGCGCAGGGAAAGCCTTCGGAAAAATTCAAGATGTGCTCTGTATGGATCTGGTGTTGAGGGTGCCGGTCTTCACAAGACTCTTTATTGTTCAGACTGATGCTTCAGAGGTTGGGGTTGGGGAGATGTTATCTCTAATAATTGATGGGGAGGAACACACCATTACTTATTTGAGCAGTAAATTACTACCAAGGGAAACAAGGTACACAGTGGTAGAGAAAGAGTGCCTGGCAGTTCGATGGGTCATAGAAGCCCTACAATACTATTTTCTAGGCAGGAAGTCACGTTAATTGCAGATCATTCTCCAAAAAGACAACAAGGAAACAAAATGCCAAAGTAACTAGGTGGGTCTTAGCTCTATAACCATACAAATTCAAGATTGAGCAGAGAAGCGAGGCCCAGAACGTAAATGGGGGCGGGTTATCCCGAATTTATTGTGGTTGTTAATAGGTCGCTCGAACCAGTAGGCTTGAGCTGAGGGAAAGGATGTGTGAGAAATGGGGTTATTTTTCTTTAAGAAATGGCAGGTGGCATTAAAAATACAATTCCCAGGGTGCTTAGCTCCAGTTAGTGGAAGGGACAGGGCAGCCGGGAATAAAAAGGAAGTGTGCACTTGAGTAGGGAGTAGTGTGGGGTAGGATGAAACAAACAGTGTGCAGAAAAAGCAAAGAAAAGTAAAAAGATGGATTTATTTAAAAAGGGTATGTTTTGGTTTACATTCAAACTACAGAGGTTTGTCACAATAGTAATACTTTTGACAGTAATAATAGTCGAGTCTGTTATTGTGCAGTGGGTGAGTAAAATCATTGCCAGCATAGCGAACCCAAAAGTGCTTGTGTATGTTCTACATGTTACTTTTAAAAACCAATGAAATACATGCTGTGTGTTAATGGGTTGAAGTACAAAGTATTAGCTTGTAGAACCTTTGTTCAGGACTGCTTGCTACAGTCTGGGGAAATGGACACATTACATGTAAATCAACCCCCTTTTGTGTCTCGTTGGAACAAACCACAAACGACAACAAAAGAAGATTTTTGAACTGTGTTTTATTGTGTTTTTTCTTGAACAACAAACAAAGGACTGTGCTTTCTTGTTCTGTTTTCCTGGATCCTGGGCAGGGCAGGAGCTTTGTCTGTGGAACTCCTTTATACTTGCTAGCCACCTCCAGCAGAGGGGGACAACAGCATTTGGGATAGCTGCATACTTACCTGCTTCTCCTACTGTCTCCAGCAGAGGGAGGTCACGGACCTGGGGACTGTTTATACTTACCTGTTACACCTTGTCAAAAATTTGTAACGTACCCTTTTTATTTATACACATGCTGTGAGCACACTCTTAAACTCAGGGGAGACGTTCATGAGGACAAAGATGTTTCGGACTCCTGTAAGTAGATTTTTCATGCACTGTGCTTGCAACATATCCAGATGACTTTTATCATCTGGATATGTTAACAATCAAGAAAATCACAAAAACTAATTTAATGAATCAGAGTAGTATCCTTAATTTTATTAAATGCTTAAAAATGGATTGAGTAGTTATAGACTATGTCAAATCCAAGGAGACGGGTAATCTGGGAGGTCCAGTGCCTTAACAGGTATAATGGCATTAGTACTTCAATACAGTAATACAAATGGTTATCAATTGCTTAGCCTTCAAGCTATAAAATGCAAAAAGCTAATACGCCCTACGTTCCATTCTAGAACATATATATGGGTCTATGACAATGTATCACGAAACAGTTTATTACCAACAATTCATCACCAGCAGTTCATCACCAGTGACAATTCATCACTAGGGGTACATTATCATATCACAGCTGTTTAAAATGCCTCAGGTGAAAATGACCAGTGTAGCGAAATTTCAGAGATTCCAGTGTTAAAATAAATGTTTGAAAAGCAAACTTGTTATTTTTGTTTTGTTTTTTTGCTTTTTTGTTTGTTAGTTGGGTGGTCACCAACTAGTTAGTATGGGTTTTATTTATGTCATTTGTAAGTGAATATGTACTGTATCTGTTATTTATGATTTATTATAGCTCTACTTGTTTTTAGCACAGCTTTTATGATATATTGTGGCCTTAATCGGTGAGTTATTGTCCGTGATGAATTGTTGGTGTTGAAAAGTGCGTGACAAATTAACGGGATATATATATATATATATATATATATATATATATATATATATATATATATATATATATATATATATATATATATATATATATACTGTAAATCTAATCACACTCTTAAGATTAAAACATAATTTCTATACCTTCTATGCATCAATATAAAAGACAAGCCTTTGAATAAACATACAGTGGTCAGTTCAATTATTTCCATTTCCATTTAAATTTAAGCTCAATTTGTTTCCAAAAGATCAGCCTTGCAACCGAGGCCTTCCATGCAGAAGGATCTAATGACTTATAGCACAAAAGGGACGTGCCAGAACCATCTGTGACAACCTGCAGTCTCCAGCAGATGGACAAACCAGACTGTTGAACTGTGCACACTTATAGGTTTTGCCTGTTATTTCCAGTAGAGGGCGAAAAGGACCGGGAACATACCTGTGGTTTAGCCACCTGTGGAAACAAACAAACTGTTTAACAAATAAAATGAAATGAAAAGACACAGCTGAACTGTCATAAAGATTGTGTGTTGACTTACCTGTGGGACATTCTCAGAGAAAGATATTTGTTTTGTTTATTCTGATTAGTTTTTCCAGTCTAGAGAGGGACAGAGTAAGTTAATACGTAGTTAAGGGTTAGGTTTTTGTTTGATATTTTTCCTAAAATTTGCTTTGTGAAAAGAACAGCTTTTATTTATTTGAGTAATAAAGAAAATTACCTGTACATATGGGTTACTGAATACTGTCTCCGGGTCACGTCTGTCCAGATGAGTCAAAGATCCTCACAAAAACAGAGCTTTAAGCTCACAATATATATATTTCATAGCGCATTAGTCTTTCCCAATTCTAAGATGTGTGTATCGTAGCAATACATCATAGTAGGAGTTTAAAATATGACTAGTTGGGTTCACATATATATATATATATATATATATATATATATATATATATATATATATATATATATATATATATATATATATATATATATATATATATATATATGGCAGGATTTGAACCCAACTAGTCATATTTTCACTCCTACTACATAACTGCTATGCTACACACATCTTAACCCTTTCAACAGACTAGGCTGCTATTTACGATTACCCTATCCAAACGGCAATACATTGCCTCAATATAGGTTGAACAATTTTGCTATTCCCGTAATGTGTTTGTGTGTGTGTGTCTGTCTGTCTGTCTGTCTGTCTGTCTGTGTGTTATAAGTTTAAAAAGAAGTGATATCTGAAATAAAAACACATTGGAAATGTGAAAAAACAGTAAGTTATCAAAGGGGCCCAGCCATTTAAAGTGGGGATATCAAAAACACAAGCCAAATTTGAAGAAACCATTGGGGCAAGCTTGCTCAGCACAAAGCAAATGGGCACAACTGTGAAACCGTCAAGGTTGCCCCAGTTGTTTCTACTAATTTGGCTTGTATTTTTCAGGCTCTATAAAAGTGAATCAAACACATGAAAAACACAAGCCAAGTTAGTAGAAAAAATTGGGGCAACCTTGACGGTTTCACAATTGTGCCCATTTGCTTTGTGCTGGGCAAGGTTGCTCCAATGGTTTCTTTAAACTTGGCTTGTGATTTTGATGTCCCCACTTTAAATGGCTGGGCACTTTTGGTTACTTGGATTTTCTTAAATTTCCAATGTGTTTTTGTTTCAGAAAAAACAAGAAGTGAACAACTTAGAAGCAGACAGGTGCAGTTCAGTTATTATTTTGATTTGTTTCTTGCTAGATGTAAAAACATCAAAATAATTGTTTTCTGCTGTGAAAATATGGTATTTCTACTTGGCCTTTGCAATAGGAAAGCACATTTAGTTTGAGTCAATTCTTAATATGAAAAGGAATGTGAGCAAAGTTTAATGGTATGCATCTGTGACAGTACTGCATTTTGAAAAAAGCACAATAGCAAAATCTCAAACTGTCATGTTTTCATTCTTAATAGATTATTGACCCATTGCATTTGAGCAAATCCTGCTTAGAGACAAAAAGAAGGCAAATTGCTTTCCTTAATTTAATGTTTACTCAATCTGTGGCAGTGGATCAATAAGGGAGTCAATACTTCAAGACAAACAATCTTTGAATTATGAGCTTTTGTTCTGTACAGAGACTTTCCATGCTCATCAATCAAAAGATATAAAATTGGTAAGGCAGAGTGACTCTAGTCAGACATGAAGAAAATCAATATCAACTTATAAACTACAGCCAAGTCCACATACAAAAGAACTGCTGATGACATAGTCTAGTTTAATCATTTTTATTCGGATGAGATATAAAAACAAAGTCCTATTGTAAGTGACTCTGCAGCAGCAATTATTGACAATGCATAGTTCACCCCTAGTCTCTGTACGTTGCTTTGGATAAGTGTCTGCTAAGTGAATGACTAATAAGTACACTGATTAATTGATTAAACACCCTGCTGGAAATTTCAGGACTGGCAAGCTTGCAACTCAAGTTGGTTGTTGCTGGTCATGCTGGTTTGGAGATGCTCGAGCTGGTTAATGAGCTGGTCTACTGATGGTGAATCTGCACTTAGATGGTCTACTGTTGATGAATCTGTGTTTTAGATGGTCATGCTGGTGAATCTGCTTTTAGACGGTCATGCTGGTGAATCTGCATTTGGATGGTCATGCTGGTGAATCTGCATTTAGATGGTCTACTGATTGGTGAATCTGCATTTAGATGGTCATGTTGGTGAATCTGTGTTTAGATGGTCATGCTGGTGAATCTGCGTTTAGATGGTCATGTTGGTGAATCTGCGTTTAGATGGTCATGTTGGTGAATCTGCGTTTAGATGGTCATGCTGGTGAATCTGCATTTGGATGGTCATGCTGGTGAATCTGCGATAAGATGGTCATGTTGGTGAATCTGCGTTTAGATGGTCATGCTAGTGAATCTGCATTTAGATGGTCATGCTGGTGAATCTGCATTTAGATGGTCTACTGATTGGTGAATCTGTGTTTTAGATGGTCATGCTGGTGAATCTGCATTTAGATGGTCATGCTGGTGAATCTGCATTTAGATGGTCATGTTGGTGAATCTGCATTTAGATGGTCATGTTGGTGAATCTGCATTTAGATGGTCATGTTGGTGAATCTGCATTTAGAAGGTTTACTGCTGGTGAATCTGTGTTTTAGATGGTCATGCTAGTGAATCTGCATTTAGATGGTAATTCTAGTGAATCTGCATTTAGATGGTCTACTGATTGGTGAATCTGCATTTAGATGGTCATGTTGGTGAATCTGTGTTTGGATGGTCATGCTGGTGAATCTGCGTTTAGATGGTCATGTTGGTGAATCTGCGTTTAGATGGTCATGTTGGTGAATCTGTCATGTTTGGATGGTCATGCTGGTGAATCTGCGTTTAGATGGTCATGTTGGTGAATCTGCGTTTAGATGGTCATGCTGGTGAATCTGCGTTTAGATGGTCATGCTGGTGAATCTGCATTTAGATGGTCATGATTGGTGAATCTGTGTTTTAGATGGTCATGCTGGTGAATCTGCATTTAGATGGTCATGCTGGTGAATCTGCATTTAGATGGTCATGTTGGTGAATCTGCATTTAGAAGGTTTACTGCTGGTGAATCTGTGTTTTAGATGGTCATGCTGGTGAATCTGCATTTAGATGGTCATGCTAGTGAATCTGCATTTAGATGGTCATGTTGGTGAATCTGCATTTAGATGGTCATGATTGGTGAATCTGCATTTAGATGGTCATGTTGGTGAATCTGTGTTTAGATGGTCATGCTGGTGAATCTGCGTTTAGATGGTCATGTTGGTGAATCTGCATTTAGATGGTCATGTTGGTGAATCTGTGTTTGGATGGTCATGCTGGTGAATCTGCGTTTAGATGGTCATGTTGGTGAATCTGCGTTTAGATGGTCATGTTGGTGAATCTGCGTTTAGATGGTCATGTTGGTGAATCTGCATTTAGATGGTCATGTTGGTGAATCTGCATTTAGATGGTCATGTTGGTGAATCTGCATTTAGAAGGTTTACTGCTGGTGAATCTGTGTTTTAGATGGTCATGCTAGTGAATCTGCATTTAGATGGTAATTCTAGTGAATCTGCATTTAGATGGTCTACTGATTGGTGAATCTGCATTTAGATGGTCATGTTGGTGAATCTGTGTTTGGATGGTCATGCTGGTGAATCTGCGTTTAGATGGTCATGTTGGTGAATCTGCGTTTAGATGGTCATGTTGGTGAATCTGTGTTTGGATGGTCATGCTGGTGAATCTGCGTTTAGATGGTCATGTTGGTGAATCTGCGTTTAGATGGTCATGTTGGTGAATCTGCGTTTAGATGGTCATGCTGGTGAATCTGCATTTAGGTGGTCATGCTGGTGAATCTGCATTTAGATGGTCATGCTGGTGAATCTGCGTTTAGATGGTCATCCTGGTGAGTCTGCATTTTAGATGGTCATGCTGGTGTAAAGCTGGTCAAGCTATTGAGTGATATAGCTGGTCATTGGAGAATACTTGAGAATGGTCTACTGTTGGTGAATCTGTGTTTTAGATGGTCATGTTGGTGAATCTGTGTTTTAGATGGTCATGCTGGTGAATCTGCGTTTAGATGGTCATGCTGGTGAATCTGCATTTAGATGGTCATGTTGGTGAATCTGCGTTTAGATGGTCATGCTGGTGAATCTGCATTTAGATGGTCATGCTGGTGAATCTGCATTTAGATGGTCATGCTGGTGAATCTGCGTTTAGATGGTCATGCTGGTGAATCTGCATTTAGATGGTCATGCTGGTGAATCTGCTTTTAGACGGTCATGCTGGTGAATCTGCATTTGGATGGTCATGCTGGTGAATCTGCGATAAGATGGTCATGTTGGTGAATCTGCGTTTAGATGGTCATGCTAGTGAATCTGCATTTAGATGGTCATGCTGGTGAATCTGCATTTAGATGGTCTACTGATTGGTGAATCTGTGTTTTAGATGGTCATGCTGGTGAATCTGCATTTAGATGGTCATGCTGGTGAATCTGCATTTAGATGGTCATGTTGGTGAATCTGCATTTAGATGGTCATGTTGGTGAATCTGCATTTAGATGGTCATGTTGGTGAATCTGCATTTAGAAGGTTTACTGCTGGTGAATCTGTGTTTTAGATGGTCATGCTAGTGAATCTGCATTTAGATGGTAATTCTAGTGAATCTGCATTTAGATGGTCTACTGATTGGTGAATCTGCATTTAGATGGTCATGTTGGTGAATCTGCGTTTAGATGGTCATGCTGGTGAATCTGCGTTTAGATGGTCATGTTGGTGAATCTGCGTTTAGATGGTCATGTTGGTGAATCTGTGTTTGGATGGTCATGCTGGTGAATCTGCGTTTAGATGGTCATGTTGGTGAATCTGCGTTTAGATGGTCATGTTGGTGAATCTGCGTTTAGATGGTCATGCTGGTGAATCTGCATTTAGGTGGTCATGCTGGTGAATCTGCATTTAGATGGTCTAATGATTGGTGAATCTGTGTTTTAGATGGTCATGCTGGTGAATCTGCATTTAGATGGTCATGCTGGTGAATCTGCATTTAGATGGTCATGTTGGTGAATCTGCATTTAGATGGTCATGTTGGTGAATCTGCATTTAGATGGTCATGTTGGTGAATCTGCATTTAGAAGGTTTACTGCTGGTGAATCTGTGTTTTAGATGGTCATGCTAGTGAATCTGCATTTAGATGGTAATTCTAGTGAATCTGCATTTAGATGGTCTACTGATTGGTGAATCTGCATTTAGATGGTCATGTTGGTGAATCTGTGTTTGGATGGTCATGCTGGTGAATCTGCGTTTAGATGGTCATGTTGGTGAATCTGCGTTTAGATGGTCATGTTGGTGAATCTGTGTTTAGATGGTCATGCTGGTGAATCTGCGTTTAGATGGTCATGTTGGTGAATCTGCGTTTAGATGGTCATGTTGGTGAATCTGCGTTTAGATGGTCATGCTGGTGAATCTGCATTTAGGTGGTCATGCTGGTGAATCTGCATTTAGATGGTCATGCTGGTGAATCTGCGTTTAGATGGTCATCCTGGTGAGTCTGCATTTTAGATGGTCATGCTGGTGTAAAGCTGGTCAAGCTATTGAGTGATATAGCTTATTGGTCATACTTGAGAATGTTTTGTTGTGTATATAGTAAATGTTGATTTCAGTATTTTTTAATCTTTAAACTATTATTTGTAATGACTCATTTCAACCATGTTCACAAGGATGGGCATTACATTCTCATGTATTACACACTACCCCATGCAGTATTTTACAATCGCTGGTGAGCATTTTTTTTCCCTGGCTGAGAAACGAGAGAGAGAGAGAGAGAGAGAGAGAGAGAGAGATGACCTCAACTAGGTATGGTTGTAATTCCTTTCAGTTTTGGTTTGACAGCTTGCGTTGTAAGTTGCTGGTGTTAATGAGTGTGCGTTTCCCATATCAACCAGGGGGCCATTTACCAAAAGCAACTTGAGCCAAACAAACATCGTAAGACCATCATAAGAGCATGTAACAGGGCAAGCAGCCCTGTACAGTTATTTTTCGAACGGGGTTTCCCCCTCCTCCTCTGAGCAGTTTATTTTGTATTTGTCTTATGATTTATTTATGTATGTATTTTGTATATACATGATGGCGGAACGTTGTGCCTTTTGTTTTGAAAATTAATTGTATTTGTTGTTATAAATGACGGCGTAGCCGTGTTAGTTTTGTTATTGTTTTGTTTTTATTTGGACATGTTCTGGCAGAGGCGAGGGAGTAACTCATCCTCTGCCAGGAATGATTAGAAACCTCATGCAGAAGGCAGCCATCTCCCAAATTAATTAAGTGATTAATTTATTGCTAAATCGGGAGATGGTCATCTGCATAAAAGCCTGCAGCTCTCTCCCCTTGGTGTGAGAGTTGAGAGTGGAGTGAGAGAAAAATTTTAAAAAGTAAGGATCAGTGAAGGCAGTTGCCCAGCCTGACCTTAGTTTTAGTGATTGTATTTTGTGTTCGTGTTTTGTTTAAACCTTTTGTTTTCACTCTGTGAGCAGTGTTTGTTTTTGTTTAAATATTTTACTTATTTTTTGTCTTTAATAAAAACAGCGCACGCCACATCTTTTTGAACTGCAGTACCTGTCTGTTTGTGTTTCAGTTCCTCCTTCTGGCCTGACGTCACCGCTCAGCCATTTCCTTCCACAGTGCAACATGTTGAATCTGATGCGTTTGAAGTAGTTCTTGAATAGCATCATGGGTTCACGAGTGGTCTGGGGTAATCATGAGGAGAGACGTGAGCCGTTAAAGTACATAAATGCACGGTGAGAACCCCCCCCCCATCTGGCAGTATGGCTGCGATTCACAGAATTGAGGAACTTAATCACCGCTCATGCCGCCCTCACATTAGATTAGTAAGAATTAATGCCAACATAAGAACAAACTTAAACCTACTAGATATTCTTAGTGACAGACATACAATTCTAACTTTATTGGATTTACTCACACTAGATTTGAGGAGGAGCACTGAACGCAGTTATGCACGAACTCCAGCTGTGCAGTTGCTGTGTTCATTGTGGTACTATGCCACAGGAAGCTTTCTCCAAACCGTAGGAGGCTGGGACTCAAAGCATCTATATCATGGTGCAAACATCCCTGAAGTTATAGGGGTAATTGATGGTACACTAATTTCCATAATAACCCAGTGGATAGAAAAGACTCTGTACATCTGCAGAAAAGGCTACCCAGCGATAAATGTCCATGTTATATGCAATCATGTGGGTGTCATCAAGGACATTGTGGCCAGTGGTACCCACGATGCCTTCATATGGTGCAATTCCGCAATACTCCAGGCAGAAAAGAACGGGCAATTTGGCTATGGCTGGTTGTTGGGGAACAGTGGATATCCCTTATGACCATATCTCCTCACCCCTATTCTGCATCCCACAATGCTGCTGTGGAAAGATTCAGCAACGCGCATCGCCTCACTAGATGCATCATTGAACGTACCTTCGGTGTGTGAAAAATGAGGTTCAGATGCATTGACAAGTCAAGTGGGGGACTATACTTCACACCAGCTAAATGTTGTGCTGTGATTGTGGTTACAGCCATGCTACACAACATTGCAGTACGAGCAAGAGCACTTTTGCCAGAGGATGACAACATAGTCGAGCCCGAGGGAGATGATGCAGATGAGCCTGTTACTGATGCAGGACGAGAATACATTGCAGGGATTGCTACTCAGTTCCTTCTCATACACAATGTCTTTAGCCATTGAAACAAGAATGACACAAACCTTGGTGTGTGTATTAGTGCTCGTGGCGGGTGATAACAGGTATATTTTTGTGACTGTTATGAAGTGCTATCAGGCTTGTGCTGGCCCAAAAGTGACAGCTCTGGATACGTGTTTAGCTGTCTGGTGATTTAACAAACAAGACAATTACTAACAACACATAAAACAAACTCAGCGAAGGAAAAGATTAACGATTCTCCGGCCCCTTTATGCTATCACGGATGACCCCTTGGTAAACAATTGAAGCTGCTTTTATTGCTTGCAGCTGCTACCTCGTTTACCTTCCAGGTCAATATGTTCCTGCAATGGAGTCTCGCCTTCTTACAGGCTGACTGACTTCCTGACCCTGGAAATGAACTGCCAGGCCAGCCGGTCCAAAGACTTTCCCTTTCACTACTTTGTGCCCTCACAGGTCATGAGGGAAATTTCCAACCACAACTCGTTATATTTCACAATCATGTACCAGTGTTTTCTATTGGTCTTGTTAGAATCAAAAGAAGAAATTGAAGAGCTAACAAAAGAGTGGAAAACGAATTTGTGTACCTAAATTATTGGATTGAAACTATGAATGTGATGAAGGAATGGGTACAGTTATTACTGAAGAAGAGACAAGGGAGCAGCGCAAGAATGCAGTAAGTTCAATTCTTTAGTCTATTGTCTATTTCTCCCCGGTATACACCAATAATTACATAACATGAAATACTAGTCTCCAACCTTTGGGGTTTTCTTGCAATACTCTCATGGTCAAAGTTTTTTTTTTCCTTTAAATGAATGCATATTTTTCCAAAAATTGCTACAATATCTTTTTACATTTTTATTTTTTAACAAATAATTGTAAAATATTTTCAAATGCAGTAAAAAGAACCATGTAAATCTGTTAGGTATGTGTTTAGTGTTTATTACTTAACTAATTAATAAATACTATTTTTTTTGGTCAAAATTTATGTGCTTCAAAAGGAAAATAAAACAGCCTGCTTGAGATTTTGAAAGAAAGGAAAGCTGAGAAAAAGAAAACATTGTTTACTGATAGTCCTAAAAAACAAAACAAAAAATACAGACTGGAAGTGGTGAAAAAGAGGATAATGGATTATGTTAACTTCTCAAATGATACCTCTGGCAGTGATGGGTAAATAATTTCCCCCAAAATGTACACTGAATCTCAGCTTTGTAGGTCACCTCGGATAAGGGTGTCTGCTTAATAAACAAATAATAATAATGACTAGAACTGCCAGGCCAAGCCCCAGTACCAGTATCAAACACTACTGAAATTACTTGAAGAAACAGGTTTAGTTCTTGATATTTTCCAAGTTTCAAAATCACTAACTTCACCAGTTCATCAGAAACAGATTTTTAAAGTTTTTTTCAAAAAATGCATCATATGGTGTGGCGGAGTGTCCCTCCCCTCTATATTTATAAGTGTTTTTTGTTGTATGTAGTGTATTTAATGTTGGTGTTTATGTATAAAAAACAGAGGATATAAATATGGGTGCGAGCAAAAGTGTTTATAATGTATATTTTGTATTTAGGCACGAGGATTGCACAGCACTTCATGTGCAAGTAAAATAATATGTGAGCACAGGGAAATGCACTTTTATTAATTCACGTGCAGTTCTACAGAGACTCCAATTGAATGATTGATTAGAAATCGATTCTCGGTACAGCTACATAAAAGCTGCATATTTTCACTCACTCAGGGTTATGTGTTCATGAGTGGAGAACGGGTGAGAGAGAGGAGTTTTTTGGGGTTTTGAAATAACAATTGCTACAGCGTGCTGGAAGTGCCAAAACGGTACTTGTTTGTCTGTTCGTCCACTGTGTTGTTTAGTGTTGTCCGTTTTGTTTACCTTTTATTTTGGCCTCAAGTGCTGTGTCCTGTTTTGTGTGTTTTGTTTAAAACCTTTTGTTTGTGATTATTATAGATTTACAATAACACCTTGGAAGCCATAGCATCACAGATTCACTGCCCTACCTTTGTTGTTCTTAGTCCTTCTTCTGGTCTGACATCACCCCTGCAAAGCCATCCTGTTCACAGGTGGCCATGCTGGTTTACGCACAAACACCATTTTTAAAAAAGTAAATTGTACTGGCACATGCATGATGATTTCCAGGTTTGGAGTTAATGAAGTAACATTTTTTAAACTGAATCAGTTTTAAATTTAAGAAGAAAATGTAGGGCTGGTGACCATTTTGTTTAACAAAACAACACATTTTGTGAATTCTACTGTCACCGGGGTGATGCCTACCAAGTTGGTTAAATGGTTTTCGAGCCGAAGCAGGTTGTTGTTTGGTAAGTGTTTCATTCAAATTTGCGGCAGTCCTTTAGATATTAAAATGTATCGCAGCAACTTCTGCTTCACAAAACTTGAAGCAGGTTTGGATGCTGATGATATATGCCAAGTGTTAGATCAATCACTACACCAGTTATAAAAGGAAGGAGTTTTTGAAAGGTTTCTAAAAAACCAGCTATTTTGGTTCAGGTCAATACAATTTTTTTAAGTGTCAGTTGTATTGATACAGTGACAGGGATGATGCTTGTGAAATTAAAGTAAACCGTTTGTCAACTGAGGCAGTTTAAAATTTAAGATGTAAATGTACGTCTGGCGGCCATATTGTTTTACAAAACATCACCATTTTAACATATTTGTATTCCATTATCACTGGGACAATGCCTACCAAGTTTGGAGTTTATTGGTCAAATGGATTTCAAATAAACACAGTTTGCTGTGAGGGATGTGTTTCAGTAAAAATTTGTGGCAGTAATTTTGAAAGTAAAATTTATCGCAGCAACTTTTGCTTTGTAAAATTGTAGGTTTAGTTGCTGATGAAATATGCTAAATTTCAGATCAATCTGTTCACTGGTTCCCAAGGAGAAGATTTTGAAAGGTTTTTCCAAGAAATGCGTCAGGCCGCCATCTTGGTTGATGCAGGAGTTCAATTTTTTTTGCATCTGAACTGTAATCAACATGATACCTACCAAGTTTCATGACTGGTTACACCATGTGCAAACAGGAGCAGTTATTCCAAGTTGATGGAATAATAATAATAATAATAATAATAATAATAATAATAATAATAATAATAATAATAATAATAATAACAACTAGAAGTTGCAACCAACTTGAAGGCTTTCAAGGCATTCTTGTTCATATCTGTGTTCCATAGTAACCATTACACTATCTGCACTATGTAAGGAGTTATAAGCTAGTTTTGCATTTGACCTTCAGGAGAGGTCAAATGGTCAAGGAAATTTTTTAATAGAGTATATATGGGTTCATTTGTGTGTTCCATAGTAACTACGACACTTTTTGAATTCTCAAAGGAGTTCTAAACAAGTTTTGCATTTGAGCTTTAGCAAGGTAGTAAGTGCAATATGTGCAATTTGACCATAGCTGAAATTTGATTGGGTAACAGTGGCCATGTTTTTTTTTTTTTTTTATGTAGCAACTTGATTTGCACAAACTTGATAGACAACCTTTCCAGGGCTATGTATGCAAGATTTGTCTCCGTCAACAATCGTTTCAGAGAAGAAGTTGATTGAATATTTTTGACAAATCTATTATGGCCACCATACCATGTGACCTATGACCTTCATTTTCGGTCTGACACAACTTCCCTTAGGTGCCTATTACCCTACTAAGTTTCGTAAGTTTCCGTGCAATGGTGTTGATTTTAGAGATTTTTTTTTTTAAGAGAGGAAGAAACAAATTGAGAGGAACGGTAATTCCTCATACAAGTTAGAAAAACTTGTTTGAAAAACTATCGTGAGTCTCTATACAGCTCCAAGAGTTTTGCTGTTTTTCACCATGAGTCACTTAGAATTACCATTTGTACCAGTACCAAAAGACTGAAACTTTCTTACATCAAATGTGAAAAAAATGTAAATACCTCTTATACACAACAAGATATAAGTCATCAAACTAAGGTAAAATTGTTGTTCTTCCATTTACTTTAAGAGTGTGTAGCGACTATTCAACAGAAAAGCAAAATAACTGACATCTACCAATCATGTGATTCCACATGTTGGTCATCGTCAAAATAAACCAGGGACCATAGGCAGTTTGATATCCACACCATTTATATTAAATAATGTATTTATGTTTTAAAACAGCACATACAGCAGAAAATAAATAACCGTGGTTTGAACTTGCAACATGACGTTCTTGAGGAGCACACTGCCTTAGCCTTACCACACGGCCCGAATCCTTGAATCTACTTTCCCCATTACACCCTCCTCCCAGGAAAAGTAATCCACATTTTGGTGATCTTTCCCTGCACAGATCTTTCCTTATCACACTTCATCAGCAAGGACCCGAGTTTGAACAGCACCCTTTCGTGCACCGGTCGTGGGAATACAATTGTTGTTTGTTTTTTACTTTTGAGTGTGAACGCTTGCCGTGTACCCCCCGATACCATTGCTGGTAGAGGGGTTATTCACAATTAAAACACAGTAATTTTTTGGGAGAAACTCCCTGTCACTTTGTGTGACACCTGACAGAAACATCACTACACCACTCAGTGTGAACAGTGTCGTGCGCGGATATTCTTCCCCCATGATGTTCAGACGTCGGAGGATGGCCTGTTTAACCAACCAATACTGGCGGGTGAGCATCGGTCATGGCCTGATAGGCTGGTAGGGCCTTGCCGATTAGTCTGGAGCCCAGTTGGCTAGCCCAGTACTCCTGTGGCCATGATGCAGTGGTAGCCAGGCACTTGAACGCCACCAGATATACCTCTGGGTCATTCTCCACCATCATTTTCTGCACATTTGCCTGGGTATGTTCATCACAGGTCCTGCTATTTCTGATACCGACCCTCTCAAATCAGAGCCACATATCTCTCTTTCTTTTTCTCTGCAACCTCCCATCTATCATCCAGCCCTTGCAGCAATGCAGATAGTGCAGTGACGTCCATATCCATGTTCTAACACCACGTGTGGCAAAGTAGTTAGACAATAACATTGTTCACGGTCCAAACAGTTCTTTTAATTTTTGTCACAGTTTGGCACCGTAAAAGAATAATGCTGTTAACTACACAGCAAATATTTAATTGCACAGCTAAGCAAAACAGGGTTTCAATCCAGAAATAATACAAGCACGGCTCTGCATTCTTTCTCGCAATGCTCCAGTGCTGGTGGTGAATACACAGTTATGTTGTGATTAGTGCAGTATTTGGACTCCAGGTTTAATGCTAGCTGGAACAACAACAGCTCCCGGTTGCTAGCCGTCTACTAATTACAAATAACAGTGGTTAACAAAAGAAATACAAACACTCATGGTTTTGTTTTACAGTTTCCTTTACAGGTCCTTGCAGTAACTAAAACAAATGAACAGATTGCGTCATCACATCCCTTAAAATACCTTTAGTCATGCCCACTCCGATAGTGACTTCAATCACGTCTCCTCCAATCCATGACTGACATATTGCTTACCGCACTAGAGTGATGACTTCTGGTATTGTGACTCCACCCCCTTCCTGGATGGCAGGCTTCCAACTGACTCTGGAATGAACTGCCATCCAGTACAAGATACACTGTTCCTGTTATACAGCGCCCTCACATGTCGGGAGGGAGATTGTTGACTAGGATTAATTTGCTCTGTCACAAATATACATTGAAAAAAAAAAAAACACTTAAGCTATAATGAGGGCATTTATTTTACAGTCGGATGAGGAGAAAGTCTGTAAAAGAAGGCTTTCGTTTTGCTTTTGTGCACATTGGATTACAGTATGTATAAATTGTTAGGTTTCTTATATGCTAATCAACAATACATGTATTCTTATAATGCAAGTAACTGAATTAACTGTGCCACCCAAGTTATTACTTTATTTTAACTGGGTTAGTATTTAATTAAATGTAGTGAAGTTACTATTTTTGTTTTATTTTATTTTATTGCCGCTCCACCACTGCCTTAGAGTGAATACTTTTAGTATTAGTCTTGAGTCTTATTTTGTGTCTCTCTATTTGTGTTTAAATCCCTTTGTTTTGGCCCTTGTGCACTTTTATTTTGTGTAAAAGTAGTTTATAATAAAAGTAGTATTTTTTTTTTTTTAACTGCAGTCTGTCTTTGGGCCTCTATCCACTCGCCAGCCTGTCTCAACTACACACTGTAAAAAAGAAAATTGAGGTCTCAAAAAAAAAAAAAAAAAAAAAGCCAAAAATGTGTATGCAGCAAATTACGTAAAGCAATATCCCGCAGGAGTTTTATGCAGCAAATGGAGGTAAGCTCTTCTGTACGTCCTGCAACATTACTGTAGATCACTATCAAGAATCGACTGTTGACAGCAGATTCAAGTATTCACTGAAAGAAAAAAGCAGAAATCCAGAGCAGTACTGACAGCTTTACTTGCAAAGAAACAAGAAACTGTGACTTCCTTGTTCCAAGCATCCGCTGAAAACCGTGACGCATGAAACACATTAAATTTTGACCTGACAGATGCATTTGTTTACGCAAATACCCCTCTTGAAAAATTGGATAACCAAAAGTTATGTAAATTCTTCAAACTGAGTGTAGCAAATGGTGGAGCGCTTCTTTCATCAGCCCAGCTGAGACGTGAATACTTACCTAAAGTTGCAGAGTATCACAAGCAGGAGATTATGGAATTGATAGAACAGTCTGGTTGCTTGTCAGTGGTCACTGAGGAGTTGACTGATGCCCAAGATCAGTATGGGTTACACATTGTATTTGTTTTGCAAGTCCTAAATGGTGAACATGAATCTGATGTACTGGAACTGAAAGCTGACCTTGCAGATACACTACCTGCAGGCTGTTAATTACAACACCGTTTCACAAGCTATTGTGAAGTGCTTGAATAACTTTGGTGTTGATTTTTATGATGTCAGTGCATTTCTCTCTATATTTGCTGTTTATAAAAAAAATAATAATCTGTACACAATTTATAAAATAGTTCCGTGCACATTCCGTGAAATATGATACTTCACTGGTGACACTGCCATGAATTTTAAAGAAAATTAACAATTTTCACAGGGCCTTATACATGGTGCAAGACAAAGCAAGCATATGTCAAACACTTTGACAGTTAACATCTGCTTTCCCTCAAGGTCTGCGGAATACAGATAACAAAAAGTTACACTAAGTACAGGATAAATCACAGAAGGTTCCAAACACCAAGAAAAACTCCTGCACATCCATCGTTACATGACCCAAGATAATCTCGTTCTGTAACTTTCCACTGAGACCCAGCAGAGATAAGGGTGTGCTGCTAATCAAATCTGTCTAAACCCCCAAGCATCAGGCAAAGAGTTTCAATGATTTCCCACTTTTTTAAGGGTACATATAACCGTTTAAAACCTTACACCAGGAACCTTCTTCCTAACAAACTAAATAAACTTTGGTGGGATTAAAAGCCCCAAAATGAATCCCAACCATACAGCAGGATCCCGGTTAATGCATGCATTTGGTTCCCACTCCCTGGCTATCCGCACAGTCATGAATCCTCACACTGTACACAGAGAACAGGAACAAACAAAAGAAGAACAAAGGACTGGCTGCCCAGGCATGTGGTCAGTTAATTGATCATCAATTAGTCAATGAACACATGGCCACCTGCTGCACATAAGAATTCATTTAGGCAAACAGGGAAGTCTAACCTCTCAGCCCTGACATATCTAGCACTGTCGTAAAGTGGCTGCTGATTATTAACAGGTGCAGAGGTGATGCAGTGTAGAAATGAAACGCACAGAGGTTTGTAATCCGGTATGGAAAAGGGTATTTTATTTTTGTAATCCAGGTCTGGCGACCAAATAATAAACTATAGTTATACACAGAGAAGCATAAAACACAGAGGAAAGTAACAGGGGTTTGCAGCCCTAAACAATAAACACAGGTATCTCTCCCACAATATACAAGCAGGGTCACCAGTCCTGGATGCGCGCTGTAGTGCTCGTGGTGGGTGATGCAGTTTATAGAGTGACAATGGTGTAGTGCTGTCCGGGGTTTAATGCTGGCCATTAGCGACAGCTCCAGAGCGAGTAAGCTGTCTATAAAACACAAGTAACAAATATAGACAAGACGAACCAAACACACTCATAACCCTTTGTTAAACGATTACAGCTGACTTTATTGCTTGCAGCTGATGCCTCGTTTACCTTCCAGGTCAATACGTTCCTGCAATGGAGTCTCTCCTTCTTCCAGGCTGCCTGATTTCCCAACCATGGAATAGAACTGTCATGCCAGCCCATCCAAAGACTTTCCCTTTCGTTACTTAGTACCCTCACAGGTCGGGAGGGAGATTTCCAACCAGAACTCATTATATTTCCGTCACAAGCATACACTGTTTTTACAAAAACTAAACATTTTTATTTATAAATCAAACAAATCCCACCAAACCATATTTATAATGAAGCCAAAACATATTATTTACAGAGGCAAGCCTCACCTCTACCACAAGCAGAAAATAAGGCTGCTTTATATGAAAAGTGTTGTATGTCCTCTGGTATATGGCGTCATAGATCACATTTGGGAGGTTTTAAAAAAAAGAGAAAAACCACAAAGAAAGTGAATTCTATAATTTCTAATTGTTCTATTGAAAGACACAAATTAAAGTGGAGATTCTGCTTTATAATACAACTACAAATTAATACATAACATGCATAAAATGAAAAATAACATGCAAAAACTAATTTCATACTTTGATAAAAGTATTTGGGCAATCAATATATTTCATATGAAATATGAATTTAAAAAGCAACACAAATGGGTGTTAAAGCTAAAGAGTACAGCAACGATCTCAACAGTGATACAACTAAACAACAAAGAGAAACTACCAGAAAAATAGCAGAAAGACCAAAAAGCACTGTGTGGGCTAACTGACAAACTCAGGAGAACAGGAACTACTGCACCTAGATCCAGGTGTGGAAGACCAAAAAAGATGGCTGCAAAATCTGGGAGAAGAATCATTCAAGCGGCCAGGCAAAATCCTCAGATTACTGCAAAAGATTTGACACAAGAATTGAGAGAAGATATTCAAGAAATTCATGAGTGAACAATTCAAAGTTACCTTAACAAGATGAATGTCCATAGGCAAAAACCAAGATGCAAACCTTTGATATAAACAATACACAAAAGAAAGGGACTGGAGTTTTTCATTGAATACTTGAAGAAGCCCTACTTGAAGATTTATTCAACCAAATTGTATGGTCAGACAAATTCAAACTATAACTTTTTTCAGCAGGAAAGCAACAATATGTTTGGAGGAAGAGAGGAGAAGAATTTAAAGAAAATTGCATCATGCCCAGTGTTAAACATGGTGGAGGTTGTCTGATGGTATGGGCTTGTTTTCCTTCCTCAGGTATTGGCAACCTTTGTATTGTAGAAGGATCCAGAAATTTGTACTCATTTGTTACCCAGTGCTAGAAGGCTTATTGGGCTTATTAGGCTTAAAGTTTGTATTCCAGTAGGATAATGAACATAAGCATTCTGTGAACTATACAGAGGAATTTCTGATAAAAAGGAAGATTACAGTTATGGATTGGTCATCTCAGTCCCCAGACTTGAACCCTATCGAGATGCTGTGGATTGTTTTAAGGCTGCTGTTTCAAAAAGGAAACCACAGTCGATTGTAGAGCTCAAATGGGCAAAAATATCTTCAGAAAGATGTCAGGAACTGGTTTCAAAATACAAAAAAGACTGCAAGCTGTAAAGGAAGCAAAGGGTGGGCACAAAAAGTACTAATGCAAGGGTGCTCAAATACCTTTGTTAAAGTTTGAAATTAGTTTTTGCATGTTATTTTTCATTTTATGCATGTTATGTTTGTTGTTTTATTATAAAGCTGAATCTCTACTTTAGTTTATATCTTTCAACAGAACAATTAGAAATTATAGCATTTTTTGTTCTCATTTTTTTTTAACTGCCCAAATTCTTTTGTTGCGACTGTGGGTTTGTTTAATATGAGACTTATGGGCTAGTGGACCAGGAAGCTAAAAAAAGCGCTGTGAAATTTTGAATCCCAGGAACAGCAGAAATGGTAAATATTATAATGGAACAAATGAGCAAGAAGTGGAGAATGGGGTGAGATAATGAAAGTAAAGGCATCTATAAAATACAGGAAGATTTAAATAATACTATCAAGATCAACAGCTACAGCACAAGAGATGAAACCTTCATCTTAAGGATCAGAAAAGAGCATAAAAGAGCACAAAAGAGTTTGTTCAGGAGAGACAAGTCCATGCTTATGTGAAACGGGCTTAGTAGATAAGACCTTACAACAATTTCTAATGAATTGCAATAAATATAACAGAGGCAGTGACTATTTGACAAACCAAGGAAAAGAGGGATTCCGGATTTAATATACTATGGAATATTAGGGATGGCCTATAGATTGCAATTATAAAGCTCATCTGAGACTCAGATATACATAGTTGGATATGTTTGGGACAAAGTAATTCCATAGTAACTGCAATAATAAAATAAGCCAATGGGTGGCATAAATGAGCCTTTTGTGTTATATCAAAATTAAGTAAAGGAAACCCAGCAACTCACATATCAATAAATTCTTTATTGGCAAAAAAAAAAAAAAAAAATAGAAAAAAAGTCATGTTTTGGTAGGCATTGCCTTCAGCAGAGTCCCAGCTTTTATCACTTGTTTTATATGCCATAAAACTCAGAAGATGGAATTAGTTAGTTCTGCCTAGGACTTAAGGAGAGTGAATGTCTGTAGGCGGTCTGTCCTGGTTGAATATTGCTATACTCCTGCTTAAAGAGACAATAGCATATATAGCAATAGCATATATATACCTGGAGTGGTGATAAGTGATTGTTATTTTTCCAAGCCATGTTTTATATATATATATATATATATATATATATATATATATATATATATATATATATATATATATATATAAAACATGGCTTGGAAAAATAACAATCACTTATCACCACTCCAGGTGCGGTATATATCATGGGATCTGCACGGTTCATCATGGTTTATACCTTATATATACACTGAGTGTACAAAACATTTGGAACACCTTCCTAAAATAGAATTGCACCCCCTTTTACCCTCAGAACAGCCTCAATTCGTCGGGGCATGGACTCTACAAGGTGTCGAAAGCGTTCCACAGGGATGCTGGCCCATGTTGACTCCAATGCTTCCCACAGTTGTGTCAAGTTGGCTGGTAGTGGATCTGTACTCCGAATAGCTTGTTCCATATCATCCCACAGATGCTCAATTGGATTGAGATCTGGTGACTGGGCAGGCCACTGCAGTAAGCTGAATTCACTGTCATGTTCGTGGAACCATTCCTGGACAATTCTAGTCTTGTGGTATGGGGCATTATCCTACTGAAAAAATACATTAACAGATGGATACACTGCTGTCATGAAGGGATGCACCTGATTGGCAATGGTGTTCAGATATCCTGTGGCATTCAAATGTTGCTCCACTTTTATCCAGGGGTCCAGTGTCTGCCATGAAAACACACCCCACACTATCAAACCACCACCACCAGCCTGCAATGTTGACACACGGCATGATGGATGCATGTTCTCATGTGGTTTTCTCCATATACTAGTCCTCCCATCAGCGTTAAACAGCAGGAACAGGGATTCATCAGACCAGGCAATCTTTATCCAATCCTCCAGTGTCCAGTGTTTTCATTCCTTAGCCCACTGCAACCGCAGTTTCTTCTGTTTTGCTGAAAGAAGTGGAACTCTGTTAGGTCATCGGCTGCCATACCCCATTCGTGTCAAGGTACGACGAGTTGTGCATTCTTTTATGGGTCTTTCGGCATCAATGTTGTACTTCACTGTCAGTTGACTAACTGTAGCCCGTCTGTTGCTCTGCACAATTCATGTCAGCCTCCTTTGGCCTCTTTCATCAATGAGCCGTTTTCAACCACTGGCCTGCCGTTGGCTGTATGTCCTTTGGGTGATGGACCATCCTTGATACACACGGGAAACTGTTGAGCTTGAAAAACCCAGCAGCGTTGCAGTTCTTGACACACTCAAACCGGCGCGCCTGGCACCTACTACCATACCCCGTTCTAAGGCACTTAAATCTTTTGTCTTGCCCATTTACCCTCTGAATGGCACACTTACATAATCCATGTCTCAACTGTGTCAAGGCTTACAAATCCTTCTTTAACCCGTCTCCCCTTCATCTACACTGATTGAAGTGGATTTAACAGGTTACATCAATAACAGATCATAGCTTTCACCTGGATTCACCTCGTCAGTCTATTTTGTGGAAAGAGCAGGTGTTCCTAATGTTTTGTACACTCAGTGTGTGTGTGTGTGTGTGTGTGTGTGTGTGTGTGTGTATATATATATATATATATATATATATATATATATATATATATATATATATATATATATATATATATGTGTGTGTGTAGTGATGAATTCTGTACTTCTCAAGGTTCGTTGCCCCTTTAATTCAAGACCCAGGACACAAAAATTGCTTTTTCAAGCACTTACGCGCACTTTTAATAAACAAAAACAGAAATAAACAAAATAAACACCTAGCCCTTTCTTGAGCACTGACTACTACACACAGGAACCTAACTATCACAGGACAGCTAAGCTGTTTACCTGTAACACACTCTGATAAAAGTATTTCTTTAAATACCCTGCACCTCGTTGCATTTTCTTTTTTCTGGAGCTTGCACAAGTGATGTGAGATACCCAGAAAACACGATGATATAATAACAAACGTTCTAAAATCATTTTGCCAAACATCACATACATCAATTAACGAACATGCAAGAGAGGTGTGGGTGGCTCAGTGAAGCAGACAGACACAGTATATATTCTTTGATACACTGCCCAGGTGCAGAGGATTTATTAATTTTAGACAGAGACAGAGGGGGTCCTCAGGATCAGGATTGAGAACCACTGTTTAATCATCTAACTCCACTTCAGAATATTTCCTACTTCTTGGGTGCTGTTGGGTGCTGCTTCCTTGCTTCCTTGCATTTTTTTCTAAAATGCAATATCACAATATTTAAATTACATTGTAGGCTAACAAACACAGACACAGCTTTTTAGTGTGGAAATCAGTTGCAGAGACGATCACATCTTGGTCGAACCGTGATCTTTTATTTTAGGTACAATAACGTATGAAGAAAAATAAATAAATATTTTTAATTAATGAATTAATGAATTAACTTAACTAGGCTTCAAAGGTATTTAAAAAAACAAACACAAGCGTTCAGTGCAGCTCTGTCCATTCTCCCTGTCCTCTGAGTAGTGATACTCAGAATTGTTTATGTTGGCTGGAGGAGATAATTGCTGATTGTATAGGCTACATGTGCCAGCCAATTGAGACAATGGCTACTTAATGTAATTTTTTTTACTGATTTCTCCAGTGAAAAAAGACAACTGTAATTGAGTGAACAGTATGACTTTTACAAATGATTTATAGATGTTTGTATAGTGCCCATGTATAGAACTGAACAAGTGCAAACACATGGAATATTGGATGTTACTGCATTCGTTATCAGACATCCTATATCCACATTGGGTTTTCTTTAGGTGCACTGTAATGCAAAAAGTTGTGTTCTTTCATGATGATACTGTTTATTTTTTATTGAATTTTATTTTTTTTAATAAGCATTTTATTTTTCTTGAAACTAAGACTACCTTTATCTGAAGGACAAAAGGACATGAAAGTCTAATATGTGTATGAAGCATACTGAAAGAATCCACCAAAAAATGAAGAACTATCAACACTTATGAGATCTTTGTGGCCCGTGGGAATTAGTAGATATAGGAAAAGGACACCCCATAAACAACATTCTAGAAACAAAATACTTTTCAGCCTATTCATTGTATAATAGCAACTGATGTAGTTACCGCTTCCGGACACTAGAGTGCGATTGCGCTACCATCACACAGTACATGATATATTGGGTACGCTCACCATAGTAAAACTATTACTAGAGAGAACTTTTCTGTTAATTATTTTTCAGGTAAACTGTAACTTAAATATAATTATAAACCTGCTTGGAAAAATAGTGCTTTCTGATTGGTTAGCTGCGTTCTATCAACCACATTAATCCCACACAACCTTTCAACGCAGACGCATCACCTAAAGCTTTCAATTTAAATTAATTCCTCATTATTAATGTTTAATATTTGTAGATTGTCGTGGTCAAAATGATAACTGTGCAGAATTTTTGTGTCTTTGAGTTAAGCAAACAAACCCCGCTTGTACTGGAAAAAAAAAAAAACTTCTGAAAAATACGTTACACTTACACATTGACAAAATACTTGTGATTGCCGTCAGTTAACATGTTAGACTAGAAACACTTTTATCGTTTGCAGTTTCCACTTACATTATAAAATGTCCTTACCTTGAACAATGTGCTGTCTCGATTGATTGGATAAAGGCAAACGAATAAAAAACAATTCTATCTAAATATAACATTTTAAAAATGCTTTTACAAGGTAATGGCTCACAGAACAGCCTCCTAGCAACCTTGTGTTTAATGTTGTAGTTTTTCCAACATTTAAAAATAAATGTATCTAAAATATGAAAAAATGTTTTAATAACATCTACAAAAGTGTTATGTGGAAATGTTTTGGCTGTAACATTTTTAAAAGCTTTTTTAAAATATCTAAAATATGGCAGTGTTTTAATAACAACTAGCAAATGTGTGTAAATGTTTTGGCTATAACGTTTTTTCAGCCTTTTAAAAATGTTACAAAATGTTATGTGTTTGCTGGGTAGCGCCCCTAGCTGCCCAGGGGAAACCACCCCTTTATTAAAAAAACTAAAATAAAGAGGAATAGCAGATTTCATGCTAACAAAACATATTTTCATTTAGATGCTTAGCTTGTCTGTCTTGTGTTAATTGCAGTTGGTTTAACTACTACTTGAGTAGTTTTTTTTTTTTTTTTTTTTTTCATTGCGCTGGTCTCCTGTTGTCATTACCTTTTCGCAGGTTTACCTTTAGCACTTCTAACTGACAGTAAACATGGGGAGCCAAGTCCAATTGTGTCTTGTTTGACTATATTATCTGTGTTTGATATCTTTAGTGGGATGAACTCTCTTGTACTTATTAGTAGAAACAACATCACTGTATTTTTATTTGACTTGGTTCTTTCTTCCCAAGTACGTAGTTTTAATGCAAGGTACTTAGAAATACTAAAAGAAACGTAGTAAATTCAATGACAAGCGATTTAATTAGAAGTCTTTTTGAAGGCATTTGTCATTGAATGCATTCAGTTTCTTGTAGTGTTTCTAAATTCAGCACATGATTGAGAGTTTAATAAAGTTAACAAGGCAAGGTACCAACCACCAAGTAAGTGGAATACCATAGTGTGAACATGTGGGTTGCTGTGCGTAGTGAAAGGGCGATGCTGGAGCTCCAAACAAGGACAAACACAAAATTCACGGTTCAAGTTGATAATTTAATTCTCCTTAACCGCTTTCACCGATCAAAATAATAAAGCTGGCTCTACACAACAATGGGCATCGCCAGCGCCAAAACGAGGGGTTACAGTCCCGAAAAAATAAATACAAAAACACAGACGCAACACAACACAAACAGACACGTCTCCGGACAGTGCGTGCTATTAGTGTAGGTGCGGTGCTGGAATAGTGATGCTGGTTCACTGCAGGTGCGGTGAAGACCGGGTGAATCGTTGGCCCAAAGCTGCCACTCCCAGCTCTGTGCTTGATCAGTCTGCCGACAACAAGACACACAGTTGCAAAACAAAGCACACATTTAACTCAGTTTCCCAAAACAGTCCTCGTTTCCTGCCATCAGCCACAACAAAGGAACCAATCACGACGTCACGTTACCCTAAAGTGCCCATAGGCCCGCCCCCTCCAATAGCTAGTTCAATCACGTCTTGAATGAAATTTCAATTCTTGAATGAAACTTCGCTCACCGTACTAGGGCGATGACTCCTGGTACCGTGATGCCATCCCTTTCCTGAATGGACGGCTTCCGACTGCCCCTGGAATAAACTGCCCAACCATTCAGTACGGGGCACACAGTTCCTGTTGTACAGAGCTCTCACAGGTCGAGAAGGAGATTGTTGATCCAGATTCATTCGCTCTTTGTCACACATAGCTATCAATCACAGGATAAATCAAGTAGTTTATAGATGTTTATTGATTAACATACAGTACAGTAGTTTGCGTAGCAATAATCCAGCAAGTATGAGACATGGCAATACAATAAAGCTGATATAATTGGAGATTCTGAGAGCTCTACTGAGGCCACATGGGTGCTTGCAAATGATATTATTACAATAGAATAGGAAGATCCAGATGGAATCTTACAAAGTGAATGTTAAAATTTAAATTTAAAACTGACACACTACAAGCCGTTGTTCTCCACAGTTTTTATCATTCCAGAACCCACTGGACACAATTTCTACACAATCTTCCTTTCCCTTATGGTCGTTGGGTTCACCTCGGCTCCATTTGGTGTAAGTTACACTTCCTTTTGTAATATACTCAAATGAGCCCTCCTTCTTTTCATCAGATATTCCAAGAAAGGCTGGGTTCTGATAAAAACTCACAAAGTCATGTATTACTTTGTTTTCTTCTTCAGTTTTGGGCATAGCGAGCAATCCTCCAATTGTTTGGCATTTCTTGCAGGCAGATTCAAAGTTCATGACTCTACCATCAGTCGCATAGTGTGTTTGTCCCACCTTCTTGACCTGTAGTAACTGGAGAACTTTTGGAAGAAATAAAAGCAACGTGTGATTCATCCTCCTTGAACTGGATAACAGAATCTTTGAAACTGAGTTTTGAATTAGTCAGTGTCTGAAGGTACAAACACCCATGGTAAAAAAAGTGCTTTGCACAATGGTATGGCATCTACAGGAAGCGGGCAGAATCTCTGGCGTTGCAGCTGTAATTCTTTCAAAGGGAGGCCAATCAAATAGGGAGTTCCTGAAGCTTTTATAAAGCTTAACAAGTCAAATGTCTACATATAGTACACATGATAACTATGTTGTGTTCTGAAAAGTCTGTTAACAAGGAATTATTTCTTTATGAACAGAACAGTAAGTTCTTACCTTTCTCAAGCTTGTTGAAGTTGTTTTATAAGTTCTTACCTTTCTCAAGCTTGTTGAAGTTGTTTTGTAAGGTGCTAAGCCCTGCTTCTAAAGCTTCAACGCGACTCATATCACAGGGTGCCGCTGCAAACAGAGAACAAACTTAGAAATTAGTTTTTAACTAAGATTTGTGATAGAATGTAATGACATTTGTTATTTTATATGTATGTATATATATATATATATATATATATATATATATATATATATATATAATATATATATATATATGTTTATGTATATGAAACCTGAAGAAGACAGAGGGTTTTGAATGACAGGACAGACAACATATTAATCATTGGGTGATTCCCAGGAGTTGTGTTCAGAAATAGCAATTTAATTTACCTGCACGTCCAACTTCTCCTTTCTGACCTTTGGTTCCTAAGAGCCCAGGTTTGCCTTGTGGTCCCTCTGGTCCCATCTTTCCTGGGGGACCCTGCACCCCCCGCTGTCCAAGAGAGCCTGGTTAGGGAAATAGAGAAGGACATCATTCAAAAGGGTGCAGCAATCAGTCAGGACAACTCCTGCGATTAAATTAATACTAAATGTCTCAGGGATCATTTTATTATACACTTTACCACGATTCACATGGCTGCAAATAACACCTGGATGAAAGTATACCTCATCACACACAGCACATGTATAAAAGCAGCTTTTTTCTTACCTGTGTCCCCCTTTTCACCCTTTGGACCTTCTCGCCCATCTCGCCCGTCCCTGCCATGTAATCCATTGTTTCCAGGGACTCCTGGAGTCCCCTGAATCGTGGAGCACACATTTGTTCTGGTAGTCAGATCAGGTGTGCCATGGCTTAATTGCATCAGCAGTGCATTCACAACCAGCATGTGAACAGTGAAATAGGGACGCATTGCACAATGCATGATTCTAGAAAGAGTTTCAATGTTATCATGGACGAAAGTGCACACTTACATTTATCAGTACATGTAATGTTTGTTATAAACGTGTGTTTATTATTTATACATAGAAACCATATCCTTTTTTTTAAAGAACCCATGTTGGGAGGGGAGTCATTTAAGAACATGCTATGGCGTTAATAGAATAAGTTAGCATTTATTCCCAAATTAAGCATTTAGACGTATTGATAAGCCCCCACTTATTAAATTAAATATTATTTTAAATAATTAAATAAATATTATTAAAAATTAATATTTAATATACTTATTAAATATTAAAGTCATTTTTGTAACTCAGACAATAACTTAATATTCATTGATGGAGAGAAACACATTACATGTAACATGTTACTATAATTTTATTACATTTCTCAGCAATTTGTAACTGCAATGCTTCCTAACCAAATCAAAATGCAACCCGACCAGATCAAATAAAAACATCTATCACTGAAATGTGAACTGTGCCTGAGATGTAACCATTTGTAACTTTAACTGGTTACATTTTTTCTAAGGATATGTTACTGTAATTAATTACATATTTGGTCAAGCAACTTGTAACTGTTGCAGATTACTTTTGAAAGGTTCCACAACATTGTCAGTACTATATCCCAAATAGCAGACAGTAATCATGTTGTAGATAACATTTCTCTTCTGGCTCTAAAAACATTATTCTCATGTAATATTTAATTTCTTTATAATAGAGAATCTCCACTAATTACAAATGAATAATTCCATACTTACCTGAAAGCTCGATAGGAAACTGACGAGAGGGTACTGAAGCTGATAAAACTAAATTTAGGTCAGGGAGCACAGTGAATAAATATTAACCCACACAGTACTGCTTTAGTGTTTACCTTTAGAAACAACTGCCGGTGTAAGAGCTTTGACTAAGAGCTAACGAATTAGCATCAATATTAGTTATTCATGTTCCAGTGTGACAGAGAGCGAATGAATCCTAGTCAACAATCTTCCTCCCGACCTGTGGGAGCACAGTGTAACAGGAATAGTGTGCCCCGGACTAGATGGTTTGACAGTTCATTCCAGGGTCATTCGGAAGTCGGCCATCCAAAAAGGGGGCAAAGCCACAATACTAGAAGTCAGCGCCTTACTACGGTAGGCGATGTGTCAGTCATTATCGTTAATATCAGGGAGCTGTAGCTTGACAGCCAGCAACCAAACCCAGACTACACTTCATCATTATGCACACATGTGACGGGATGCCCACCCCTTGTGTATATTATATATTATTTATTTGTATTATTATTATTATTTGTGTTTGTGAGCAGGTGGACGAAAGCTGTCCACTATTATTATTTATTATTTGAGTCCGGTGAAAAGCCCGTCTTTTAATATGTCGTTGCATGAATGTGATTAAAGTCTCCATTCATATAAATCTTTTGGCAATGTGGCAGGAGCCTTAATAAGGTAATTTTTTAATGGGTAATTAAGGCTCCAGCCACAGTATAAAAAGACCCACTCCGGGCTCATTAGTTGAAGAGAGTTAAGGAGAGAATGAGCAAATGCTACCGACCAAATATACAATACCACGGCTTTCGCCATCATAAATGCAATAAATAAAATACATAAATAAACAAACACAAAATAACATAGGGGCGGAGGGGGAGACCCCTTTCTAAAAATAAACAAACAGTACTGTACAGGAGTCCTAGCACATATATACAATGGAGCAGCAGGCAAAACCCAGGCGATCCAAACGTGGCATCCCTGAAAGGAGCAGGCGTGGCATCCCTGTGCTGAGCGAGCATGGCATCCTTGTGCGGTGCGAGGCAGGCTTCCTTGGGCGGTGCAAGGTACTTTTCTTTGGGCGGTGCAATGCAGGCATCCCCAGGCAATAGCGAACTGGCACCCCCAGGTTAATGACGAACTGCCATCCCCAGGCGATGGCGACAGCGGACCCTCGGGAGGTAATGGCAGGAGGGGAGCCAGGACTACTGGTGGTGCTAGGGTTGGCCCTCTTCACAGCCACTGCGACCCACGGTTTTCCCCCGTGCTCCCCTCAGCAACCTATGCAGGAGCTGCTGCGATCCAGCAGCATCCTGTCCTGGCCCCTCTAATAATGAAGGGAGATGCAGATCCTCCTACTCTCCCTCTGGCGGGGGTGGAGACAGAGGCAGCTCCTGCTCCTCACCTTCTGGTGGCGAAGGCGGCAGGGGATTCTCCCCTTCTGGCTGCAGTGGGGGAACCAGCAGGCAGAGGCGGAACAAGCAGGTATGCTCCTTCTGCTGGTGGAGGTGGGAGTGAAAAGCAGACCTCCCACGGCTGTGGAGGCAGAACCAGCTGGTATTCTCCCTCTGCTGGTGGGGATGGGAGCGGCAAGCGATCCTCCCATGGCGGTGGAGGTGGAACTAGCAGGTATTCTCTCTCTCTGCTGGTGGAGGCCTGGGCTGTAAACATTCAGCCTTCCCTCTATTGGGTTGTGGACGTACCGACTCTCCCCTCTTGAGCTGTGGACATTCGGGCTCCTCCCACTCAGACACAGGACGTTCGAGCTCCTCCCACTCAGATGCAGGACGTTCGGGCTCCTCCCTCCTCGGCTGTAGTGAGAGTGGGCACAGCAGGCATTCCTCTGGTGGGAGGGAGCAGTTCGCTGGGAAATGCCCCCACTCCCCACAGATGCAGCAGCAATTCTGCACTCCCATGCTGTAGAGGAGGGCTTCTCAGGCAACCTCCTCTTGCAGCTGTCGCCCCGGTTCCACCTCTTCTTCCTGAGGTGGAGAGTGGTAGCAGTTGGGTGACACGTGGCCCGCCTTGCCAACCCCAAAACATCACTCCTCCCCCCTCAGGCATCCACCTTGCCAGAGACACAGCGGGGCTTGCAACCAGCTCCTCGCTGCTGCTGCTTCTTCCCTTTTTTCTCTTCCTCAAGCCACAAGTAAAAAACAAAAAAAAAAAAAAAACAAAACAAAAAACTGGTCGAGGAAATCAGCATCTGGCCTGCGTCCAGAAGGCGCTGGTGATCCCAGTCTCACACCACGTGTGACAGGACGGCAATGTGGTGACGTCAGACCAGATATGCAGGAACTGAAAACACACTGCAATCCAAAAGACACATTGTGTGCCGTTTATTTAAACACAAACAAAATAAATAAAATATTTGTAACAAAAACACTGCTCACAGAGCAAAATAAAATTATCAACAAAACAAGTCACGAAGACAAAATAAACACCAAACCCAGGTCAGGCTGGGCAATCGCCTTCACTGATCCTATTAGTTTCGGTTTTGCCTTTAAATTTCTCTCTTCTATTGTTCTCCCGTTCCTCCTTTGAACACCCACCCTGAGTGCAGAGAGCGGCAGGCTTTTATGCAGGTGGGCATTTCCTGATTAGCAACAAATGAATCACTTAATTCATTCGGGAGATGGCCGCCTTCTGCACATGGTCTTTTAATTATTCCTGTCAAAGGACAAGTTGCCCACCTTGCCTCTGCCAAAACACACCCTAACAAAACAATAACAAAAAACAACACAACTACGCCGTCATAAATACAATAAATAAATCATAATAAACAAACACTATATATATATATATATATATATATATATATATATATATATATATATATATATATTTGTAGTGTAATACGAAACTGTCTGTTTGCATTCAAAACTTAGGTACTGCTACAGGTTAACTTCAGCACCTTTACACAGTTTGCATTCACAAAGACATAAGCTAGTGTGCAGCTTTTCTGACCACCCCTGAGATTTACCTGAAAAACTTGAAATTAATGATTTACAAAAATGTTTTTGTTTGTTGTTTCTTTGTTTTTGTTTGTTTGTTTTCAATAAACACTGACAAACTCCCAATAATTTTTATATAAAAGAAAAAACTAAAATAAAGAGCCTTGGTAGTACAGTACTGGTGATAGGTCTGAGCCAACCACCAAAAAGTCCTCATGAAAAATTCCATACGATGTATGAATCATTAAACCATGAACAATGCATTGCGCCGTTGCTACTGAAAATAAGTTAGCCGTGGAACTGCTTTTTTGAGCCTTTCTGCGCACGCGCACATTTTAGACGTTAAAGGCAAGGGTAAACCTTAATTCAGAAAATTGTTTTACTTTTAAAAATGTTGTCAGGATCTTTACTAAAGGTACGTTATATACGGATAAAATCGAAAACACATTGTTATAATATTAATAACACTTTTTATTGTATCATGTTGTATTTTATTTAATTATAGCAGTTAACTTTAAGCTAAGCTAAACTTTAAAGGCAAGGTTCTCTGGAGATTTATCCAAGATTTTACAAATGCCATTTCTACTTTTTTAAGAAACGAAAACAGGTATTGCAGACCGTATTTTGTGTTTAAATTATATTTCTATTTTAAAAAAGTAGCATTTGTCGTCTTATTAAAGTGTAAATTTACGTTTAAGTTTTTATAAACACATTTTATTTAAAGTAAAGCGCTCGCAGTGTTTGGATGTGCAGTGTGGTTTTTACCAAACACTTATTGATACAGAGAATACTGTTTTGGACGTTTTAATCAAGTCTACGTGTGGAAATATCTAAACCTGTTTTAATACATACCGAAAACGTATACGTTTTTAGTGAAAGATGGTGTTTTAAGAGATAGATTTATAGATCTTTTGAAACGCACAAAATGATTGGCTTCCTATACATACTTTGATACGATCATACGAAAAGCAAACAGCCGCAGACTTCATTCTGTGGACGCGTCTGAATATATACCCTGCACATATGTGTATGTGTTTGTGGGCACACACACCTACCTACACCTACACCTGTATTATGAATGATAAGTCAGAGTGCAGTGCTTACATAGATGCTTGTGATGCGGTCTGGTTTTGTTTTTTGTATATTTTATTTTAAAAAAATTGATTGTTTTACATTTTGCGCCTTTTTCGGGGTGGACCTGGGCAGTATACATAGAGGGGAGGGGTTTGTGACTTGACAGCTGTAATCTAATTGCATATAAAAATAAATCTTAATGCTTAATTGTTTCTGATATGTCGTAACCAATATACATAATATCGCATTTATTTATCTTTCCGTAATATATTTACAAAGAAAATCTATAATGTAAATATCCGGCAATTATAAACTTAAAATGGCAACTCTGATGGTTTAAACTGGGAATGTTAAATAATAGATATTGTCATATTATTTAAAAAGTGTTATTATAACGATTTAACACAAATATAATTGCAAATAAAAATAAATCGCACGACCACGTCTTTTTAGCTTCAAGTTAACTGCTATTATTAAATAAAATACAACATGATACAATAAAAAGTGTTATTAATATTATAACAATGGATTTTCGATTTTATCCACATATAACATAGCTTTAGTAAAGATCCTGACAACATTTTTAAAAGTAAAACAATTTTCTGAATTAAGGTTTACCGACAGAAAATTGAGACGGCTTAACCTTGCCTTTAAATTCTAAAATTCGCGCGTGCGCAGAAAGGTTCAAAAAGGCAAACACTAACTTATTTCACGTCTAACTTATTACCCGTGACACTGGAACTCAGAAGAGCTACAATAACAGTACACCACTTGATTTTGCAATTTGATGCCTAAATAAAATGAATTGTCAATAACTTATTTTAGAGTAAAAGTCAAGATCATTACATATTTTTTGAGTTTGCAGTATTTTACAATCAGAAACTTTAGCACTTCTTCACAATCCGGGCAGTTTAAGGACTTTTTAGTGATGGGCTCAAACTCATGTTCAGCACTGGTCATATGCACACTCATGCTCATCGCTAACCAATTGCATGATGCACCTGAGCCCTGTTATTTTTAGTCATAGTGGTAGTCTGTTTCCTGAAGTCTGTGGAAACAGCTGCAGTGTGCAATACTGATCCTAAACCTCAAAATAGAGCTATATCCGACTATATAGTATAATTATTTACATCTGTGACAGAATCCACTGTCAATGGATGTCCACTGCAATCCAGTACTAAGTTCCCTGATACTACTGAATGGGAAAGGTTGTTTAGGTCAGTTGAGTTGCAGCCTTAAAATTATGTTATTGTCCATAAACAGTGAGGGTAATTCTTGCAGAGGTATGTGGCATTGATTTGAACCTGTAACAGGGCGAGCAGCCCTGTTCAGTTATTTTTAGAATGGGGTTTCCACCTCCACCCCTGTGTTATTTTGTGTTTATTTGTTGTTTATATATAGAAATGACAGTGAAAACCGTGTGTTTGTGCATTATGATTTGTTGTATTTATGTATTTGTATATATGACGACGTAGCTGTATGTTTTGTTATAGTTTTTGCAGCGTGGATGGGAAGCCCATCCATGTTAATAATTAAACCTCGTGCAAAAGGTGGTCAGCTGTATAAATATCTGTACCTCACTGCACCCAGGTGGGTGTACGGAGGAGAGCATGCCTGCTGGTTTCCCCACTGCAGCCAGAGGGGAGGAGCCACTGACACCTTCGCCGCCAGAAGGGGAGGAGCCCCTGCCGCTTTCGCCGCCATCTTGTCAGTGTAATTACCTTACAATGCACCTGCACTCAGAGCACACACTGTCAGGAGAAGTGGATGTGTCTGTGTTGGGTGTTGTTTTGTGTATTATTATCAGCATTATTATTTCACTGTCTAACAGAAAAAAGGAAAAAAACTGTAACTTCATGTCCGTTGTCGTTTGGGCACCTGTATCACCTATTCAGCTGAGCACTGCAAACCAGACGTTCACACCCCCCTTCTACGGTCCTTTTCCAGGTAGGTAACCGCCGTACATTCAGTGAATAGTGGTGGGGCTTCTGTGGTGCAAATTGAGCAGTTGAAAGAAGTAGATGTATTTTAAATATATAAATATATATATTGTAAAAGCTACAATGATGGAGATTAGAAAATGGATAAATAAAAGTGTCTGACACTAGTAGGAATTTCATATCTGAGACTAGCAGCAAGAAAATTAGCAGTGGGATTTGTGATGAACAGCACCAGTACAAACAGCTTTCAGGACGCTGCAGCAACTACTCTCCCATATGATTTTTTCCATTTACTTAATGTGCCTTACCTTTATGTTTTGTTGATCTGTTGATAGTTGTTATTTTTTTCTTTTTTATGCCTATACACTGGGTCAGCATTCATCTTAATTAAAACAAATAAAAAACCTAAAATAGAATTACATAATGTTTCTCACTATCAAAAAGTTGTTATTGTTGTTGAGGCAGAAAAACTTGGAATCGCTAAGACCCAACTTAACAAAGTTGAGATAATCAGCTATTAGGACAAACTTAGATGGGCCGAATGGCCTCCTCTCACTCGGAAACTTTCTTATGTTCTGAAATAGTAGTGTGCAGATCGATGAATGGATTATTCAATTGGTTGATTCTTTGACTATAGGTTAACTAGAGAGTTGAGCAATGGAGTGGCCTCGATGACTAGTCGTTGCAAGAGCAAAGTTCTAAAGTTTGTTTACAAACTGGAACATTAGAGGACATGAGGCATTGTGCAAGTCAGTTCATCCTGAGCACACAAATAGGTCAGAACATGTACTTAGGTTCAACAATATTTACTTTGATCTCCAATGCACTTCTAGTCGGTGGGTTTTATAAGTCGCCCCTAACTCTAGCTCGGTTTCCCATTTGAATGCTTTCCTTATTCAGTCCAGTTCAACCCGCCACCCGCAAGGGTACATCACTTGATTTTGCCCTAAATTGAATACCAGTACCTTCCGATGATATAATACTAAAAACAAGATTACTATATTTTATGTATGTTTCGTTTTACAATCAGAAATCATTTATTCATAATCCAGATGGCATTTGATGTACTTTTGATAGTGGCTCTGTAAATGGCATAAAAACAAGTGGCACTCATTGCTGAATCTCAGGTTAATTCATAGGTTCTCCATGCTGGACACTGCTGGTTTTCAAATCTGCCAGTTTTGGAGACAATATTCTTGATCTCCAACGCAGGTCTAACAGATTGCAAATTATGATGAACAAACTGCTTTATCTTATGATGCTTTCAGCTGCCTGGTCACAGTTCTTCAGCTTCTGTTTGAACTCACTGAGAGGGTGCCCTTAGTCTCCATGTTCCTTGAATTAGCCACCTCTTGGTCAAAGATATGACCATACTAGCAGTTCTTGGATTTCTTCTACATTGATCAAGGAGTAATTCATCACTAGGAGATTGTAAAGGCTTTGCATCTCAGCTCATTGCATAGAAAGGCACAGGCTGGGCTTGAACCACAAACCTAACATTTCAAAGACAAGGTTCAGTTCTTGGGTTGATGTATGATCACATTAGGGGGAGCATTGAATGGGTGTAACACTTGACCGATCAGGTGGTCCAGTCCAATACCCTTGGGCACTATAAAATGTAGTTCAACTACACCAGTCCTGTGCTAATAGCAACAGGACATTATTTATAATTTAGTTTAACCCACTTTCTTTGGTCACAGGTTCGAGGCCTCCACAGAGGAGAACAGCAGCAGAATACACCAGACAAGTCAACCAGGTAAGTAATTATGTTTATTCTGGGTACAGGCAATGTTAAAGGGAATATGAATAATTAATAAGCAGTCAAGCTACAATTTCACTAACCAATTCCCTTAGCCCAGTCATCGGTACTGGATGTGGTCCAATCTCTGCTCCCTAAATTTGCAATTAATTTAATAAAATTCACCTTACCCACAACAGGGGTGCCACTCCGCCACCAAGCCCAACCCACAGACTACGGCGATCTACCCGGACAGTTTTCCATTGGTGTTACTGGTGTCCCCGCTGGTCAGTCTCCAACAAGGTAGGGTTTTCCGTTGCACACGGCATACCATCAATGGTCCGGCGCTGCCTCCAATACTGGGGTGATAGTCGTCCCTCTCTGGTCCTCCAGCATTCCAACTCAGGACAGAAAAGAACTGATAGTGCAATTAAAATCCTATTAGCCCCTTCCCGTTACTGTCAATCCTTGTTCCAGTTCAGGAGTACTGTGTATTGAATAGATACAAGACTCTAATTACACATCTAGAATTATAAACACATCAAATACATAAACAAGAGAGATATCCCTATTGTACAATCATCAGCTAACTGACTAAATTACACTCATCAATAATAAAAACCAGGTAAAATTATACACTACTTAAAACCAATATTAATACAATTAGAGGGTTTTATAAGCCGAGTACAGGTGACAAAAGAAGATTTAAATATACTTGTGCAGTCAACACAGTATAACTAAAGTGCAGGTTGCTTAATTCCTTCACTAAGTACCATCTACATTGGAACTGCGGATCTGGAAAGCTGCAGTATTCATTAACACAGATTGACGTCTATATATGGAAATCGATAAGTATTCAACATGTCTAATATTAAATACTTTATGACTCGAGAAAGTAACTGAAGGAAATGTTATCAAGTTAAGTGGAAACCGCTCTAGGAATAGAATATAATTTCCTGTTAGAGTGTGTAAGAAATGTATTATGTTTGTTTGAAATGTGCAGCTCAAAAGGAGTTGCCTCGTAAATGCAGAGAATTTCATCATTGCCCCATTTGAGTTAATTTGAATATATAATCAATTGAGGTTGATAACATTATTAGTTTGGTACATCACATCTAATCTAAATTAACATGGTAAAACTAATTTGCTAAATTATGTACTGGAATGTTCCGTTCGGAATGGGAAGTTTAATTAATTCTTGTGCATATTGACATGATCGATTACAACGAGAAACGGGTATTGAAAATAGTAATTCAAAGTAGACACTTTGTGTGATAAAACATATTCAATATTAGTATATTAACCATGCATGCTAATGATGTTATGGTCATTGTAATCGTTTGACTATGGAATCAATGAACTGCATATTAACCAATAGCCTTTCCTTTCTGTAATATTAGATTAGTTGTGCACCCCTTTTTCCCTTAAATAAACGATTGTTTTGTATTTCTGACACGTTGTGTGGATGTCAATTGTTGTCAAGGGAATCCGAGTTCTACATGATATCACCAAACTATTATGGTATGTCTCAGTGTGGCAAAGTGCCCGCCCCTGTGTGTATTTTGTGTTGTATGTTGTATGTTAATGTTGGTGTATAGTCATTGGTACACGGGATATAAACCCGTCTGTGTAATACAAGTGTTTTAAAATGTATATTTGTATTTAGGCACGAGGATTGCACAGCACTTCACGTGCAGATAAAATGTAATAATATGCGAGCATGGGGAATTGCACTTTATTAATTCACGTGCAGTTGTACCGCGACTCCAGTTGAATGATTGATTAGCAATCGAGTCTCAGTACATCTGCATAAAAGCAGCATGTTTTCACTCACTCGGGGTTGTGTGTTCGGTGAGTAGAGAACGGGATTGGAGAAGGAGGTAATAATAATAATTGTAATAATAATTATAATAATAAGTAAAAGATCTGCTCACTGTGTTTTGTTTAGTGTTAGTCCGTTTTGTTTGTCTGTTTATTTTGGCTACCAGTGCCATGTCCTGTGTTTTTGCTTATTACAACCTTTTTATTTACTGTTCTGTTAATTCATTAAATGCAGAATGCAAGCAAGCACTCAGCTTCCCCAAAACTCCACCTCTCTGTTTATTTCCTGGTTCCTGTTTCTGGTCTGACGTCCCCCATTCCGGCCGTCTTTGTGACACTCAGTTATTAACATTTGGACATTCTTAAACAGTGCGTCTAGAGACTAATTTATATATAAATAAATTGTATACCAAAGTCACTACAGGGGTATAAAGGACCAGCGACTATGCAAAGATTACACTATGTAACACAATTTTTGTTCCTGGGTAGTAAGTGTTTATTTCCTAATTGCTTATGCCTCAAAAGTATAGAAAATGGCTATTATTCCCCACAAACTTTGCTTTTGTGACCAGGACCGTAATATTTCAAAATATCACTATTTCCAATGGGAAAACAGGCAAATAACATGTATTTATACTCGAGTAATACAAAAATGACTACAAAAGATTTAGAAGCGAGTAGTTTTTTGAGATTTACGATTACACTGTAAATACTGTAAATGTAGTTAACATGTAAATTAAAATGCTGACAAAACTGAAACTCACCAACAATAGCTATGATAGTTCCCCAAGAGCTACTTCTCTTATTCACTAAACTATAAATATGCCTTTGAAACAACGGAACATATAGGAAAATAAAAATACTACAATTATAATTTAGAGAAAAATAAGCAAGACAGTTACAAGTCAGTCTCTTAGAACTCTATGATAAAAAAATGCAGTTTTGCTTAATACTGACAGCTAAGTTAATTCAATCCACTGATGTGATTCTGCAAATGTTGGCCACTTTGTGAAGTAAGCTTGCAAGGCTGGATTCACATACTTTTACCAGCAAAATCTGGTGCTCACCAAAATCAGGATTCATTTAATCAAAGGCAAATGCGGAACATGTAAAAAGTAAATGCATAAATTCAAAAGGTTTGTAAAGGTGTGAAAAAGGTTTAAAAAATAACCCTGAGCCTCTTTGAACCTCAATCAACAGTGCACTAGTGAACCCTTTAACAATGATACATTTTGAACACATTAAAAAAAGAGCAACAATACAAGATATCTTTAACAAAGTGGAACATGTTTCTTGTTATTTAAGAGGGAAAAGAATATGGCAGTGAGATTGACATTGTGACATTGAGAATATTGTGGGTAAAACCCCAAAATGTAATGCTTTCACAACAAACAGTAAGACACCCGCACAGCTTCAAACATATCCTTTATTCTGTTAGATTACTCTCCTTTTATTCAAATGTGGCATTTCATACAGAAATAAAAATTAAGCAACAATGGTATAACAGAGTAAATCATTTTAATGGTGTAATACCAAATAAGTTGCAGGTAGAAGCAGTTCAAGTACTATTCAGACTGTGTGTCTCCCTAGGCTTGTATGAATACTGATAACTACAATGATACACATTTTGTTTCTCCTTGGTTGTTCCCTAGATGAGCCGCAGCATTTGTGGATAGAACCAAAGCCAAGTGACTTTATGCTATGGCACCTAAAATCTATACCCTATTGTTTCAACACAACCCATGGATGACAGTGATTATGAAGAAGTAGACGATATACTTGAAATACATGAACAGATAAACACAGAGGACAATAATGACAGTAAGATCCATGGTAAGAATATACAAATGATACACCTTGGTTATCCGTACATGAAATGCATAAGTTAATGGTTGTACATTAAGCCCACAAGGAGACCACAAGCACATTAAACAAGCAGTATTGTAGTTCTGGTGTCTCCCAGCGGTACGTAACAATCATACATGATAGTTATGGACTTGGTATGCAGGGTGCAATACGAAATGTAAATGAATGTTAAATTAATATTTGTTGTAGTATTGTGGTCATACAGGCTAAGACAAGAGTGGTGGTGGGTGTAAAGGGTGCAGAAAACAGCAGGCAAATCAGCAGCAGGAATTCCAAAAAATTACAGTCTTTTATTTCTCCAATCACCAGGAACACAGGAAGCTAACACTTAACACTTGTGAAACTATTTACAGAAGAAGAAAAAAACAAAAAAAAACTAATAATAATAAAAAAAAAACTTCAGTTTGCAGAAAGTTTTGCAGTTTTAAATAACACTGGCTCACTACAGCCACAGCCTAGGATGCCCTCCTCTCACGGTTCTTAACTAACTCCCCACTGAGACACAAAGCTGTCTTTTTATACCTGTCCCAGGTTCCTCTCCTTTAGTTATACCATTATCCCAGGTAGGTTAACTATTAGACCAATGCAGTGTTGCACTTTAAAAACAATACATCTGTATTAAAAATATAACCATAAACATAGTTAAATACTCTTATCAATGTTTATCTATATTTCAATAAGTCACATACAGGTAACACAGCTTAATTTATTATAATCCTGCTGTTTCTTCCTCAATGCAGTACACGTATGTATTTTCCCCCATGCATCAATCATTAGGCCCGCCCCCGTCCTAAAAAATAGCCTGCATGAGCTTGCGTGCCCGGCCCCACTGACATAGACGTTCACATACCCAAGTGCGCCATTTTCAAAGCTCCAAAACACAAAATCACACACATCAACTCTCACCAGACAGGTAAGTGATAAAATAAACTAGCATTGCATTATATCAGAACTGATCATTTTTCAGATATAGTAGTCATGATTTGTCATTTCAGACCCTGTTAACGTTTACTTATTTCTCTTTTTGTTTATTTGCAGGTACGCACTCCCTCCCGGGTTCAGACCCAGGCAAGCAACCCCACTGGTAAGCACATTCACGTTTTTTTTTTTTTTTATGTTTCCTTCACGGCATTGGTTAACAACAGCAAATTCCTTAATTAAATCATTTGTGTTGCTCTGGGTTTTGAGACTGGTCAGGAAATGTGAAGTAGCTTTCTCTCATTTGTACAATACATTGATACTTTGAGTTTGGATAAAGAAATGGATCAGGTGTGCAAGAGCCTTTAGTTTTTATACCTGCTCCTGCTGAGAATCCTTATACCAACACTTAGTAGATTATTAACTGTCATTAACAAAACTATTTCATAAATCTTATCTGTTGTGCACTTCCATTCACTGTAAAGAACCCAATTGTGCAGTTTCAAAACAATATAAGATACTGAAAACACTTTTTAACAGAAAAGTTTTAGTTTGCTTGCTTTGACTTCCAGGAAATCTGTTACACTTGCACTTCCTAGGTCATTTCACTTCAGCAGTTTCTTTGGGGTCAAGCATCTGGGGCTGCAAAGCATGTCAGTTATTAGGGGCAGCAGTTGCTTGGTTAATAACAGGAAAGAAGGTCTCAAAGGGTTGGGGGAAATTTAACTCTCTAGGTGAAATGACCAAGAAAGTGCAAGAAGAGATTTCTTTAACCAAGTGTTCTACCAGAAAATACATGTCTGCTGAAGCATAGATCATTTTCAAAACTATCACTGGAGAATGTAGGAGCATGCCGTGAAAAACATATGGAATTATTTTGTTAGCTATAATCACCTTAATGTAGAGCCTTTTCATGGTTCAATCCCTCATTTAAAGCTGGGTCCTATGGACTGTCCCGTAGGCTTGTTGCATCCCTTCTAAAATGAGAACTATCCCAATTGCAATCTTCAGTCTTGTGACTGTGTCTCATTGTCATTCCTTTGTACCTCCTGTGAAGTCTGCTTGTGGGACCAGAGCGATAGGGCTGCTCTACATTCTGCACATGATCAGCTTTGTCTTGTGGGGAACCCTGCTCTCTTTGGCCATTGTAAAATGTAACTAATATATGTTTTGAGATTTTAAAGGCAATGCGGCTGGTCCCTTTTTAGCAGCTGCCTGGCATTAGAAAAGAAATGGCTCCTGCTGTCTAAGCAAAAAAAGGACTATAAACACGTGTGTATTTCAATGTGTGATTTGTATAAGATGCTGCTGTAGGTGAGATTGTAGCCAGAAACAAACACAATGAGTATTGACTGATCTGTAAAGATGCTGCTTCCCTTTGCTGCAACTCAGTGCTACAATAATGTTGAATGTACTTGATAGCCAGACTTGTGCAGAATCCAGTGCACATTCCAGTATGTTTTTGTTTCTGGTCTCTAAAGATATACATTGTGATTATATACTTGCATGGTGTCCTTGCATATGATCTCAGAACAGTATACATAATAAATAATATGCCACAGGTAGATGAAGAAATATAAGAACATAAGAAAATTTACAAATCGAGACAAGGCCATTTGGCCCATCTAAGCTAGTCCGGTTCCTCGTAGCTGATTGATCTCAAAACTTTGTCAAGTTGGGTGTTAAAGGATCCAAGTGACTCTGCCTTAACAGCATGACAAGGTGACCCATTCCATACCTCAGCACTCGGTGAGAACAAGTGTATCTTTCCCTCTGTCCTATCTATCACCACTTAATTTCCAACTGTGTCCTCTGGTCCCGGTTTCTGTGCTGTGCTTAAAGTATTGGTTAGCTATGTCAACTCCTTTTAGATTTCAAAGATTTTAAACTTCTATAAAGTCTCCCTAATTCTTCTTTGTTGTAGTCTAATAGATTCCACTGTTTTAGCCTATCTTCATAGTTCATCGGCCTTTTGCATTATTCACTGTTTCATACTGACTATACAGAGACGAGTAGCAGAATTCCCAACTTTATACCTCAATTACATTGTGTAACTTGGGACAGTATTTTCTAAATTGGTTGAGTTACTAAGTTGAGTTTCCTTCTGTATTAAAAAGTAAATATAGTTCTCCAAAGGAGAGGGCAGAGAAGAACACGTTTGAATAAACAAAGTCAACTGTTCTAAATGTTTCCCATTGTAAAAAGTAGAGCACAGTATAATACTTGGATCAGTTTAAAATAGACTGCATATAGGACAGCAACACTAATTTTGCATTGTTCAGTTTTGACTGAAATAATTCCTCAGTTTACTTTACAAATTGATTATAAAATGCTAGTCTCTTTAAAGTAAATTGAAAAATCATCTTACCTGTTTTGTTTTTTTTTTTACCCCCAGACACAAAAATCTCTATCGAAGTCCAGAACCTGACAATGGAACTTTCAGTGATGATAAAAAATGGTGTGTTAAAATATTTGGACTTTTCTGTGTGATACAATGTTTTGGGAAGTGCTGCCATTCTGAAGGTGTTAAACAGAGTTTCTGCAGAAAACATATTTTCAGAAAATCACACTCATGCTCCACTGAAATCAATGAAGCTTGGTGTCAATAGGCATAATGGGCCACCAAGTACCAATAAGTGACTAAATAATTGTTAATGAATACATTAAAAAAGCCACATTGTTTGGTTAAACACACTTCATACGTCGGTATTTTGTTTGAAAATCATGTATATTTTATTGCTGTGTATTTTGGGGGAAGACTGGATGGATACTGCTTTGCTGTCTTACCCAAATAACCATTTTGTTTTATCATGAGCACCTCCAACCTGAGCTTCGATACTTAAAGCTAATGAAAGCGTGAACATAGCTAACATCTCATCCTTTCATACCACTTGATGGAACAGAGTATACAATAGTTACTATAACTCCTTGTCACAAAGACGGCCGGAGTGGGGGAAAACAGGAACCAGGAAATAAACAGAGAGGTGGAGTTTTGGGGAAACTGAGCTGTGCTCAGCATTTAATTAACAAAATAAACGAGATTTAAACAAAACAGACAAAACGACAAACACTTAAACAAACAGTGGACTAACAAACAAACACGGTCAGTGAAAACAACGATTATATATATTTTACTTTGTTTACTTTTCTCGTTTTTAATTCTCTCCTCTCTACACCCGTTCTCCACTCACCGAACACACAACCCCGAGTGAGTGAAAACATGTTGTTTTTATGCAGCTGTACCGAGACTCGATTGCTAATCAGTCATTCAATTGGAGTCGCGGTACAACTGCACATGAATTAATAAAGTGCAATTCCCTGTGCTCACATATTATTACTTTTTACTTGCACGTGAAGTGCTGTGCAATCCTAGTGCCTAAATACAAATATACATTTTAAACACTCGTGTTACACAGACCCATTTATATCCCGTGTACCAATGACTATACACCAACATTAACATACAATATATAACACAAAATACACACAGGGACGGGCACTTTGCCACACTCCTGTACATATGTGGCTCCCAGTTGCCCCGAACTGCTAACAGTTACTAATTGTAAAGTCTGAAGACTGCTTTGTACACTGTTCATCACTTATGGAAAACAGGATTTTGAATGAAGTGCATGGAACAACATGGTTTTAAACACCTGTGGATAGGTACTAGATTCATGGTCAGTCATGCCAGTAGTAATAAAGACACATACAATTGGTATTATTCCAGTGGCGGCTCTTTAGACTAGGCACGGGAGACAGTGCCGTCTTAAAATCAAGTGAAAAAAAGGTTTGGAATATAAAGCATTATAATATAGTAAGTTCAATAAAACCAAAACTAAACCTTAGATTTAACATTCCTATATTAGCAGTTCTGACTCCTCAGAGGAGGCAAGTCTCTGTTATAAACTCCTATCTGCTATTAATAAGGATACGATTTTGTCACAGTGATTTTTAGTACACTTCACAAGCGACTTGAAGAAAAAAAACAAGAATTCACGCAAGGTCACGGAAAGGCCACCAAATAATGTAGGTTTAGCTACATCAACATACACAAGAGCTTTTAAATAGTACACAAAAAAACAATAATAAAGGCTATTGCTTTTGACTTCTGGCAAGTTTAAATGTTTCTTTAGAGTGAAAGACTTAGTTAAAGGTCCTTTCATAACAACGTAACATTGTGGGGTTCTTTTTTTGTTGTTTTATTTTTTAAAGACTACTGTATGATGCAGGCTTTCACAGTGCATAGCAAAATAGAAGTAAACAGTGTTCCTATTTCTCTGTTCCGGCACAAGTGTACATATATCTTCAAAATCAGCATGTCAAATAATAGTTTTTATTACCGTGTTCAAAATTAAATGGTACTTATTTTTTTGTTCAGTAATAAGAATGAGACATTTAAATTGGTTGTTTCTGAGCAGTCTACACTGCCCTTTTAAAAATAAAACACCAAAAAACAGAGAGTTGAAAGGTCAAATCACACAGGCAGCACCGTGTCCAAGAAACAGGGCATCACAAAGATCAGAAAAAAAGACCAGAAACAGATAAACCTCTCGTTTTATCTACAGTTTGCAGGAAATAAAAAAAAAGATGTTCAACGGCAAGCTGCGAAACTCTACACTGGCGTCAGAAGCGGGATACAGAATATAACACCCCGAGTGTCAAGCAGGAGCGGCTAGGAGAAGGAGAGATGAGCAGCGAGATGGAACAACAGTCCCAGCACCTCCGGGAACTCGACACGGAGATCGCCCAGGAGATGGAACGACTGTCCCAGTGCCTCGGGGAACTCAACACGGAGATCAACCGGGAGATGGAACAGGCCAAGAGCCATGCTGTGGAACGGCGGTCACAGGGAGCAGAGCGCATGTGGCCCAGCTGGGTTCCACAGAGCACCACGCCAGATGCCTGGAGCGAAGCATTACCATGGGCTGATCAACTAGACGGCGATGGCAGGACAGCAGGGCGCGAAGGTGCCCAGCTTTGATAAACCAATCAATCAATTAATCTTTATTTTATATTGCGCCTTTCATAGTGGACCACCATGACAATGCACTTTACAGGATGTAGTAACAAGAAGAAAAAACATTATATTTTAAATACAGAGAAATGCATAATACATGATAAACAGTTAAAATAAATTATTAAAAAAAAAAAAAAATAGATAATAAAAAAATGCAGACTACATTAAATACAGTGGAAAGTGCATAATACATGATAGTAACATAATACGTGAAATGGTAGTAACACAGCATCTAATAGCAGATATCTGGTTTAAAGAGCATGGAAAGCAAAAGAGAACAGGTGGGTCTTGAGCGTTGATTTAAAACGAGCGATGGTGGGAGCGTCATGCACCAAAGCTGGGAGAGAGTTCCAGAGTCAGAGCCGTGAAGCTAAATGAGTGTTCACCAAGTGTGGTGCACTTTTGCTTAGGGATAACAAGCAGGCCAGAGTCAGAGGACCTCAGCTTGTGGGCAGGGACATAGCGGATCAGCAGGCTCAGGAGGTACTCGGGACCTGTGTGATGAAGGGCATTGTAGTTGAGCAGGAGAGTTTTGAAAATAATCCTGAACTTTACAGATAGCCAGTACAGCTGGGCAAGACAATGAACACATTTTTTACACCTGGTAAGAATCCTGGCAGCCGCATTGGAGACCACCATATAGAGAGTTGCAGTAGTCGACTTGAGAAGAGACAAATGCATGACAAAGTATCTCCGCATCTGGGAATGAAAGGTAGGGACGGACTTTGGAGATGTTTAGAAGGTGGTAGAAGGAAGATTTGACCATGTAGGCATCAAAGGAGAGGTTGTTCTCAAGAAGTACACCAAGGCTTTTTATTGTGGGGGAAGGCAGCAGCAGACAGTTTCTGTGGTTCAGTACAGCTATATTGAGATTCTAAAATTGAGTTTTAGATCCTACTAGAAGGAGTTCAGATTTGCTAGTGATGGCACCACGAGCTGGGAGACCTTACACATGCAGTTATTCCTGCTGGGTAAGCTGTGTTAGTAGAGCGAAGACGACAAGGCACAACAGCTGACGGCGATGCTCTGGCTGAAGAGGAGATGGGAAACTACCACAACTTGATGGCCACCCTCCAACGCCGGTTTGGCAGTACAGGGGAACCAGAGCTGCTGCAAGCCAGCTTCCACAGGCGAGCACAAACAGCAGGGGAGTCTCTGGCTCGATTAGCCACCGACCTGGAGAGAGAAGCCCAGCAGACATACACGGGTGCTGCCACCCAAGAGCAAGCGGAGCAAGCCTGGAGTACCAATGCAAGTACTCCGCAAGTACCTGTGCCTTGCCCAACCCTGGTCGCTACAGATCGCTCTCCAACTCACCCAGGAATGGGAAGATGTCACACAAAAAGAGAGCAGTACCCAACCACAACCCACAGCCCGACGGGCTGAGCAAGAGGGAGCGATGCCACCCAGAGCATTGCATCACTGACAGAGACCCTGCGGGATATTGTGGCCATACAGCAAGCCATGATTGAATGGTACGGACTACCACAGCCCCCCAGCCCCCTTCTCTGCTGGTGATGCGAGCAGCTCGGTCACATCTGCGCCTACTGCCCTTGGCAAGTTCCACAGCCCAAAGTCAGCTAGTCACCGGCGAGAAATGGAAGAGGGCCGAGGTCTTCAACCCCACACCAAACACCAGCACAACAGTCATCGTGGGGAGAACCAGTATCGGGGCACATCTCCATCTGAACTGCAGGGTGGAGGGCATGCACTGCACCACACTGATAGACATTGGATCCACCATCACCCTGGTCAGACCCTACATTCTTCAGCAGGCTGGCCAGACAAGCCGGGCTAAAGTGGCAACCCCAGTGGTGCAACTATGGATGGTGACAGCACAGCTATCCCCGATGCAAGGGAGAGGGATACTGCAGCTACACCTGGGGAACCGCCTTCAACCAGGAGGTCTGGGTCGCTGACATTCAGGACCAGTGCATTGTGGGACTGGACTTCAACAGGCAAGAGGGCGGCTAGATCTGGCGAAAGGGAAGGTGACTTTTGGAGAGGGTCCGCCGCTCCTGCTAGATGAACCAGCCACCCTACCCAGCGCAACAGTCTTCGCGGGAACCCTGATACCTGCCAACCCTTTTAAGGGCTCGTGCAAATGGCATCAACCAGGTTTGAAATATGGCGGAAAGCCAGAGCAGTGGCCGCCGCCATCAAAGCCAGTCTCCCCTACCCCTCCAAAGTCCCGACAACCAGCAGTCCTTTTAAGGGCTCCTGCCAACATCACACGCCAAGAGCAGTGACAGCCGCCAGTACCCCTCTGAATCCTAGCGAGCACCAGGCCTTTTATTGACTCCTGCAAATGGCATGAACCAAAAGCAGGCCCACAGCAGAGCATCAGGGCCGTGACAGCCGGCAGGCAGCACCCCCCCCCCCCGGATCCCAGGACCGTCTGCCCTTTCAAGGGCTAATGGAAAAGACGTGAGAGGAGCAACAGAGTGGCAACAGGCACCAACACCACACCCCGGATCCCAGAAAGCATCAGCTTTTTTAAGGGCTCCAGCAAATGGCGCACACCCAGGGCAGAGAGGTGCCTTAGTGAAGCTATGGACGGGGTCTACCAAAGCAGCTAAGAGGGACTCAAAGCGCAAGAGAGAAACCAACTCTTACAGGAGTTTGCACACTTGTTTGCAGTACAGCCCGAAGATGGGGGATGGACTGGGCTGGTCCAAAATCAGATTGACACCTGGCACTCCCCGCCCAGTAGAGAACCACCACGCTGACTACCCCTGTTCAGAGGTGGAGGGAAGGTCATAAAAGAAATGCGGGAGATGGGCGTGATCGAGCCATCCAACAGCCCTTGGGCTGCACCTGTCATCTTAGTCTGAAAGAAAGATGGGGGTCTGTGCTTCTGCATTCACTTCCGCCAGCTGAACGCGATCACCAGAAAGGATTTGTACCTGCTTCCTCATATTCCACATATTTTAAGTCATTGGTTATATAATGGGGCATTAAACTGCTTTTCAGATATCGCTTCACAAGTACGGACTATGAAAACGGATATTTCTCAGATGAAAACTGAAGGTATGTTTTGTTATTTTAGCACTTCAGACCACCACCATAGCATCACCCGGTATAGTTAGAGGTTTCAGATGTTGAGTCCCAAAGTGTAACGAACCCTGACTATACTGTCGACCATGATCTTTACACAGCCATCTTTAAACCCTATAGGACTTCAATGTGATCAGTTGGATATCGGCACAAATCCTGTTCACTTGGGGATTAGAAATGCAGTCCTGCAGTCGAACAGCAGCCACAATAAGGCCCTGCCTACACCAAGTCTCAAGAGCACTGGAAAGTGATTTAGTTTAGCTCAAAGCATCCACACATTTTTCCACATAGATTCAATGAGTCACATACCAGTGCTTTAAAATGAATTTAAGAAAACTACTAGACTTTCTTTTCTTGTGCTGATAATATGTTTGCTTGCTTTTTTACATTAATTCAGGATTTGAAAATATTTCAAATATGTCATGATATGTACTGTATATCATGTACCTGCTTCATTCTGATATCCTGCTCTAGGTCACAGTATTGTTTAGCAATAATGGATAGATGGAATAAAAGGCTTAAAATATTTGTAGGATACAAGTTGATATTTTTCATCTAAAAACTGTAAATGTCAATGACAAAGCTTTCTAAACATTTAAACCACAGCGGGTTCTCTAAAACAGATTAAGTATTGTACGTTAATATCAGGTTTTTGTCTGTTTATTTATTTAGGATTATGGACGTATGTTTAAGTGTTTGATACTTACCTCCAATCAAATATATAGTGTACTTTCTCTTGCACCCTTTGTATGATAGACAAAGCCTGACAAAGCAAAGAGTGTTTTGCATTGTATAAAAATCAGCTGCCACAGTGAAGGAAGTTTAGTCAAGTGAAATACAGCTTAAACCATTTGCAGTATGGCACAAAGTAATACTCAGTGCATGTAAACATAGAAAGGTGCAGTATTTGTAATATTTATCAGTTTTCTGCATACTGTACTGCAATTTCATCAGGCTGTTTCCTATTAAACAGCCCAGATCTTTAAGCAGTTTAAACAGGTAGGTAAACACAACAATATTAAATCAAACTTATGGCAGCACCATTGCCATTATAAAGAATAGCATGGCAGTGCCATACATTTTGATTTAATCTAGGCCTTAGTAGTTATGGAGACCGTAATGAACCAACAGGCTCCAGGATCTCACTGGACTTCTCTATTTTACTTAGGGCTTGAATTTTCCTGTGTTTATTTTTTAGGAGTGCCCAAAATACTGAAATATATATTTCCCTTTTTAGTGGAACTGATTTATTTTGAGTCCACTCTGGATCTTAATTGAAACATCATGAAACCTGTTTACAGTCCTAACTTATATTTGCATCCACTCCAGCCCTATTTGAAGGAAATAGTTGAAGAGCCACCCCTCTCGGGCTCTGGGAGCGGCGGCAGCTCCTCCTCCCTCTCGGGCTCTGGGAGCGGCGGCAGCTCCTCCTCCCTCCCGGGCTCTGGGAGCGGTGGCAGCTCCTCCTCCCTCTCGGGCTCTCGGGAAGGAGGCTCACCCCTCTTTATTGGAGTGACCGGGGCATCTCCCATGTCTACCGCCAGGTAATTAACCACCATGAGGGCAACCTCTGGGAAGGATGCCGGGTGGTGTTGTTCCTCCTACTGTTCCCACCTCTCCCCATCTCGACGCCACAGAGTGCTCCCTTCTAGGGAAGGCCCGAGCTCCCCTCTACCATTGGTCGACCGGCACAGGCCAATCTTCTTCTCCACATGTCCTAAATCCGTCTCCAGGTAATTAACCACCATGAGGCAACCTCTGGGAAGGTGAGAGATCATTACGGGTGATGTTGTTCGTAACTACCGGTAGCTTTCTCCTTCAACGGCATCTCCCCTAACTATGGGGAGATTGTGGACGAGGTCTGCCTCAGTGTGCATCAACCAGTTCCAGATCTCCTGGGATGGTGGTGAAGGTGGTGGTGCTGGAGGTAGTGGGGTGGCCCCTGATGCCCGGGGTGAATACTGCACCTCCTCCTGGCCCTGGTTGTAGGGGCATCCTGCCCAGTTGTGGCCGTCCTCCTCACACTGGCCACACCAGTTTGCCGGTGGCACATCTGGGCAGGACCGCCAACAATGGTCGTCCTTCCTGCACCAGGAACACCAGGGGAAGAGGCTGGACGGGTCCTCCAGCGGTGGCTGCAGCAGCTTATATTTCTTCAGATGCTGCTTGTCCTGCCTTTTCCGCTGTCTGCTCTTCTTTCCCATGTTTTTTTTAAAAATTATCCCAAAAATTCCACAAAACAAAAGAAAAAAAATACTGCTCTGAGCCTCTAGGTGGCGCTGTCTCACTTCTGACACCATATGTAGCAGGCTGACGAGTGGATAGAGGCCCAGAGACAGACTGCAGTTCAAAAAAATATACTTTTATTATAAATAGATACAAAAATAAAAAGGCACAAGGGCCAAAACAAAGGGATTGAAACACAAAAAGAAAGACAAAAAGCAAAATGTACAAAATAAAGGTTTCCAGGCTGGGCAATGCCTTCACTGGATTTTAGAAAATTGAAAAAATCACAACCAACAAAACACCAACCTGCTTCCTCAGCTCCCTCCTCCTAAATGAGAAGCAGAGGCCTCCTTTTATGTCAGGTGGCTGGGTGTTGATTGATCATTAATTAACCTAATCAACTAATCAACCCCCGCCACCTGAACATAATAAACCCAGGCAGGTAGGGGAAATTAACCCCATCCCTGCCAATTTAAAAAGGGCAGAGCTTTGCTCTGCTACAGACCACCACTCAGTAGTCTAGAATTGAGGTGAACCAGGGAATGCAATTTGAATTCTGAAGCACTTGTATTAATCTTTTTTTTATTTATTTTTTATTATTTTATTATTACAACTGTTGATAATTAAAACAAAAAGCTCTATTTACTAAGCTAATTATATGCACAAATAAAGCAAGCTAAATGGTTCATTTGCAAGCTGTCACATCATGCTGAATTGTGCATGAGGTTTACACACATTGTATTATAGTATACTGTATATAAAGGCGCTTGAAAGAAAAGGCAAGTACGGTTCTGAGTTGGTTACAATGGCAGCAACCAAGGAGGACAGAGTGCGGAACCTAAAGTTTACAGACTGGGAGCTAAATGCATTAGCAGACGAAGTGGTGAAGAATTATGAAAGGCTTTTTGGTGCTGAATCAGTGAGAACATTAACTTCAATTAAGCATTAAGGACAAAATAAACGTGTTCCATAGGAGGAGGGCGGGGGTCTTGTACGTTGTCCATTTTAGGACATCCTTAATCCTCACCCCTCAGCCGTCCCACAATCCAAATTTCAATGTCTATTCCAAAGAACACAATCATCTGCATACATCAATATCCAACTATCTTCTACACTTTTCAGCAAATCATTTATCATAATATTAGAAGTGAGCAAACTCAAACTCAATCTCTACTATTTCTGATAGACTATTCCCAACTTTTACCTGCATTTTCCTATTTTCCAAAAGATTTCTAAACCATCTAAACATTCTACCTACTATCCCTGTATTAAACATTTTAACCAAAACTCCCTTCTCTCCACATCATGTCATATGCCTTTTCAATATCCAAAAACACTGCTGCCGTTTACTGTTTGTTAACAAACCCCTTTTGAACCTCTGAAACTAAACATGTACAACTATTACTTCTAAATCCCCCTTGAATTCTTGCCAGCAACTGTTTTTTTTTTTTTTTCCAAGAAATACAACAACCTACAATTTATCATTCTTTCCATTATTCCAAAATTAGATGTCAAAGAAATTGGCCTATATGAATTTGGCTTACATACATCCTTACCTGGCTTTCCAATAGGAATCACTACTGCATGTTTCCAGCTATTAGGGATCCTACCTGTCTTCCAAACCAAATTAAAAACTGTAGCACAACCATCAAACATCTATCTGATAACTTTTCTAACATCATGTAACAAATGTGATCCTTCCCTGGTGCAGTGTTTTTCCTCCCTCTCAAAGCTTTTATTTTCTTTTATCCCAAACTTCACATTCATGGAATTTTCTAGAATATCCTTGTTTTCCCTTTAGCGAAATCCTCAACCAACACACGTGCCTTCTCATCTTCTACTGTATATACTCTTTATCCCTGTGGCAGAGCAAAGCTCTGCCCTTAAATTGGCAGGGATGGGGTTAATTTCCCCTGCCTGCCTGGGTTTATTATGTTCAGGTGGCTGGGGTTGATTAGTTGATTAGGTTGATTAACGATCAATCAGCGCCCAGCCACCTGATATAAAAGGAGGCCTCTGCTTCTCATTTGGGGAGAGGGAGCTGAGGAAGCAGGTTGGTGTTTGTTTTGTGGTTTTTGAATTTTCTAAATCCAGTGAAGGCATTGCCCAGCCTGGAAACTTTATTTTTGTGAGTTTTGTTTTTGCTTTATTTGTGTTTGAGTATCTGTTATTTTGCCCTTGTGCACTTTATTTTTGTTTATTTATAATAAAATAGTTATTTTTTTGAACTGCAGTCTGTCTCTGGGCCTCTATCCACTCGCCAGCCTGCCACAATCCCCTTTTATTATGGGAGTCTCTTTAAAACCACTTTGTCACCCATTCACACGCCATACTCACCACCACATAACTCCAATGGATGTTGTATCACTGATTTTATCACTTTCTCCAACTACTTTTTTTCCTCCTTTTAATAGCCCTCTGCGCTATGGCCTTTTTTTTATAATGCATCAAGTCTTCAAAATTTCTACCACTTTTAACTTTAACCAATGCTCGGTTTCTCACTTCAATTGCATCCTCACACTCCTCACTCTGCCATGGCACTGAATTCCATCCCACACTCCTAGGTTTCTTAATTGGGATTGACTCATTTGCCACATTAATAATTGCTGCAGTCATCTTTTCACAAAAACCTCATCACTAGAAATTAAGGAGTCATTAATGACCTCACATTTAAAAGCATACAACTTACAATTTGCTCCCTTAAAATTACACCTATCAAACCTTTTTTTCTATTATCTACAAAACATCCTCCCATATTAACATGAACTGGAAAAAGATCACCTCCATATGAATAGTCATTTACCTTCCATTCACATTTCCCTGCTATACTTGGTTAACTTAATGTGATATCTGTATTGCTAATCTTCCCTGTAAACATACCCATCCTTGTTGCTTCCCTATTATTAAGTACCACTAAAATGCAAGCATCAATACATTCAATACTTCCATTTCTATCCCTTTTTCCACCACCCCACAGCTCATTGTGTCCATTCAAATCCCCACAAACCAAAACTGGCATATTAACATCTGTTGTAACCATCAATTTAAGTTCTTCTACATTAATGACTTTACATGGATTGTAAATATTCACTATCCTCATTTTTCCATTGTTTACTACAATACCCACTATAATACTTTCCAACTTTTTACATTGAACTACCGTGAGAGTATCGTATTCCTTCCTTACTTCCTTCCATACACACTCCACCCCCATTTTCTTCTTCCCTATCCTTCCTAATCTTAACATATCCAAAGTCTAAATGTTTTTTTCAACCATGTTTCTTCCAGACGAATTACATCTGGTCTCTCTGGAAACAAATATGTTTTTTAAACTCTTGACCACGTGCAATTAAGCTATGTGCATTCCACTGCGTAACTAGTAACACCATTATTAAAGGACTAATCATTTTTATTGCTTTCATTTAACACTTCATGTACAGTGGTTCTCAAAAGTATTCACCCCCCTTGGACTTTTCCACATTTTATTGTGTTAAAAAATGGAATCAAAATGGATTTAATTAGGAGTTTTTGCCACTGATCAACACAAGAAAAGTCCATAATGTCAAAGTGAAAAATAAAATCTACAAATTGTTCTAAATTAATCCATTAATCCATCATAATTGACAACTTATAAGGGGGATGGAGAATCATAACCTGTTCCTTCATTTGGTTTGTGAGCGTGAACCTGAAGGACCGTGAGAGACGCAGTAACCACTGCTGAAATAAACCTGTGTTTTAAGAATGTTTCGTGAGTGTTTTGTTTGTGTCTGTTAATTATCTGTGTTTGTAAACCACCAGACGGCTAACACATATCAGGAGCTGTCGCCTTGGGCCAGCACAAACCCTGATCAGCACTTCCACCAGTCACAATAAATAATCACCCACCACAAGCACTACTGCACTCACCTGGACCGGTGACCTTGGCTAGTAGTATTATTGTGGAACGGATAACATGTTTATTATTTGGGCTCCAATACCTGTCTTTTGTTCTCCGTGCTTTACACATTGATGGGTATAGCTGGAGCCTATTGTTTGGTTGCCAGACCGGGATTTACAAATAAAACGTTCTTTTTCCAAACCGGATTACTGTTGTCCGTCTGTGATTTTTCCTGCACTGCATCACCTCTGCACCTGTTCACAATCAGCAGCCACTTTGCTACACACCTCCTTGTATTTTGTTTGCTTTCTCAATATTCCCAATAGAATCTTTTATCCATTTTGCAATTTTAAGTGGGTTTATATTGCCAATTGGTTTATCTCTCTAAAGATTTCAAAATTACCACATTTTTTAAAATCACACTTCCTACTTTTAGCCTGCATTTCACAGTCAGACTCACTTTGTAAACCGTTTCTCCTTTGTCTTTTCTTCACTGGTTTCCCATACCGTCATTCTCTCCTTCCTCCTCCATATTACTATCCAATTATTCCCTGTGTATGCTTATGTTCACCGCAGTTTTAATAACCTGTTTGTTTTTGTGTTTTTCCTCCCCCTCTCTGCTGTTTGACACAGCAGCCAGGTTGTGCGGCCTTCCAACTGCATTGACGCGCAGATCGCTTGCTGGGCTTCTGCATTTTCTACATTTAAATATGATGCAGACCTGATGCTAAAGATAAAACATGCCCCTACCTACTTATCTGACCAGTATTAGCACAGATATACAGACAATCACACCCAAGGTACACAAAAAAATCAGGAGGAAATCGAATCAATACTTAATCTGACAACTGGCTACTGTGCATTTAGATTGCTCAAATGAATGTGTTTATTTTTGAAAAGAAACATTCCTGATTTGACTTTTTCTGGGCTTGAAAACAGACATAACTGACCAAAAATCATAAGCTTTTACAGTCATAATAAGGGTTCATCTATTACTTACAAAATGTAATTAACAAACAGACCAAAGTCATCTAATAAAGAATTACGAACATGACTTTTATCCCCAACTTAAAGGATTTGTCAAAATTCCTACACATCTTATTCTGTGTAAAGTTGTCCTCCCAGGCATAGAACATATGGCAAAGTGTACAGTACACATGACATTTGGCTGCAAATTCATATGAATTTCAAAAGTTAATAGGATTGTGTAGCAGGACAGTGTTGTAGTCAAGGCTGGTCAGCGGCAGGAAAGCAGACCCAGACAGAAGCTGCAGTTTTAAGCACAAATGCAAACTTGTATTCACAAAACAGAAAGAACACAAAAAAATAAGGCACAAGGGCCAAAAGAAACAGTTAAAAAAATAACTCTGGACGTAAACACTACTGTTCAGGATGGGCATTTGCCTTCACTAAACAGTTCAAAATCACAGTGCAAACACTCACCCCAAACTCCTCCACCAAACAAAGGATTTCTCCTTTTATACCATGTGGCTGTGACTTGATTGATGATCAATTATTCAATCAAGACCCAGCCAAATTCCTCATGCATATTTGGCATACTGTACCTTCCCGCTTGTGCAATGGCTTCAATCGGCCACCTTTCCCCTTGAAACCCCCCCCCCCCCCCCCCCCCCCCACTGCCTGTTACTACCCCTCTGGATTCCTGTGAGTGGGTTGGTGGGCGAGTTGGTCCCAACTCCAGTGCAGCAACTGGCAGAGTCCAGTTTGGCGACTGGGCGAGTGCAGTAACCGGCAGAAGTGCAAGCCCCAGCAACCGTGCAACAACATCTGGGCCACTAGGGGAAATGGAGCAGGAGACCAGGTGGCTGACTATGCCTGGTGATGTAGTGATCCAGGAGCTAGGCCCAGCGACCAGAGGTCTGGGCACCAATGTTGGGTACCTGGGAGCTCGGGTCGAGACAGAGGGGTGGTGGTAGGGGTCGTGGTGGCGGTCCTCGACTCTTTTGGACGAGGTTGTCCTGGGTCTTCTGTCAGGGGTGCCCCTTTAACCCCTATTTAACACCAGTGGTTACCCCAGGAGTTTTGTAAGGAGGCATCCATTTATCCCCTGTGGTTACCCCAGGGCTTTGGAAAGGGGGGCGCCCGTTTAACCCACTTTCTACCATTTAAGCCCAGGTGTCTTTTCCCTGTTTGGAGCTCCTTTACAAAGGGGTTCCCCAAGTCTGGCCATGCAGCTGAGCCATCTGGCGGCGCAGAGCACTCCGTCAGGGGTAGCGTTGGACCCTCTGGTCATGCATACATTGGATTCCCCATGGTTGTTGCACCACCAACACTGCAGAGGCAGCAGCTCCTCCCCCTTTGTTTCTGGAGATGGCAGTGGCTCCTCGCTCTCGCCATTGGGAATGACAGTGGCCCTTCCTCCTCTGTTTCCTGAAGAGAGCAGCAGGCCACCATGTGCTGCCACTATATGTAGGTAGAGTTGCAGTCAAGGTAAGATCTCATGGTGCAGCAGACAGTATACCAATACAAGTGAGACAGCGTGTAGCTGGCTTGTCATGTTCAGTCCTGGGACAGCAACGGAATTCTCCACACTGTAAACTGTAAATGGATCAATCTTGTTATAAATCTAATTCTGCAAGTTTTAGGATATGTGTTGAAAGTCTGCAAATCTGCAGCAAAAGAGAAAGGGATTCGATTTGATACATATACAGCTCTGGAAAAAGTTAAGAAACCACTGCAAAATTATCAGTTTCTCTGGTTTTACTATTTATAGGTATGTGTTTGGGTAAAATGAACATTTTTGTTTTATTCTATAAACTACTGACAACATTTCTCCCAAATTCCAAATAAAAATATTGTCATTTAGAGCATTTATTTGCAGAAAATGACAACTGGTCAAAATAACAAAAAAGATGCAGTGCTGTCAGACCTCGAATAATGCAAAGAAAATAAGTTCAGATTCATTTTTAAACAACATAATACTAATGTTTTAACTTAGGAAGAGTTCAGAAATCAATATTTGGTGGAATAACCCTGATTTTCAAGCACAGTTTTCATGCGTCTTGGCATGCTTTCCACCAGTCTTTCACATTGATGTTGGGTGACTGTATGCCACTCCTGGCGAAAAAATTCAAGCAGCTCGGCTTTGTTTGATGGCTTGTGACCATCCATCTTCCTCTTGATCACATTCCAGAGGTATTCAATGGGGTTCAGGTCTGGAGATTGGGCTGGCCATGACAGGGTCTTGATCTGGTGGTCCTCCATCCACACCTTGGTTAACCTGGCTGTGTGGCATGGAGCATTGTCCTGCTGGAAAAACCAATCCTCAGAGTTGGAGAACATTGTCAGAGCAGAAGGAAGCAAGTTTTTTACTTGGCTTGATTCATGCCAAAGCTGCCTGATTCCAGCCTTGCTGAAGCACCCCCAGATCATCACTGATCCTCCACCACATTTCACAGTAGGTGCTAGACACTGTGGCTTGTAGGCCTCTCCAGGTTTCCATCTAACCATTAGACGACCAGGTGTTGGGCAAAGCTGAAAATTGGACTCATCTGGGGGTGCTTCAGCAAGGCTGGAATCGGGCAGATTTGTCTTTGTGAAGGGCGCATGAATCACTGATGAATCACTTCCCCCACCAGCAGAGGATGAATGCCTGCTGGGTCCCTTTCCACCAGCAGAGGATGAATGCCTGCTGGTATCACTTCCCCCACCATCACAAGCAGAGGAACAGCAGCTGCCTCTCCCTGCACCAGAAGAATCAGGAATAGATGCTGGTGTTCCTCAGCAGCCCTTGCATAGGCTGCTGAGGAAAGCACAGGGAAGAACCGCCCGGCCGCAGTGGCCGAGAAGAGGGCCAACGCCCGCACCCCAGCTTGTTCTGAATCCCTGCCATGCTTCACCCAAGGATGCCTGTCTCGCCTCGCCCAAGGATTCATGCCTTGCCTGGCCCAAGGATGCCTGCCTCACTTCGCCCAGGGATGCCTGCCTTGCTTCGCCCAGGGATGCCTGCCTGGCTTCCCCCAAGGATGCCTTCCTGGCTTCGCCCAAGGATGCCTCCCTGGCATCACCCAAGGATGCCTGCCTGGCATTACCTGGGATTGCCAGCTGCTCCGCATCGCCTGGGGTTGCCAGCCACTCCGCATCTCCTGATCACTGGAACTTTTTTGCCAGGGGTTGCAGTCGGCTATGCTTGGCCGCAGGGGTCAGTGTGACCCCCCACCAGAGGGAGCTGCCAGCTATGAAAAAAGGGGGAGAGGTCAGGAGACCACCCTTCCCGCAGTAATTTCGCTGCAGGAGTTCTGGGGGCTGGAGTCCCCCCAGAGGGAGCTGCCAGCTATAAAGGGGGGAGAGGTCAGGAGACCATCTTCCCCCGCAGCAGTTTCGCTGCCGGAGATCTTGGGGGAGGTCTGGAGACCACCAACCGCAGCAGCTTTTCCGCTGCTGCACTTGCCCTGACAGCCGCACCATTGGCAGCGTTTCCGCTGCCAGTGGTACAGCAGGAGGAGAGATTCGCCCCACTGTCAGCACGTTTGCTGACAGTATGGCCAGTAGCAGCCTGGCTACTGGCAACATTGCCGCCCATCAACCCCTTAAAGTCCCTGTTCTTGGCCCAGGACTTTGAGCGAAACTTTTGTGATTTTAAGGGGGGAGGTGGCCATTGAGGCCATGTGTGCTTTGCACAAGGGGGGGTATATGTGGCAAAATGCCCGCCCCTGTGTATATTTTGTGTTATGTGTTGTGTTTTAATGTTGGTGTATAGTCATCAGTACACGGGATATAAACGGGTCTATGTAAAACGTGTTTAAATTGTATATTTGTATTTAGGCACGAGGATTGCACAGCACTTCATGTGCAAGTAAAATGTAATAGGTGAGCACGGGGAATTGCACTTTATTAATTCACGTGCAGTTGTACCGTGACTCCACTTGAATGATTAGCAGTCGAGTCTTGGTACAGCTGCATAAAAGCAGCATGTTTTCACACACTCAGGGTTGTGTGTTCGGTGAGTGGAGAATGGGATTGGAGACGGATAATTGTGCTAAGAATAATCATATTTAAAATATCTACTCACCGTATTTTGTGTAGTGTTAGTTGGTTTGGTTTATCTCTTTTGTTTTGGCGAATGTGCCGTGTCCTGTGTTTTTGTGTTTGTTACAACCGTTTATTATCTGTCTGTCTGTCTGTTCTTTCATTAAATGCTGAGCGAAGCCATTCGCTCAGCTCCACCAAATTCCACCTCTCTTGTTGTTTATTTCCTGGCTCTGGTCTGACGCCACCCACTCAGACCCATAACTGGAACCTGCCTGGTTCCAGGTGCCAAAGAGAGCCTTTCACCTGACTCAGGAGATCCAAATGAAGTGGAATCTCCCAGGACTGGCAGTGCAATAGCTGGAACAGGGTCGAAAGCCATATTCTCCTTGGCCACTAGGGGACACTAGGAGAACTGACACTTTCTCTAACCTGACTTTCTTGAGAAAAGCCGGGAGCAGCGGTACAGGCAGGAAAGCGTACAAAAACGCTTTGGACCATTCGTGCGCTAGGGCATCTACGCCGACTGGACCGCCTAAGTGGTGGAGGGAGTACCACAGGGGGCAATGTGTCTTCTCTGCTGAAGCGAAGCGATCGACCTGCGCCTTCCCGAACCGTTCCCAAATGCATTCCACCGTCTGAGGGCGGGAACATGAAAGTATGCGTCCCTTAAGTCCCCGGTTGTGAACCAGCCTGACTAACTGGACAATGTGAGAGTGCGTTGGCATTCGGAACCTCCTTTCTTTTAAGAACCCTTTGAGGAGCCTCAGGTCCAAGATGGGGTGAAAGCTGCCGTCTTTCTTGGTCACCAGAAAGTACCTCGAGTAATACCCCTCTCCCTGGGAGATGGGGTCTACGAGACGAAAGGTTCACTTGCAAAGAAAGGCAGCCACTTCTTTCTGAAGTACCGAGGCTTGCAGAGGGTCTGTCATGAAAGTGTTTGTGACACCTCGGAAGGGAAGAGGTCCCAAACAAAACTGAAGTGCATAGTGTGCCAGTACTGCAGCTGTTGTGCCAAAGAGGGGGTCTGAGGCCGCCAACCCTCAGAGGTCCTGCTCGGGCTGCCTAGGATGGGGCTGGGCATATTGGAGCGAGTATTTAGGGTGCTGGCCCTGAAAACATCTCCTCTGATGCTGGTTTGTGGACTGACCATGATCTTCATTCCCTCTGCCTACCAGCCGGGCTTGGTTACCTGCTGGTGTGCCCTGAAGGTGATGCCTTAGGTCACTCAGAAGAGCTGTGGGGACTGGGACTGTTCATGTGACAGTTCGAGTCTGGGAAGCTCGATCTACCACATGCAGAGGCACGGGAAGCTCTATATATGGCCTATATAGAGGTGTGTGTATGTGTATATGTATGTTTGTATGTGTGTGTGGCTGTATTTGTTCAGGAGTAGGGGACCCGCAGGTGTATGATTGCTTGCCTAGGGCCAAGTGATTGGTTAATCTGGTCCTGGCGAGCATTACAAAATTACAGGGCTTGTGTTTTTTCTATTTTTTGTATTTACATTGTAGTATTTTGTCTATATGAATTACTATACAGTATTTGTAAATATATACAAAGGGAACAATATGTTTGTCGGACTTGTGATACTATATTATTTAATTATATAGTAGATTATTGAATTACTTTGTGTAGCGTCTGTATTTATTTAGCACATGGTGCACAGATGTCTTGTTCAAAACATATTTTAGGCTATACATTTATATCACCAATTCAGTTTTGGGGGTTTTTTTTCCCTGCTTTACCGGTATATATTATATTTGAACTAAAGCAAACAACATGTTTCTTGTTGTACTGAACAATTTGCGTATATTCTCAGTTAAAGGAATCCCCTTCAACAGCATTTTCAGGTAGGAGTTGTATAGTTACGTCTGCTGATGTCCTTTGCACGCTGACGTCGTCTTCTCCCGCCGCGTGCGTGATGACGCATGTTCTTGCGCAGAGAGATGGAGGCCTTTGGGTGACTGCAAGAGAGACGCGAAAAGAAAGAGACCGGAGAAATTCCCAAAACAATATCGGAGCGCAGACAAGTTTATACCAAGGACTGTGCACAGCACCAGGGACCGGCCCAGGAGTACCTTCCCGGGGACAGAGTCGCATATAGAGTGGGTGAGTGAAGGAGGAGGGCCTATGGTGGAAGAGACAGACCAGAGCCTGTCGCCATTAGAGAATTGCCGCTGTGTATTATCTTGAGGACTAGTAAATTGCCTGAAGGGAGCCATGAGTTTCAGTGCGTCTGTTTGTACTGAGTATATATGTCAGTTAACAGTTTCGGGGTGGTTTACCCCCTGATAACGTGATTACAAACTGGGCTGGTGGTGGTTTTACTACGCCAGTCACTGAGATTTAAAAACACTGGTTTGTTTATATTGATTTAGAAAAAAAAAATCAATAATATTTATTTTCTTGTGGTTTATTTTACTTACGTAATGTAATAATTTAAATACATGTACTACGAATACACAAGCCACGATGAAATAACGTGCAATTATGCTGATTGTACTAATTGTTCAATGATATACTTACTGGTGTACGGTATCGGAATAACAAAGCATGTGTGTGCATATCAGGAAATCAAGGTTGTGTTACAGTGGTAAACTCTGAAGTCCTTTTGGGAGTGATACAGAACACTCCCTCGGCCGTTCCTTTCTTATTGTTGGAAAGAGCGGCCTGTTCAGTACAGACCGCATGTGAGTCAGGATTAAAAACAGAACCTGCTGTAGTACAGGACTGGAGACTGCGGTATAGTATAACGACTGTATTGTAGGCACTTAAAGCAGTTTGATGCATTTCTTGTTTTACTATAAGTTTTAATAAGACACGCCTGAGCATGCTACGTACGTGTGGCTAGTAAAGCTCATAGTAAAACTTCTGCAGTGTAAGTCTTATTTCCATACCTGCCAAAGCAATGCACTATGATGGGAAGAAATCTGCTTTCAACTTCTAGGAAAATGTAGGTGTCCATTCCTTGTCTGCTTGATCCTCATCTTTTGATGCAATGTGAGCTTGCCTTTAAAATGGCCTATTAAAACATTATATAAAACTATTTTTTATGTAACTTCAGGTTATACACTCAAATGCTTCATCCATTATTTTCATTGAAATGGATAACAACTAATTCTAATATCTGATGCATCCTATCAAACACAACCCTATCACGCACATGTCCTGTTATGCGTATGTAAAGAAAGTGACATTTAAGCAGCTGTGAGTGAAAAGGTTAAAATATTGTAGTCTTCACTGTTTTATCCGAATCGATTAAATTACAATCAGTAAATAAAATTGAATTGCTTAATCCAGCACCAGTTTTGTGTGGTGTGTGTGTTTTTTTTTTTTAAATCTAACAACTTCACTTTTTGGACTGATAGCAAAAAATACAAACTATATAACTAATAATAATTAAAAAACGTAGATCATTAAGCATCCTGCTAAAAGGGTCAAGGAAAATGTGATAGTAATGTTAGACTTTATAGATGCCAGGCTTTGTTGCACTGTTTCCAATGTTCAATCTTGTTTACAAACCCCTTTTACATAATACAATCACATTTGTTAATAATTAAAATATATAAAAAAAAAAACGAAAAGAAAAAAACATGATATATACAGCCATTTTTATGTAAATCAATAATATATATGTGTTTTTGTAACTTTTAATTAAGTAATCAGAATTAAGTTATTTTTGTGTACTTACACAATGGGCTAGAAAGTGAGTTTTTTTTTAGTCTGTAATCTTCTTACTCCCATCAGTATCAGCAGGTACTCCCAATTAGTGTGTGTTTATACCTTTCTGGCTGACTTACGTTTCGTCTTTCAGAAATGGAAGAGAAACTCCCATTTCGTAGCAGTTTAATTCATTCCTGGTTTTAGAAAGAGTTTAATAAAACACAATGTCCATCTGTTAGTGGTGTAAATTGCACTCTGAAATCTTAATCTCCTTTGGTTATGAATTTTTAGTAAAATACGGATTCAGAGTTTCAGTAAAACACTTTGTAATTCCCCTTTTATCCCCAGCTTGTCCAAATGTCACAACCTTTTTCAGCACAAATAATGGAATGGATCATAATCTCGGGGTGTATGTCAGGGTTCTACGTTTAGATTTTTAACTACTGGCATTTACACTAAGATTATTTTATAAATATTATTTGTTAGAATTACAGATGTAGACTATTTAGGTTGCTATATAATAGGTGATATTTTATTGTGAATACACTACAGCAAAACTTATTTGGTGGTTTGCGCAATATTATACTACTGTTGCTTTAATTGGAAGAGATACGTTTTGTGACGTTGCTGCTGCTCTGAGTTATGCATTTTAATTCAGTAAACAAAAGAGAAAACATGTATCTAAGGAAATAGGGTACAGAGGAAATAAATCTCGTCTTGGACATTGTTTGAACACTTTGTGAACCCGGCTAAACTTTACTGGCTTACACTGTTATGCTGTCTGCTTGTCCACACTCATTTACCTTTTACTCTTGGTAGCGTAAGGGACCAGAGTTCGGGTAGTTGAATACACAAAAAGGTTGCACCCTTTGTATTCAAATAAGAAACTATTCGAAATTCCCACCCCTAATCCTAATTATAAACACTATTAAAACAATATTCATAATACAAAATAATACCAATCCTATATTGAGCGTTGTTGCTTGTGTAGCCTCTCCCAAGTCCGCGCCAATCTTGCTGAGTGATACCAGCGAGTCCTGGAAAGATTCTGAACAGCATTTTTGACCTGAACACATCGGATCCCAAATCAAAAAGTTTGACAATTCAGTTGCCTATCTGGGTATCCATCAGGACATCTTACTGTGAGACTGGATATGATGTAAACAATGTTGAATTCACAACAAATAAACCTGCTGTTTGGTCTGCAAGTCTGAAAAACTGACACCAAACAAGGCTAAACGTTACTTTTTTTTTCTCTGTCATAATGAAGCCTCCACTCTAAATGTTTGTCTTCATTTTTTTTTCATAATTACATTCTTTATGATTTATTGATTTCAGCTCTTTCCTTTGGCTTATTGGTTGACTAGTTGTAGAAAAATTAATTTGTAAAAGATTTGCTGCGGGAACAGATTCTGACTGTACAACAAATATGACGCATGGTGGGAAAGTTTGGATTAGTTCATAGTTATGTTTTTAAAAAATGGTATGTAAATTAATTTTTGTGCTTTATATATATTATATATATATATATATATATATATATATATATATATATATATATATATATATAATGATACTAGTTAAATGTAACCATCCCAGTCGGGCCTGTGGTGCTTCATAACTACCGGCCCCATGCCACAGGGCCATGGTTAATGTCGAACCCTGTATGTAGGCTGTTTGTTTGTTTGTCTTTCCGGTGGTCTTTAGCATGGGTTCTTATCTGCATCATAATCCTAAGCCTCTTTCGTACTGGCACTTCTACCTGGGCCTGGCTCCTGGCTACCTGGGTCACAATCCTGCGTAGTGTGAAACCACGTACCTGGGTCGTACCCAGGATGTGGGCCTACACTCTTTGACCTTGCTATCCTTACTGTATGTTATATTGATTTGGGCAGTTCCAAAAATTAGGCAACCTCACAGTCAGTTTCAAAATCATCCTAATAATACAAATGGGGTGTCATTTTGAGGTAATTATCTATAGTTTACACGTACAGGGCTCAAATTGGCAAGAAAAAAGAGGCAAGGCCTTCAATTAAAAAATGGCCTTGGTTCAAGAGTTTTGTAAAGGGCACCGAGGCCACTAAACCTAAGTCAAGGCCAAAGTGTAGGAGGTTGTGTTATTTTGCTTAGGATTCATAGTAAAATTATATCTAACAGCGGCAACTCGAGTGTCGGATTCACAAAGAGCAAGATACCAAGATTTGTATTTATTCCCATCCTGATAAAAACGCAAGGATCAAACAGAACTTGACGTCAATTCATGTTTAAAGCTAGAGACTATGCAAGGATGAGTAATAAAAAAAAAAAAAAAGTTTACAAAAAGGTATAATGTATAAAAAGGTAAGTGTGCTCATTTATTGTGCCCAGAGAGACCCTATTTGATTAAATGTATTCTTATAACCAGTTCCACTGTAGCAGCTGCTCTATTTTTACACTGAGCGCCTCTACATTATGACAGTTTCACTTTTCAGAGGAACACAGCTGTCATCACCAAGGTGTGCCTCGAGAGGAAGTGAGATCCCTCACCAGGAAATTAAATCTTCCCACCAGCAATGTGGCCATTTGTATTGGAGCTTGCTCTCTACGCTCAAGGCATTGGCTTTTACCGCTACACTATGGGACCATTTTGTTCAATTGTAATAGCATATATTCTACACCGTTTAACATAAGCTTACCTCAGAAATACTATTCCAGCGTGTAACAGACAATATGCCAAGGCCTGTATTGCATTTGTGGATGAACTGAAAAAAAACACACTTGCTTTTATCATAAGTTGGACAAATAATGATAAAACACTATAATACAATATTGAAAAGTATTTCCTAGTGTTGTTGTGGTAAAAAGAAGGAAATTAAAATAAGGGGATAACGGCAATTTAACCATTTAAGTTTTGATCCTGACAAACGCAGTTGTAAGTCCCTTAAATATTTCTAAACTACTGGCCTGAAAAATTTTTTGTTTTGCAAATTTTTTGCAGACTGCGCAGATCTACTTTTCTATTTTTATTTATTTTTTATAGTTGTAATCCATGTACTTTAAAGAGAGATGTTCATTGTTGGTTAGTTGTTTTTTTGTTGTTTTTTTTTCCCCCACTGCTGATGTGACAACCATGCAAATGACATAATCATGTTGTTTGGATCCAAACATTTCCTAAATTGGTGTTTACAGGCATATGTAGCTGTGTAGCGGAAAGGGCACTGTGGCCATAATTGCAGTGAATAGACATGTATTTTGATGGGCATTGCTGCAGTTAAGGGCACCCTTGGCAATTGCCACGTGGACACCATTAAGTTTGAACCATAAATTATATATATATATATATATATATATATATATATATATAAAATTGTCTTCAGATTTTTCATTGTGCTGACAGCTCCGATTCTGAATTTACAGCCAAGACGGTTTTATAGTTGCATGGTTTCGTTAAACTGGGATTAAAGACCAAATGCAGCTGCTACATTAAGGTAATGTCGCTTTTCTATTTTCTGTGATAGTCAGCACTTTTAAGATATTTGGTAGACCACTATGTTCTATAATTTTTATTGTATTTCATTGTTTTAACCACTATAAGAATAAAGACAACCACCGGCTTTAAGATGGTGGTTTTCCTTTCAGTACACCGCTGTTTTCAAGTTTTAGGGTGGGGATAGGCTGTATGGTCTGTTGGGAAAAGGGCTTGTAACCAGGAGGTCCCTGGTTCAAATCCCAGCTCACTCACTGTGTGCCCTTGAGCAAGTCACATAACTCTGTCTTTTGGGTGAAATGTTGTAAGTGACTCTGCAGCTGATGCATAGTTCACACACCCTAGTCTCTGTAAGTCGCCTTGGATAAAGGCATCTGCTAAATAAATAATAAAAATAAAACATTTGAGAGGTTACCAACACTTTCCACAAGAGGGAGCATGAAGTTCACTGAAGACTGGTCAGTAGTCTGCAGATTACTCTTCCTTGGCATTCAAGAGCATGTGACTGATAACTTGTATTTCTAGGATTTACAAATGTAAGTTATTTTCTTATCTACATATCTTTCATGTTATTTGACTTCCAGTTCTTTCTTGCCTATGTTTTTCATCACATCCTTGGAATTTGTGAACTGTACTTTTAAGAAGTTTTGGTTCACCAAGATGCAAAGCCACATACAACATTCTTGAAATTGATTATTTTAGGGACAGAGACTGGGGCACTTTGTCATCAGTCGTCATTCAACTTGACAAATGTTTAAAGCGGATCTCAGTCTAATATTGAAGTAGTAATGGTTTTTCTGTATGTTCAGACAGCCCAAAACAATTCAGTTGTCCACAGGTAATCCAGCACTTTTAAAAATAGTTTGTGTATAAAAAATAGAACCAAAACAGAATTTTATACCAAATGATGTGAATGACACCTGAATAAGAGAACTCTTAGCGATAAATAAACCATTTTACCTTTTAATAATGGAGAGGTTTTTTGTAATACCTGCCCGCTTTGGTTAGGGTATTTAAATGTTCCTTTTGTCATTGTGCAGTTGAAACTAACAGTGAAAAATTGATTCTAACCTTAGGTACTATAAAATCTGTTGTCATGGCTATATTTGTTTATAGTAGTTAAGATTGTTTTTAATAGCTTTACTCCTGTTATTTGATTGCACTGGCAGTGGTTTGAGGCTAATGTATTTTTTGTGTTTTTAATACCATAGTCTTCACAAATAGAAAATAATTAGAAATGTTTTTATTCCTAAATGCTTTTAAACATTATTACTGCATTAATATATTTTGAACTGCTTATCCATTTGTCCTGAAACTTGGTATTAACATTTAGCTGACATTGTTAATTTATAATTAAAGCTGAGATTGTATCACGGTTTCTGTGATTTAAGAGAGAGCATTGAACTTTACCAACTGTATTCCTCCTTAACAATTTTTTTCCCTATCGAAAGAGCGTGGCTGCCTTACCTTGCAATGTGAGGTGTACCGATTTTTTTTTTTTTTTAAGACTTCAGTTAAGTGATCAGTTCGGCAATTCGGTTCACATTGACCATAATAAAAAATGTAGAGAGAGATTATAATATATTATATACAGTACCAGTCAAAAGTTTGAGTACACTTGCTAGAAACTAGGTTTTTTCATAATTGACAATGTTTTATGTCGTATACGTTTCTGTAAATACTTGCAAATGAAAACACGTTACAATATACAAAACATAAGGAGTATCCAAGCAATGTTCAAGAAAATCGAAAATTGTCTCTAAATCTTGGATTCCTCAAAATAGCCACCCTTTGCCTTAATAACAGCCTCACAAACATGAGGCATTCGGTTAACAAGTTTCAGCAGGAAATCACCCGACATGTCTTCCCAGCTCTTCTGCAGCAGTTCCCAGAGATGTAGGCCACTTTTGGGTCTTTGCTTTGACTCTTCTGTCCAGTTTGTCCCATACAAGTTCTATGGGATTGAGGTCTGGAGACTGGGCAGGTCATTAGATTGAGTTGTCCTTCACTTTCCTTCTTCGCCAGATAGTTCTTGCACAACTTTGAGGTGTGTTTCGGGTCATTATCTTGCTGAAGAATGAAGGACTGCCCAACTAGCCGTAATCCTGATGGAATGGCATGCCTCTGAAGTATGCTATGATAGCCATGCTTGTTGAGCTTGCCATGGACTTGGTAAAGATCACCAACTCTGTCACCAGCAAAGCAACCCCAGACCATGACACTGCCTCCTCCATGCTTGACAGTAGGAACCACACATGCAGAACTCATGCGCTCACCCTCTCTGCTTTTTACAAATACTCTGCAGCTGGACCCATATATTTCAAATTTTGACTCATCGGTCCATAAGGCAAGTCTCT